>NC_056726.1:1143369183-1143644183 GCF_019279795.1 Protopterus annectens | reverse complement strand
GACGGGTGAGTCCAAGATCCTGGGTTCGAGACTGACAAGGTTTTTCATTTTGCTGCTGAGCAGTACAAGGGCCTTGTCATACAGAGTGACTAAGGCACGTTTAAGCAGTTGTAAGTGGGTTTGCGCGGGTTTGCGCGATGCTTAGCAATGATTAGCTAAGCACACACAAGCTCACACTCGCGCACCCCTGCTAACTACTGCTTAAAAGTGCTTACTCCCACTAACCCCCCATGCTAATTTCTTTTAAAGAAAAGAAAATGGGGAGATAGGAAAGTGGTGAAAAAGGGGGCACAAAGAGGGAAAGACAGTAGGAGAACAAGCTCAGGATGTGCAGGAAGGGTGTAGGGAAGGTCCATAGCTGCCCATTTCTCTAACAGCAACAGCTGTGCATATGCAATGCATTTTGACATGTTTTTGACTCCTTCCACCCCTGGGAGAGGGGTGGCGACAACAAAGTATGTTGTAGTGCCAATGAGAATTATCAGTTTACATGTCCAGCGGACATGTGTGCAAAATGGACAGCTATGTATGGGGCGTAATTTTTTTGTGGGTACAGATTGCCCTTTTTTTTTCCTCAGATGAGAGTGGGAAGTCAGGTAGGGGGTGTAGGTATTTGTGGGGAGGTAGGTTGGGGAGGTAAACAGACAAGACAAACAAGATGCATACAGGAGTGGTGTTTGACACATGGGGTAGGTTAACACAATTGACAGGGACAGATGTTTGGAAATTGCAAGCCCATGAGCCCACAGATGGTAACAGTGGGACTGAGATCCCCACCCATGGCATTCTCCACTGAACCTTCACAGACCCGAGGGTGGCTGTGCTGGGGGCTGCCTAGGTGGGCCAGGCTCACCCTTGAGTCGTGCCACTTTTGCCTCGAGCTGGCATAGGGGATCAGTGGCTAAATGCTGGATCTCCCTACGCACGACAACCCGGACCCTTTTGATGGTGACAGATGGCCCTTCTCCGTCCACGCTTGCAGGGGGGGGCGAGCCCCATCCCCTGCAGCACTTCCACCTGAATGTGGCACATGACCAATGGTAGAGGGTGGCCCGGGCTGGGCACCGGACATGCTGGTGCCAGGTGCAATTGCCAGCTGAGGATGGACAGGTGGGTCCGCTGGGACCGGCCTTCCCATACGTTCTGTGATTATGTGTGTTTAATTACAACATAGACAACAACATTCCAGATTAGTTGTAACAGCATGCAGTTATATTCTCATTAACCCAATGCACCAGGGTTACAACAGTTGAACAGCAAGCATAACACATGCAGATATTGAACAAAAGTGGACATTACAACAGCATGCAGGGATGATTGGTGGCAACAGGCCACCAAGACTGTGGTGTTTGAACAGGGCACATGCATCAAAGTAAGAAATAAGTTCATTGAACAGTAGGACATATGTCCCAACAAATGTTATGAGAATACACATAGCCATTGAAGTGTGGAATTGCAATGTTCATGCACATGTAGTAAAACATACATTAACATATTACTAGCACCTTTACTGTGCACTACATTCCAATTGACTGCAGGTGTATATCCCCTACATGTGGTATTACTAAACCAGACAACATGCATTAGATTGTGTAATGGGTTTGGCTAGTTCATTATATACTTGGACTATATCTGAATATGGGACTGTCCAGGCTGCAGATGTTAGTGCTGCATACTTGTATTTTTATTAGGATATTGATGTATCTACACATCTGGTTGTATTCACGTGACATTTTCACTTAATTTACTACAGCACCCTACATTTCATGTAGCACACTCACATTTCTGGTGTACACCTTGACAAGCTACTTGTGTGCCAGATTTACCTATGCATGACAGCCATTTAACGACTGTTGAGGACTGTTACATGTTTCACAGCTACTGGCACTTCCTTCATCCACTTTATATGGGACTGCAGAACTGTGGGTTGACAGCCCTTATTACAACAGTACTATTTATTGAATGCAAATGTACAACAACATTTCTTAGTAACTGACACAGACACACTCCAAGTATTAGACCTTTTTATTCACATTAAGCACTCCTTTCTACAAGCTCTACCCTTAATTTTATATTACACTGCATACAGATGACATATTCAAGACATTTTATAGCTTTATTGACAGGTTCCTACACTCTTTTCCAGGCTCGCTCACTTATTTTATGTGACAGTACATGCAGAGATAATTATTACGGACCTGTTTTGCCTTTCTTGATGGGTTACTACACTCTATTCCTGGCTCTCTGTCTTTTGTTTTATTACAGTACAATTTATTCAGGGAATTACTGTTCTATGCTTCAGACATTTAACAACTGTTGAGGACTGTTCTATGCTTCACAGCTACTGGCACTTCCTTCCTCCACTTTATATGGGACTGCAGAACTGTGGGTTGACAGCACTTTATACAACAGTACTATCTTTGGATGCAAGAGTACAACATTTCTAGATAACTGACACAGACACTCTCCAAGTACTATACCTTTATTAATTACATTGAACACTCTTACACAGGCTGTCTCCTTTCTTTGATATTACAGTGTATACGGGAGAACTATTCAGGACATATTATACCATTATTGATAGGTTACAACACCCTTTCTCAGGATTGCTCACTTATATATCTGGCAGCACATGCAGAGATAGCATTCCACACTTCTTTTACCTTTATTAATGGGTTACTACACTCTATTGCGACACTTTTGTCATGCTCTCTCACATATTTTATATAACAATACATGCTGAATATTTACTAACCTGCCTGGTGGTGCAGCCTTAGCAGCCTATCAGCATAGGCTTGCTGATTCATAGCATGAACACCTGCAGCTGTGGAGTAAATGAAGGGATATTGAAACATTTCTATCCATTATTCAGACTACATTAGCTTGTCTTACATACTGCATTCCATGGCTAACTACTTAGTAGTGGAGCATCATGCATCTGACGGGCCTTCTGGATCCACTGGTTCAGAAGGTCCTGCTTGCATCTCTTCAAGTCTGCATGGTGGTGACGGACCTGCTAATCAGTCCTTGGGACGCCAGTGGCACTGGTGAGTTCATGAGCCAACAGGATCCAAGCCTCTGCCTTATACTCCGTTCCTTGGAACTGGCCCTGCAGGAGTCGAGTCTCATGCCAATGGACTAGGAGCCAAACCATGTATTTTGACTCCTTGATGCCCCAACATTGTGCTCTAAAGCATGTTCCCTCTCTGACACCTCTCTGACACCAGACATTCTAACTGCAGTTGACAGCTACAATCAGTTATGGTGAGTATTCCCGCCTATGCGGCTTAAATATGCCGCATTTCCCGCACTTTTCTGTGGTTGGCCATTTTTGAATATTCTCGGCTGACTGCAGCCCTGCTTAGCATTGGTTAATCCACCTTTTATTACTATATATATGTTAACAGGGGATGTTTATCCTAAGCTGCCATGGCTTAGTGGTTCATTTCATACATTGTGGTGCACAGTGTCCTGGGTTCAAACCTTATCATTGCTTTTTATTTTACTACTGTACTGACAGGTTAGGGGGCGTGACTGTGTTTAAGCAACTTTGCTCTACGTTGCTCCGCGTTGCCTGACGGTGTGCAGGTTGGCGCGGCGCGCATCTCCGTGCAAACCGATTGCGCTGGGTATAATGCTATTTAGCTATGGGCAACTAAATTGCACTGGGTAAAGCACGATTTAGCTATGGGCAACTGCATTGCCCTGGGTGAAGCGTGATTTAGCGATGGGCAACTACATTGCACTGTGTGAAGCGCTGCCTAACTGTGGGCAATTTTATTTTGAGATCCTTTAAAATATTAATTTTATTCACTGATACATTGGCCATTTCACTGTGTTTTAGTTATGTTTAAACATATACATTGGGTATTATTCCATATACTGATTTGAAAAATAAATACTAAAGGGACTGGTAGGACTCGAACCTTGAATGCCTCCTATTTGTGCGAATGCTCTACCATTACGCTATTGTTATTTCGTGTGAGTTGCATAAACATTCTTTCTTATGCTCTTCCATGTCAGAATTGCTAACTCTAGCTAAGCAATGGGCACACCCGCACACACACGTGCAAATACGGGCAGCTATATCATGGATTTAAAAAAATATATATAATTAATTACTTTATATAAGTGTGATGGGAGTTTACAGTGTCAGGGAGTGTGGTGTTGGGTGCAAGTAGATTTGAGCGAACTCGCTCTTATGTGTTGACATTATGCGTTTTAAAACCTTGCAGGGATGTGCACATTTAGACTGCTTGGCAGTCGGACATGCCCCCTGCTTTCCTACTTAGTCTGTGTAAGAGTTACGGTTGAGTCAGCGTGCCCTCATGAATATTCATGGCACGATGATATCAAACCGTTCAACTGCAGCCTCTGAGTAAGACTTATTAAGTCTTACATGGAGGATTAGTGAATCTGGGGGTTAGTCTTTGCCCAGGTTTCTTGTTCTAAGAGTTTGAGAGGTATGTTCTTGGTGTACTTACTAGTTTTACAGGGATGAAATGCATATACATTCAACCTCCACCCCCAACCCCCCCCCTTTCAACTAAGGAGAAAGCTGTATCAATGAAACTAAGTCAAAGTAGTTCAAGATCAAATTAATCATACACATCTCCTATTAATAGGACCAGTGATGGTGCAACTGGTTTGAAGGAAAAGGTTACCATAAGAACTGTAAGGTGAGTTAGCCTGATGTTGTGACCTACTTGATGTAGGTGATCCTGCTGTCACTGACTTGGCACTGCTGCGTGATCATGATCATGACCTGGAATGTGAGGTTTTCATAGGTGTAGTTGACCATTGATATGGCCTATGTGAACTGTGTTGTGATTGTTCATTGACAGTACTGTGCTGAGAAGCAATGGTGACATAATGGAATCTCCTCCCTCATGTGTCCAGACAGTAACCCATCCCCAGCCCCTAGTAAGACTGAATCCAGATTGACTTTGGTATGTTCTAAACATATGAATGGAGGCTGAAACTAATGCTTGTTGTGCCACCATACTACTCATCAGTGTCAGCATGGCAATCTCCCTTTTCTCTGCTATTTGAAAGTAGTGCTGGAAATCATCATGCATACCTGTAGGACGTTGGTGAATGCCATGTCAAGCTGAGCTTGACTTTTAGTTGCACTGTAAGTTTATTGCAGAGTTTACTAGCAGGTTGTGTGGTGAGAGAATTTGCCAATAAACCTGGGGACTGACTGCTGCCACTTCCCTCAGACTGCCTCATGAATAGAACTATGTTATCATCATCATCAGTTGCAATGCTCATTCTGCTGATGACATCATTCAAATGTATTGGTATAGTTGAACTGTTTGTTTCTGATGCTGATTCTTTAAAAAAATACTACAATAATAATAATAACAACAATAATAATAATAATAATAATAATAATAATAATAATGTGACAGCATACAGTACAATATGAGTGGGACACTTACCATGCCCACTGCCTTCATTTTTATTATTTCCTGATGTGCAAGGCTCTCCTAATAATAATAATAATAAATGATGACATGCTTAATTACATCATTCCTTGTTGGCATTCCATTGTCTCAATATAACTTTGTGCTACCTATTTTAAACCAATTTTCATGAGCAGATGAGTTTTGCTGTTGCTGCAGACATCGGTTAGATAGAACAGTGTCCACACCACATCTAATAATTTCTGTTAGATCATCTTCTGTATCATAGTCATCCCCGTGGATGGACAGTAGGTATTCGTCATCTGGTGTTAGATGAGTAAGATTCGAATGATCCTGCCTGCTGTGGTATGGGAAATTGCATTCTTCCTGGCCCTGCTTCTAGCATGTACTGCTATATTATTTCTCCTTTTTTTTATTGTGCCAATGCCAAGTTTCTGCCTACAACTGCAATGACTTCAACAATTACTTGACTCCAGACCATGCTCCTCTTGGCATGTCGGGGCCCCCCTTTACCAAAAACAAGCTTGCCATATGACCTATGTGCTGCCATGTGCACATAATTGTACTCATGGTGAAAGTTAGAAATTTAATCACTTATTCCCCATAAGTACTATGTGTAGAAAAAGAGGAAAAAAAGGGCTACAGTCAGACAGTGTGACCACTGACCAGCTATTCCTGCCACACAAAAAAGTATGACTAACTAATAGAAATCTCAGTATATCCATGCAAAATGTAATACGTTATCTAAAGTTCATTCAGTCACATTAGTAATCAAAAATTCATCTTTCCAATATCATCTGCCATTGTCATGTATTGATAATGTGGCCTCTTTTTTCCCCTCAATGTCATTACCAAAACATCATATTCATCACACATGCCTGTTCATGTCCTTTGCACAGTAAAATCTCTGTAGTAAATTACTCCATTTATTCCCATGTATGCACAATCAGTACAGTACACTTCTGTAATGATCATTTTCTGTAATCACTGATCAATTCCACTGCTCATGTCATGAAATACAACTTCAAAATAACAACAATTTACCAGTAAGTCAATACTATCATAACTAGTACAGCATACATCTAAGTTTATTGCAAGTGAGCTTTACAGCAATATTAAAATCATTTTTAGGTTTATCTTACAAAATAATTTAAAAAAATATCCATACTTTAGTATGTCTGTGGTATCCTATTACATTTTTATTTTACATTTGTTAACTGGGAAAGTCCAACTGGATATAGATCCATTTTCAGCGGCAGCTTGGGGAGAAAAGCTCCAGACATACATTACATGTATACATACAGTGAAATATTACAAAAAGGACATATGTTCAACAATAGATACAAACATAGTACAAGAGTTTCTAGAATACACACATGAAATATTTAGGGATTATTTACTGTCAAAGGAGAACACTTACATTTTAGTAGTTCTCATGCAATTTAGTAGTACATGGTTGGGCCAAGTTATCATCCTTCCTTTAATACTTTCCAGTAGGTAAGAGACTTACAATCAGTTTTCTAAATAGTTAATGAATCAGAGTAATACAATAAAAGCTTCTTCCTGTAATAAGGTTTTCATATAGAGTTGGCATTTGAGTAGGGTTTAATCAGGGTTTGTGCAGGGACAAAATCAATCCCTTTTTAGGTGTTTTTAAGAGATATTTTGAATTGAGTTAAGGAAGGAACTGTAGTAAGTTCCGTAGGAAGTAAGTTCTAGGTTTTGCCAACAGAGTTGGCAGATAGTGATTCACCAGCTGAATTGTTGGACTTAACAGTTTGTACTAGCGTTCTGTTCGAAGAGCGGAGTGTTTTTAGGTTACTGTAGGGAGTGATAATATTTTTCAGTATGGGTGTACTATTTGGTTGGTAGAGCACTTTGTGAACAACTATCAGTTGGTTATATTGAAGTTCATAGGTTCATAGGTTCATAGGTTCATACTAGGCTATCTGCCCAAGGGCATTTATAAGCCTAGCCCATAGTTATTTGGCTTTCACCACCCCTTTAGTTTGAATAAAACTATGCCTATTATTTTGCTGTGCCTCTGTCAAGCAGTGACACTGAAGTAATCCCTGGGGTTTATCTGCGATCCCCCATCCATTGGTCAAGATTCCTCTTGAACAAGGCCAGCGAGGTGCTCTGCCTCACATGTACTGGGATTTTGTTCCACAGCATAGGGAGTCTCTGGGTGATTAATCTGTCCCTCCAGCATGTTCTATTAATAACCGTGTCAAGGTTTAAGTCTCCCGCCCTTGTGGTTCTGAGGGATCTAGATTTTTGAGGTGAAGCCTATTCATCAAATCAGGGTTTGACATGGCCTTATATGTCAGGCACAGGTCACCTCTGAGCAAGCGGTATGAGACTGAATAGAGCTGGAGTTCTTTCAGTCGGGCAGCATAAGACATATTTTTGAAACCCTTTATCCTTTTGGTGAGGAACTTTTGGGGCCTTTCCAGCTGCTGCAGGTGTCGGGTCAGATACATTCTGAATGGGGCATTGTACTCAATCATAGGTCTAATGAGTGATGAGTACAGGGGGACGATGTGAATCCCTTCATGATGAGGTGGGCAATGTAGAAGGTTTTCCTGACTACTTTAGCAACATGAGTGTCAAACGAAAGGCTACTGTCAACCTGGGTCCCCAGATCCCTGATGACTTCTTCTGTGCTCAGTGGATTGCCACCTATATGGTAGCTAGGGGTAACCTTGTTTTTCCCAAAGGGTATGACTATGCATTTCTTGGCATTTAACTTTAGGCCATGGCTCTGGCACCAGTTATCCGTTTCTGTGAGGCCCTTCTGAAGGATATCTGTGTCAGATGTGTTTTCGACTATGGTGCCCAGTTTGCAGTCATCTGCAAACTTTGTCAGCTATAACCCTCCTGTGTTTGCTTGTACTTCAGAAAAGTAGATGCCGAACAAGAGTGGACCCAGGACTGAGCCCTGTGGGACACCACTTGTGACAGGCTTTGAGTCTGACATGGCTCCAGCAACTCTGACCCTGTGGGTTCTGTCACTTAGCCAGTTTGCAACCCATCTTGTGATGTATGGGTTTACATTCAAGCTGATGAGTTTTTCGATGATACCTGAGTGGGGTATTGTGTCGAAGGCCTTTGCCAGGTCAAGGTAGGCTGTATGGACTGCCTTTCCCTCATCAATGGCCTTGGTGACTGTCTCGAAAAAGTCAACCAAGTTTAAAAGGCATGATCTGCCTTTGACAAAGCCAAACTGGGTTGCAGCCAAAGTCTGCAAGTTCCCTATGTCTTTATTTATGAGTTCCATTATGATCCTCTCCATGGCTTTGCAGATAAGGCTTGTCAAGCTAATGGGACGGTAATTTCCAGGGTCGGTGGAGGCACCGCCCTTGTGAAGTGGGACCACAGTCACCGTGCGCCACTCCTTGGGTACGTATCCTGAGGTGAGGCTAAGATTAAACAGCTGTCCTAACTGCGGGTTTAATTCCTCATTGAGTACATGGAGCACACAGCCGGGGACACCATCCGGTCCCATGGATGCTGTGTTTTTTGCTTTGGAGAGCAGTTCTCACCTGGGCGTTGGAGATGTTTGGGGGGCTACAATCCTCTGGTATAGATATCTCTCCTTTTGGGGAGGGAGAAGTTTGCACTGAACCTGTCAGCCAGTATGTTGGCAATGTGTGTAGGTTCAGTAATCTTCACATAATTTTGAACTAATTCTGAGCATATCTGGGAGTTTCCTCCTAGGTTTCTAACATAGCTAAAGAAGGCCTTATGATTGTCTTTTGAGTCCTTGGCGATTTTTCTCTCAAAATTTGCCTTGGATGATTTTATGAGAGCTCTTAGTTTTTTACTTATAATGATCAAAGGTGTCTTACCTTTCAAGGATTTTGCTCTATCTTGTAGTAGCTTCCTCCTTTTGTTGTAGAGCTTGTTTATGGCTGGGGTCCACCAGACTGGACGCTTGCCTTTGGTACAAAGAGTCTTAGTTTTGTTTGGGATTGCCTGATCCATGCAGTCCTGTAGGTGCTGGTAGAAGGCATTTGTAAGTGATTCAGCGGTTTGAGTAATGTTTACCACTCGCTCAGGTGCCTTAAAGGAGACCACACTAGTTTTTAGAAGTGTGAAGTCGGCTTTTGAGAAGTTTTTCACTGTGGTCTTTTTAATTTCAGGTGGGGGCGGGATGAGGACCTCCAGCGAGATTAGTTTATGATCTGATCTCACCAGTGAGGGGTATACTTCCGGTGTTGAACATTGTGATCCCATGTTCGTGATGATGAGATCAAGTATGTTTTCTCCTCTTGTGGGGATGGTGACTAGTTGTTCCATGGCATTTGAGTTTATGAACTCCAGGAACCTTTGGCCTAGAGTGTTTGGGCTTGAGTAGTGTTCCCAGTCTATATTAGGGTAGTTGAAGTCACCTAGTATGATGGTGTTTGGAGATATATTTATCCCCTCCATTGTTTTCAGGAAGGCCATGTGAGGTTCCTGAGTTTGAGAGGGTGGCCTGTAACATGCTACAAATTGCAGAGCAGTCTTGCCTATGGTTAATTGCACCTGGATGGTCTCCGATGCATCGTGCGTTGCCACCAACCTTGAGGTGTGGGTGTCCTTTATGAATATGGACACCCCTCCTTTCTTGGTGTTGTCCAGATTTTGGGGCGGAGCATGATATGAGGTGAAACCTGCTAGTGCTGGGGTGCTCTCAGGAGCCTTGAACCAGGTTTCTGTCACAGCACAGACATCGATGTTCTCCATACTGAGAAGGGCCTCGAGTGCGTGCATCTTGAGATTGAGACTTCTGGCATTGAGCAGCATTACCCTTAGTTTTTTTTACTTTTTTGTGTTCTAGGGTGGTAGGTTTAGAATTTGAGCCTTGCCTAAAAAAGGCACTATGGGGGTGGCAAGAGCCTTTGCCAATATCCGGAAGCCTAGGGGTGACAGGTGCAAGCCGTCCCTTGCGAAACAGTGTGGCTTGTCCAGCATGTCATCCTAGGCAGACAGACATTGGATCCCCTTTGAATGACACCAGAATTTAAGCCAATTATTAAAGCTGATCATCTTATCACTGTATTGTGGCATCATTCTAGGTGAAGGTAGGATACTGCTCAAGGTCAGGGTCATACCTGCCTGGGCTACATAATCAGAGAGCTCCTCAATGTCTCTTTTCATGTAGTCCAAGGAGGTACGTCTCAGGTCGTTGACACCAGCGTGGACAATGACTGAGTCGTACTTGTACCTGCTGTTGAGAGACCTGAGTGCTTGTGTTATGTGGTGGATTCTAGCGCCCGACAGACAGCTTACTGTGACCTTCTCCTTACTCAGTCTGGTGAGCGGGACGTCAGTGTGTCTGACTATGGAGTCACCTATGACAAGTATGTTTGGTGTTGTATTTGGCCCTAAGGGCAGTGACTGCTTTGCACACTGATTTTGTTGTTTATGTGTTGTTTGTGTGGTGTATTGAGTTTGCAGTTGCTTGGGTGTCTGCTTTGGAGGCCTCTGCTGTTTAGGTAAATTTTTACTCAGAGCCTCCGAGTATGTCTTAGTGTGTTTATGTGTTTGATTCAGTGGTGTGGTTGAGTTATGTGAGACTGGTATTGTGGTGTGTGTAGTTGCCTTCTCCTCCTGCCTGGTCTTGCCAGTCCTGAGTTGAGAGAGCTCAGCCTCCAGTCTGGCTAAATAGCTGCATCTCTCACAAGTGTTAATGTTACGTGGGAGGAGAGGGTTGTCCGTGTACATGAGGCAATTGTAACATTGTCTCAGAATTCCCAATACCAAGTTGGTAGGGTAGTTCTAGCCAGCCTAGCGATTTAAGGTTTAAACAGTCATGTGTTCTATATGTTGATCCTGTGGCACATCTGACAATATTATTGTAGCAGCTAGTAAGTTTATTGAGGTCAGATTTGCTTAAGTTTGCGAAGATGAGTGAGGCATAAAGAAGGGTTGATAGCAAATGTGTACGGGCAATCACAGTCTGAGCAGATGGGGTTAGGAATAGTTTAATCTTATATAAAGAGCCTAGTTTCTTATTAACTGTTTTAACTGAAGTTAAACGCCAAAAAATGCATAGTCATACCCTTCGGGAAAAACAAGGTTACCCCTAGCTACCATATAGGTGGCAATCCACTGAGCACAGAAAAAGTCATCAGGGATCTGGGGACCCAAGTTGACAGTAGCCTTTCGTTTGACACTCATGTTGCTAAAGTAGTTAGGAAAACCTTCTATATCGCCCACCTGATCATGAAGGGATTCACATCTAGATCAAGGGAGGTCATCGTCCCCCTGTACTCATCACTCATTAGACCTATGATTGAGTACAATGCCCGTTCGAATGTATCTGACCAGACACCTGCTGCAGCTTGAAAGGCCCCAAAAGTTCCTCACCAAAAGGATAAAGGGTCTCAAAAATATGTCTTATGCTGCCCGACTGAAAGAACTCCAGCTCTATTCAGTCACATACCGTTTGCTCAGAGGTGACCTGTGCCTGACATATAAGGCCATGTCAAACCCAGATTTGATGAATATGCTTCACCTCAAAAAATCTAGATCCCTCAGAACCACAAGGCGGAGACTTAAACCTTGACACGGTTATAAATAGAACGTGCTGGAGGGACAGATTCATCACCCAGAGACTCCCTATGCTGTGGAACAAAATCCCGGTACATGTGAGGCAGAGCACCTCACTGGCCTTGTTCAAGAGGAATCTTGACCAATGGATGGGAGATCGCAGATATACCCCAGGGATTACTTCAGTGTCACTGCTTGACAGAGGCACAGAAAAATGATAGGCATAGTTTTTATTCAAACTAAAGGGGTGGCGAAAGCCACATAACTATGGGCTAGGCTTATAAATGCCCTTGGGCAGATAGCCTAGTATGAACCTATGAACCTATAATAGTTTTGTCAATGTGAGCATCAAACTTATATTAGCTATTCATGAATTACTATGACAATGCTCAACTTATTGTTGAAAATTCAGGGTTATTTACACATGTTATATGCAAATTAGGCTAATTTATATGTATCAGTATGAATCGTAGTAATCATACACAAGTGTGTCCTGAGGTATATTGGTAAAATTTGGCTTTTCATCAATTGTGAACATGCATCCAATGTTTCATGAACTGATTTCAGAATGACATGGACATGCTGCAGATATTTCCAAAGTCTGCAACACTCCACAACTATCCCAAGCTTTCCATGGAAATGCACAAATGACCCTAGACTAGCCAAAATAAGACTATAGTTAAAAAACAGAAGCAAAAAAAACTAAATGGAGTCATCTGAACATCAGGTTTATAGCAATCTGAAGCTTAATCTCTGCCCATCCAGCATTGTGTATCATACCCTAGCAACTAAAACAAATTATAAAGTTATAAAAGTAAAGAAAAATCACATACAAAAGTAAACAAATTGTCACGTCTCATGTTTAAAATGCAACACTGAGGCTGGGAGTGTGTTCAAGTCATTTATTGTACATAAACACATCAGGAGCTTTAATTGGAACATATACTTTCAACTTCATAAGCTAACTGACTGACTTTGCTACTTCACACTCACATGTGCATCTCCCTTCCTGCCTGCATTCACTTGACTGACTATACAAAATGGCATTGATCTTGCAAATGCTCATTAACTTATATGCACATGCTATCTAACTACAGTGGCTGACTAGATATAATATGCACATGCTATGTAACTACAGTGGCTGACTAGATATAATATGCACATGCTATCTAACTACAGTGGCTGACTATGTACAATACACACAATGATCTGCATCCTCCCTCTTTGATTTGTTTGACATGCAATAGAAAAACAAGATATTTTACAAGCTAGACATTGCATCAACATTTAACAACAAATGAATTCAAGTCCAAGTCACTATGTATTTTGAATTGGGTCTGGAAATTCTACCTGATCTGGTCACATAAAAACGTTCACTGGGTTTAGCAATAGGGACAATGTCTGGGGATTATTTTACAATTGGAACTTCAGGGATTACATCAGGATTACTTGAAGAAAGTACACTGTCCTGGAATTTGAACAAGTGTAGAGTCACTGGCATAGGCAATCTGCTGCATTACTGGTTCAGAGACTCGTATTATGTACCTTTGATTCCTTCTGAAATCCATTCCAGCAGATTGTATGATGTAAGATCTCGGTTCATCACAAATATTCTTGGCAAGACCCACTTGGCCATATCCTTTAGATGTTTCCATTCTCAGAATCTCTCCTTGTCTTAATGGTCTGAGAGGGTTGCTGGATTTATTGTAGTGCAACTTTGTGACTTGCATTTTCTCAAAGGTTAGAATCGGGGAGTCCACGTCTACAAAGAGGCCGGTCACAAGTGGAGTCCCCCAGGGATCAGCCCTTGGACCACTCCTTTTTGGTGTTTACTTATTTGAATTCAAGGCCAATGTCATTGGTCTTGGCTGACTAAATCTGCAGATGACTGCAAATTAGGAGCTGTCAATGAATCCCACACTGACACAAATGTTCTCCAGGAGGGACTGACATAAACAAACAACTGGTGTCAGAGCCATGGACTAAAGCTAAATGCCAATAAATACATAATAGTATCCTTCAGGAAGTCATCCATCCCTGGTAAGTATCATATTGATAATACACCCCTTAGAGTTGACCCAGTAGTCAGGGAATTAGGGACACACATAGATAGTAATCTAGCCTTTGACCATTGTGTGTCTACAGTAGTGAGGAAATAATTATGTGTTGCGCAACTTATAAACAAAGGTATAGCATCTAAGTCCAAGGAAGTCATTATTCCACTGTATTCAGCATTCATCAGACCTATCATTGAGTACAGTGCCCCCTTTGATATGTACCTAACCAGGCATATCCAACAACTGGGATATCCACAGAGGTTCCTCACTAAAAGCATACAGGACTTAAGTAAAATGTCCTATACAGACCACCTCAAGGCTCTGTCTTTGTATTCTGTCTCCTACAGGCTTTTGAAGGGAGATCTATGCCTGACATACAGGGCATTTTCAGACCCCACTCTGATGGAGCTCCTGCATATCTGCAAAACAAACAACACCAGAATTACCCATTCTAAGGACTTGAACCTTGTCTGTGATATAGTTAGGACCTGCTAGAGAGACAGGTATGTATCCCAGAGATTACCCTGTCTCTGGAACAGGCTCACCATCCATTTGATGGAGTTCCTCCATAATCCAATTCAAGTGCAATTTGGACAATTGGATGGGGAACAGGAAATTCATCTCTGGTTTGGCAACTATGTCTTTAATGGACACAGGTAATACATAAATGGTTCATCTCCCAGGCCCTGTCTTGTAAATAGTTCATCTACCAAGCCCCTGCTTACACTTATCAAGGGTATCAGAACTTGTCAGAGATTTGGGATGCATGGCTAGGCTTAAAAAGGCCCTTGTAGTTGTTAGCCTAGTAAACACCTATGAACCAATGGACATCAATCTCTGAGCAGGTGAACCAAGCAAATTATCTCAAAGAATTTTTCTGAGATTAAGTAGGTTAAGAAAAACATTGGTACCATCTCTCTTGGATTTCTCCAACAAGTACTTCTCATTTTGAACTGCACGCTAAGCTAATACATTGAACTGTGGATACTCAGGACTACTAGTAACGTGGGAAAAGTCCCAAGACTCAGCAAATGTCTTGAACTGCTGACTTGTAAACTGTGCACCATTGTCAGATACGACTTTGTGCAGATTACCATGGACAGAAAAATGTCTGTTCAATTTTGTAATGACAGTGCTAGACATTAAGTTAGGTAGAAGGTCAATTTCAAACCAATTTGAATAAGAGTCTACTAACACTAAGTAATGTTGACCATTCCATTTTCAAATATCTGTGGCAACCATTGACCATGGTAATTCAGAAATTTGGTTTAGCTGCAGTGGTTCTTTTTGTTGGTGCGATTTAGTGCTGTTGCAAATTGAACATGCTTGAGTTTCCTGCTCTATGTCCTTTGACATAGAAGGCCAAAATACTATGCCTCTTGGCCTTCTTTTGGTCGAATCAGTACCTGGTGACGACAATGGAAATTCTTGATATATTCCTGTTGTGATGCTGTAGGAATTACCACTTTATGACCTTTCATGATGATTCCCTCTTCCATCAGAAACTCATTTTGTAAGGAAAATACTTCTGTATGTCAAGTGGTAAACTAGTTTGTCATGCTGGTCATCCTTGACTGATAACATGTTTCAACTTCTGGAGATTTGGATCTGAAACTGTGTGATTTCTAAGTTCAGCAAGATGTGATGAGGAAAAAATTTGACTTCCATGAGTCACATGACTTTGAAGTCTGCTTTCTCATTGTTATGCTGTTCTATTGTTCGTCTGGGTACTCTTGACAAAGCATCAGCAAAGTATAGAAATGTGCCTTTTGTATAGACACTATTGAAATTGTACTTTTGCAATTTTAAGATCATGCTGCAAGGGTGCTGGGGCTATATGTATTTGCTTCTTCAGAATTGTCACTAGAAGTTTGTGATCAATCTCTATTTGAATAGGTTTGCCATAAATATAATCATTGAACTTTGAAAATGCAAACACTACTGGCAAAAGCTCTTTTTCAATTTATGCATACTGCATTTCAGTTTGGGTTAAAGTTATGGATGCATAGGCTACTGGTATGCTTTTTTGAAGACATACTGCACCAAGACCATACTTTGAGACATATCACGAAAGAGTTACAGGTTTGTGGACAATAATATCTCAATGTGGGTAGACTGGCAGTTTTTTGTTTCAGAACATCAAATTCTTTTTGGTGTTGTTCCAACCAGGACCAGTTTACATTCTTGCAAGTCAACTCATGTAATGGTGTTGAAAGCTCATTCAGGTCTGGGATGAACTCTCCTAAATAATTGACCATACCAAGAAAATGTTGTAAAGATATGACATTTTCTGGAACTGACATCTCAACAAATGCTACTTGCTTAGATGGCTCTGGTTGTAGGCCAGAAATGGTAACCAAATGACTTACATAAATAACTTCTTTCAGTTTGATGTGCATTTCTGAAGATTCAGTTTAAGATGTACTTCATGTATATGGTCTAGAACTTTCTTGAGGTTTCTATCATGTTCACCATTGCCACCTACAATAATGTCATCTACTATGATAGCACATGGATAACCAGAAAAAAATGTGCTTCACTGCATGTTGAAATACTTCACTGGCAGAATTTTTCCCAAATGACATTCTCAAGGGGTGTATATTACTTCACTGAATCACTAGTGAGTGAATACCTATTCGTTGAACCTTTTTTTATGGAATCCTATAATCATCAAATGCTAAATTTTTCCTAGGGCAAACCAATGGTTGGCCACCATCTGGAATTTGCCCTTTCCCCACTGTAGTGCGATCTCAGAGTTGTATATTTAGTTAGCGTGGTGTGGAGGCACAGCCCGCTACATTGGGGGGTAGGGGCATATTCCCCACCTGGGTAGGTTTTAAATGTTATGACTTTTTTCATGGTCACTTGATTGGCTTCTCATTGGTTTGCCCAAGTTATAATTTTGATTAAAATGACGTTCAATGATTAGCAGCTTCAATAAAAAAGGTTTGATTAATAGGTATTCTCTTATTAGTGATTCAAGGAAGTGATATAGACCTATTCTCAAGAATCTGTTTCTACCAAACGTTGTACTGAATGTGGTTAACAATGAAGATTTGTGATCCAGCAAAATTTTCCAAAATGAACTTTTTGCATAAAAAGACAGAAAAAAACAGTGGCATTTGTCATGAGAGCAGCTACTTCTTCTACTGTGTGCCTTGGAAGATGAGAATGTTTAGGTGGTCTGTGGATCATAGGTTCATAGATTAGCACTAGGCTAACCGCCCTTTCAGGACATTTGAAGCCTAGCCAGTTACCCCATGTGAGAATCAAGCCCTGCACCTTGTGTCTTTAAGGTAAGCACCTTAACCATTTTGTCATCCTCCCACCAATGCAATACCAATACCAAATGGATCAATACATATTCAATATCATCTGAGCTTTTCTTATGATCTATGACCATCGAAGATACCCATTCAGTTGGTTCTTCCACTGGAGCAAGGACACATAAATTCACCAATTGTCAAGTTCTGCATTTACTTTGCTCTGCATTGCTATTGGAACCTTCCTAGGTGGTCTGACAACTGGGCTTACTTCATGATTTAACTTCATGGAATTGTGACTGGATGTTTGCCAAGCTCATCATTGAAAATATCAGCATATTCTCTAAAAATATTTTGTATTAAACTACAGTTGTTCAGACTAATATGGTGGACCTCTTTATTAAATGAAATCAGTGCCATTCTCAAACTGTCTTTGAAGCCTAGCAGTGACTGCACGTGTCTTTTGATGACGTAAAACTGCAAGTTGCAGATGTTCCCAGCAGAATGGCATGTGAGAACTACTGCACCATCAGTTTAAATCTCTTCAACACCAGAAGCAATTAGTTTTGTACACTTTGCTGAATCAGGTTTCTCACCAACTTTTACTTTCACAAACATTTGTACTGATATAACATTGCACTTGGATCCAATGTTTACTTTAAGCTCTACACTTTTCCCATTAGTTCGTACAGTACAGAATATTTCACCCTTGCTTTGTTGCAAAATGATAATCTACTCTGTTAACTGTTTCATCAATCACAGAGATACCATCAACAAAGAAAGTTTGCTCACAGTGCTCTATCTGATCTACTTGCTTCTTTGGATGTTCTCTTTTAATAAAAGTATGTGCCACTTTAGACTTCCAAGGCCTTTTGAAATTATTCAACTTTTTACATTTGTGACATTGCTGACCAAAAGCTAAGCAGTTTTCTGGTTTAATTATGAAGTTAACAATAAGGTTGTCTGCTGCCATGCCTTTTGGTTTATATTTCATTTTCACTTTAATTTTATGTTGTACACTATAAACAGTCACACTGGCAGATACTACATGCATGCTTTTCTCATTCATAAGCATATTCATATGCTTTTCTGTAAGGTGATTTATTTGACAAAACTCAATGGCTTTGCTCAACATTAAATCACTGTCCGGAAGCAAATTCTTACTCATTGCTTCATTATTAACACCACATACAGGCCTGTCTTTTATCAGCTCATCTCTCAGATCCCCACGTCAGTAACATATGCTGCTATAGTTTCCCCGGGCTTTTGATTCCTTGTGTAAAACATGCACCTTTTCATGGTAATATTCGTTTGAAGGTTACACAATTCTCTAAATTTACATTTTAAGCACTCAGGGTCTTCCCACATTTCAGCCTGTTTCACAATATGGCTGTTCTCCCCCTCCCTTGTATACATGGCAGGTCCATACACAAATGAACATTCACTCTCAGTGGCTTCTGAGCCCACTAAATTAAGAAGTATGAATGCCTTTGCACATGCATCTTTATTAAAAAATGCAGCCTGTATGAAAATATCATATTCTTGCTCAAACACTCGCCAATTCTCAGCAATATTATTATTAAATACTAGCAGTCTAGGTCTGCAAAATCCCTTTGCCTTAACAAAATTTGTTTAAATATAAGCATAGACCAGGTACTTGTAATTATGTTCAACTGCACAACAATCTGTCTGAAAAGGCTTCACTTATCACTGCAAATGCTGCAAACATTCCAGAAACTTTGGATACCTTGAAAAGTTTTGGCTAATGTGAAAAAGTAGTACATTGCAAAAAAATCAGTCATTTTAGCCTTTCTGTACATTTTAAACACTTCAGAAATTATTTCAAGCACTTCTGTAATTATATTGAATATGTTATCAGTATGCCACTATTTCAAACATTTTGTTCATCTTGGTAAATATTTTGAACATTCTGAATACTTCACATAGGTTCATAAATCTAATCCTCAGTACATAGGCTCATAAATTAGTACTAAGCAAACTGCCCTTGTGGGCTATTTTAAGCCTAGCCAATCGCTCTATGTGAGAGTCAAACCCCTGTACCTTGTGTTTGTAAGGTAAACACCTTAACCATTATGTCAACCTCCTCACCACATATTTGGTGACTGAAAAATCATTTAAACTAGTTTAAATACCTTTGAATAACCAGTGACCTGTTTCCGAGTTGGCTTCTGTGTATTTCTCCACTTCTAACTGTTTGCCTCATGGTTTGTAAGCTGCTTCAACTTCAAATCCCTTTCTGACACCATGTGCATGTCTAAGAACCAGACTTAGTCCATCACTCTTTTACACTTTCTCTGCCCTGTATAGCCCCTAGCTCTTGTGAAACATTCTGCTTCCTTCAACTCTAATACTGAGTGCCTTTACTGTAGTCTCCTTACCTCAGACATCTTCTCACCTTTTCTGATACACTTTTCTCCTCCTCCTTGGCTCTTAGCCTGCTCACTTCTATCCCTGTCTCATTCCCTTTCATGCTTTTACTTGTCACTTATCCTCCCCCATACACCTACCCTCTTCTCCTCACACCTTGGCTCTACTCTCGCATTCTTGCATCAATCCCTCCCTCTCTTTGTACACTTTCTCCACCCCCAACTCTATAATACAGTCCCCGGACTTATGGCGCCATTTCTAAATACCCTCCTATCCCCTCCGGTCCTGTACTGTGTAGGCTGCTGGATCTGGTTAAGGGTGAGTGTTTGCTTTAATTAACAAACTGTATATATTGTGTTTTGTGCTTGTTGTGGGTTTAGAGAAACAGAATACTTTTCAGTTAGCCTTAATTACGAGCCTCTGCTTTGCTTTCTGCCCCTTTGTAATGTACATGGCGTAGTTGGTGCCTCCTCCATAACTGCATGTGGGTCAGGGCGCCCATCCTCTTTGGGTTACCTACCAGCTCAACTACTAGAGCGATATACTTACTCAAGCTTTCTGCTCTACATTTGAACTGTTCTGTGAATCCCCCCCTCCATCTGTTGCCAGTCTGAGAGCCCTGAGGGTTCTACATGCCGTTTCTGAGAGCGTTTGTACCTGGTTAATGTGCCCGGACCTGCTCCTGTGTATTCTGTACATTTATGCAGCATCACTGCTAGCTTTCCCCCACTTGAACATCAATTTAGTCTCTAGTTAATGCCAGAACCATACTGGTGCCGTATGTTTGATTTCCTGATATTTTTAACTGAAGCTGCTTAACGGCTTCCTAACCTGGACTCTGCCTTATCAGCTGCTTAACTCAGTAACCACATCTCTGCTGGTTTTCCCCACTTGAACTTCAACCTAGCCCCATATGTATGCTGTATGTAGCTGTATATTTGATTTCCTGATATTTCTTACTAAAGCTGAGTAATGGCTTCCTAACCAGGACTCTGCCTTAACAGCTGTTTAACCCAGTAACCGTATCTGTGCTGGTTTCCCCCACTTTAACTTCAATTTAGCCCCGTGTCTATGCCAGAACCATACTGGTTCTGTATGTTATTTTCCTGATATTGCAATTTGAAGCCAAATAATCAGCTTCCTGTACTGGACTCTGTCTTATCAGCTGTCTAACCCTGTGACCATGTAATGACTCCTCGAACTAAACGGCTTTCAGCAGCTGTGTATGTCAGCTTTAACATTATCAGCGTTGTATGCTGGATGCGGCTACAACCACTGCCACCTCCCTGAAACACTTCTCTCTAAGTGCTCCCCCATTAATGCCACACAGGCATGGGCAAGTAGTCCCAATTCCTGAATTAGCTTTTCAGCCTATGTGCCCTGTCTTGTCCGCTAAGCTGCAGATATAATGTTCGCAACTGTAATAAACATAGCTTTTCAGCCTATGTGCCCTGCCTTAGCCGCTAAGCTGCTGTTAAAACATCCACACCAATTTTAGACATGAGCTACCCTAAACAGCACTACTTAAATGTATGTTGTGTGTAGACATTTTGTACCTAGACACTGTTGGTGAGCTGCAGGTAACACAGTTTTTTCTGACCATTTTTAATGTGTGTAATTCTATTTCTATTATGAAGTATAACTGACTGCTCTATAAAATGTATGTACTTGGCTACTGACACCATAGGCTTACTCAGAGCTATTTTAGAGTGTTTTTTCTAGCTATTATTACTGTCCACATGTTATTTTTTTTCATTGTGACCTACAGATGCCTGCTCCATATATGTTCTACACTTAACTATTGATGCCTTAGGCTTACTGTACCTCGTTTTTAGTGGATTGTTTTTTGTCCTGCATGTTTAGTTTACATACTAGTCTATGCTGTGCTAAACTATACTGTACTTAGATGTTGTCTAGTGATTGTTCCTAATGTGCTATAATCTGCAACTGTATTGCATAAACCTTAGTATAATGTCTAGAAGTCTACTGCATTTCATTGGTTAAATTGATTGTATTGATACTGTCCCTCCTACTCTCTCCTTTCTACCCACCTTCTCTTTGGGATAGCTCACTTCTACTGATATAATTATTCCTTTTTTCTCCCCCTCCCTTTCTTTTGCTACTGTAGTTTTGCTTTCTAGGTATAAAACTGTTCTTTGTATTCCTTTTCCTTATAGTTTATCCCTGCTGAATCACCACCACCCCAGGTTCCTCCTAGTTCTCTACTTGGAATCCCTGGCTTCCCGCCCTTGAACGGACAGCGTATAAGAACTCCTGCTGTGCTTCTATAACATTCTTGCCTCCCCAGTAATTAATTTTGAGTGTATGTACCCTGTTATAAACAAACTTCTTCTTCTTCTTCTTTTGGCTCCTCCCATTAGGGGTCGCCACAGTGGATCAACTGTTTCCATTTCTTCTTGTCCTCTGCATCTTGCTCTGTCATACCAATCACCTGCATGTCCTCACCACATCCATAAACCTTATCTTAGGCATTCCTATTTTCCTGTTACCTGGCAGCTTCATCCTTAGCATCTTTTTCCCAATATAGTATGCATCCCTCCTCAGCACATGTCCAAACCAACGTAATTTTGCATTTCTGGCTTTGTCTCCAAACCTTCCAACCTGGGCTGACCCTCTAATATACTTATTCCTAATTCTGTCCATCCTCATAGGTTCATAGGTTCATAGGTTCATACTAGGCTATCTGCCTGAGGGCATTTACAAGCCTAGCCCATAGTTTTGTGGCTTACGCCACCCCTTTAGTATGGGGAACTATACCCATTATTTTGCTGTGCCTCTGTTGAGCAGTGACACTGAGGTAATCCCTGGGGTATATCTGCGATCTCCCATCCATTGGTCAAGATTTCTCTTGAACAAGGCCAGCGAGGTGCTCTGCCTCACATATACCGGGATTTTATTCCACAGCATAGGGAGTCTTTGGGTGATGAATCTATCACTCCAGCACGTCCTATTAATAGCCGTGTCGAGGTTTAAGTCTCCCGCCCTTGTGGCTCTGACGGATCTAGATTTTTTGAGGTGAAGCATATTCATCAAATCTGGGTTTGACATGGCCTTGTATATTAGGCAAAGGTCACCCCTGAGCAACCGGTAAGCGACTGAATAGAGCTGGAGTTCTTTCAGTCGGGCAGCATAGGACAGATGTTTGAGACCCTTTATCCTTTTGGTGAGGAACTTTTGTGGCCTCTCCAGCTGCTGCAAGTGTCGGGTCAGATACATTTCGAATAGGGCATTGTACTCAATCATTGGTCTGATGAGTGATGAGTATAGGGAGACTATGACCTCCCTTGATCTAGATGAGAATCCCTTCATGATAAGGTGGGCAATGTAGAAGGTCTTCCTAACTACTTTAGCTACATGGGTGTCGAATGACAGACTACTATCAACCTGGGTCCCCAGGTCCCTGATAACTTCTTCTGTGCTCAGTGGATTGCCACCTATTTGGTAGCTAGGGGTAACCTTGTTTTTCCCAAAGGGTATGACTATGCATTTTTTGGCATTTAACTTTAGGCCATGGCTCTGGCACCAGTTATCCGTTTCTGTGAGACCCTTCTGAAGGATATCTGTGTCAGATGTGTTTTCTACTATGGCGCCCAGTTTGCAGTCAACTTTGTCAGCCATAACCAAGCAAAATAAAATACAGCTTCAGGAAGAATGCCAATAAATATTCAAGTTCTGAAATAGACAGGTGCTGGTTTAAAACTTTCTTTATTTCCACAAAACCAAGGTCCCTCTGTAATTTTTTGCACTTTCTTTGTATTATAACACCACATTTATTATCAATATCCTGTCTGATTTTATAATATAGGTTTTTATTTTCCTGTACCTGAAACAGTAAATCATTGACAACAGCTTGATTGTGTTTAAAAATATCTTTGTCAAGCATATTTATTTCCCTTTCATTATTTCTCACTATGGCTTGTACAATAGCTAAACCACAATTGTCAAAAGCTGTAATTAATTCATGATGAAACTCACTGTCCTGGATAACATGGTTAGGATACTTGTGTATCCTAAGTCCCTTAGGCACCAAGCGTTTATCTAGACATTCTTGTAAGTATTTGTTGTCTAAATGAAGCTTACGGTACCTGAGGAGACTAATTTCAAGTTCCGTCATGGAGTCTCGAAAGTTAAGTGTCCTAGAATCTGCTTGTTTCGGACTAAACATAGTAGTCAAAGATGGTATGTCTCTGTACCATTCTTGAAACGACCCGACTGGCGTTTCTAACGTTGCCGCTTCCCCGGAATTCTCGGAACCTGTAGCTGTACCAAGTTGAAGCAAACCAGGTGTTCTATTGTAGTCCGTTGGTTGTAAAAAGTTATCGGGCTCTGCTGTGGCGTTTCCGCTGCCGGATCGGTGTCCCATGTGTTCAGGTCCTCCTACTCGTTCCGGTATAGCGGCTGAATTAGGTGTCGTCAGTATTTGCTGCAAGCCCTTACCTAAGGGCACCAAGATTCCGATAAGTTCGCTCAATTGACCAGTTAGCTTATACAGGACAGTGAGTTTCATCATGAACTAATTACAGCTTTTGACAATTGTGGTTTAGCTATTGTACAAGCCATAGTGAGAAATAATGAAAGGGAAATAAATATGCTTGACAAAGATATTTTTAAACACAATCAAGCTGTTGTCAATGATTTACTGTTTCAGGTACAGGAAAATAAAAACCTATATTATAAAATCAGACAGGATATTGATAATAAATGTGGTGTTATAATACAAAGAAAGTGCAAAAAATTACAGAGGGACCTTGGTTTTGTGGAAATAAAGAAAGTTTTAAACCAGCACCTGTCTATTTCAGAACTTGGATATTTATTGGCATTCTTCCTGAAGCTGTATTTTATTTTGCTTGGTTTGGATTGTTACAGCTTCCCTTTTGTTCGTTGTTTTTGTCAGCCATAACCCTCCTGTGTTTGCTTGTACTTCGGAAAAGTAGATGCCAAACAAGAGTGGGCCCAGGACTGAGCCCTGTGGTACACCACTTGTGACAGGCTTTGAGTCTGACATGGCGCCAGCAACTCTGACCCTGTGGGTTTTGTCACTCAGCCAGTTTGCAACCCATCTTGTGATGTATGGGTTAACATTTAAGCTGATGAGTTTTTCAATGATACCCGAGTGGGGTATTGTATCGAAGGCCTTCGCCAGATCGAGGTAGGCTGTATGGACTGCCTTCCCTCATCAATGGCTTTGGTGACTGTTTGAAAAAGTCAACCAAGTTTAGAAGGCATGATCTGCCTTTGACAAAGCCAAACTGGGATGGATCCAAAGTCTGCAAATTCCTATGTCTTTATTTATGAGGTCCATTATGATCCTCTCCATGGCTTTGCAGATAAGGCTTGTCAAGCTAATAGGCCGGTAATTTCCAGGGTCGGTGGAGGCACCGCCTTTGTGAAGTGGGACCACAGTTGCAGTGTGCCACTCCTGGCACGTATCCAGAGGTAAGACTATGATTAAACAGCTGTCCTAGCTGTGGGTTTAATTCCTCGTTGAGTTCGTGGAGCACACAGCCGGGGACACCATCAGGTCCCATGGATGCTGTGTTTTTTGCTTTGGAGAGAGCAGTTCTCACTTGGGCGTTGGAGATGTTTGGGGGGCTGCAATCGCAAAGTGCAAATCTTAACATCTTCAACTCTTCCACGTCAAGCTCTGACTCCTGCCTTTTTGGCAATGCCACTGTCTCCAACCCATATAACATAGCTGGTCTCACTACCCTCTTGTAGACCTCCCCTTCCACAAATACTGGTACTCATCTGTGACAAATCACTCCTGACACTCTTCTCCACCCACTCCATCTTGCCTGTACTCTCTTCTTCACCTCTCTTCCACACTCCCCATTACTCTGAACTGTTGATCCCAAGTATTAAACTCATCCACCTTCTCCACCTCTACTCCCTGCATCCTCACCATTCCTCTATCTTCCCTCTCATTCACACACATATATTCTGTCTTAGTCCTGCTGACCTTCATTCCTCTTCTCTCTAGAGCATATCTCCACCTCTCCAGGTTCTCCTTCACCTGTCCCCTACTCTCACTACAGATCACAATGTCATCTGCAAACATCATAGTCCATGAGGACTGCTGTCTGATCTCATCTGTCAACCTGTCCATCAACATTGCAAATAAGAAAGGGCTCATAGCTGATCCTTGATGTAATCCCACCTCCACCTTAAACGCATCCGTCACTCTCACCGCAGACCTCATAACTGTCACACTACCCTCGTACATATCCTGCACCACTCTTACATACTTCTCTGACACTCCCGACTTCCTCATACAGTACCACAACTCCTCTCTAGGCACCCTGTCGTATGCTTTCCCTAAGTCCACAAAGACACAATGCAACTCCTTCTGTCCTTCTCTGTACTTCTCCAGCAACACTCTCAGAGCAAACATCGCATCTGTAGTGCTCTTTCCTGGCATGAAACCATACTGCTGATCACTAATCATCACCTCCCTTCTTAATCTAGCTTCCACTACTCTTTCCCATAACTTCATGATGTGACTGATTAGTTTAATCCCTCTGTAGTTACCTCAGCTCTGCACATCATCCTTATTCTTAAAAATTGGTACCAAAACACTTTTTCTCCATTCTTCAGGCTTCCCCTCACTTTCCAAGATTTCATTAAACAATCTAGTTAAAAACTCCACTGTCATTTCATCTAAACACCTCCCTGCTTCCACAGGTATGTTATCTGGATCAACAGCCTTTCCATTCTTCATCCTCTTCATAGCTATCCTTACTTCCTCCTTGCTAATCCACTGCACTTCATGATTCACTATTCGCAAATCATCCAACCTTCTCTCCCTCTCATTCTCTTCATTCATCAACCCCTCAAAGTACTCTTTCCATCTTCTCAACACACTCTCCTCGCTTGTGAGTACATTTCCCTCATTATCCTTTATCACCCTTACCTGCTGCACATCTTTACTTAAAAACAAACTGTAAATTAAAAGTGTCTATTAGTACAGCAACCCGGTGAGCAAAAGCTAGCAGTCTACCCTAGTTTTAATCCTCCCTCTCAACCTTCCTGGTCTCTTCCCCTTTCCCCCTGTGTCCGAGGCCTACCTTTGTAATTACCCAGTCTGGCCACAAGGTGGAAGCATTTCCTGATTCTTTCTACACCCCTATGTATGCCTACACTACCTTGACCTAACTCTGCCCTGTTCTAAGAACCAGACTTAGTCCATCACTCTTTTACACTTTCTCTGCCCTGTATAGCCCCTAGCTCTTGTGAAACATTCTGATTCCTTCAACTCTAATACTGAGTGCCTTTACTGTAGTATCCTTACCTTAGATCTCTTCTCACCTTCTCTGTTACACTTTTCTCCTCCTCCTTGGCTCTACCCACTCAGTTCGCCCTGCGGGCTTACTCTGTTCCCCTACCCTGCCCCCAAATTCCACATGCCCCCAGCACCTCTACATTTATTCCACCCTTTCTCCTCCCACTAATCCAAACTACTCAATTAGAATCTTCTCCAATTTACACCCCACCCCCCTACACTCCCTACCTAATTACCCAATTAAAAACCAACAAGATGAGAAACAAACTGGATCCTTAGCCCACGGAACAGACCAGTCGAGCGAGAAAGTGGCTTAACGCAATTTTATTAAGTTAAAACAAATGCATTTGTTTTAACTTAATAAAATTGCGTTCACTTTCCTCTCGACCGTCTGTTCCAAGAATCCAGTTTGTTTTTCATCTAATTACCCAATTAAACATTTTCCCTCTTTACAGCACCCCATCTCTTCCTCCTATTATAAACACATCCAGACTCTCTCTACTCCCAACTTTTTAAACTACCCTATCCTGGTTCTTTTTAATTTAAGTTAAATTTCTTCTCTGTTGCCATCCCCTCTTATCTCTCACCTGCTTCATCCTCTCAAACCATACACATTAAACTACCTGTGTTCCATGATGCTTCCTTTATATCTCCACACCCTCCAAGCCCCCTGCTACCTCCTTGTATTCCTAATTCCCCTGTGTTATGCCAGCTCATACTCCTCCTATATTCCACCTTTACAACCTTCATCTCAAACTGACACATTTATCCCATATTCTTTCTCTCATTACTACCATATCTCCTCTTCCCTTATTCAATTCCACATCTTGCAGCTCTTTTATCCTAAAATTATCACCTCTAAAGCCAAAATACTTACCTCTAAACTAATATTGTTTCCTCCTAAACTTATATAAACTAAACCCAAATGGCTAAAAACTCCTTCCTTCAGCAACCTTTTATTTTCTGGGGATATCCATCCCAACCTTGGGCCAAGCCCTCTTACTAATAACTCCTCTCCATCTTCATCTTCTTCCCCCTCCTTCTCCCACAATACCTTAAAATTCATTACTCTTAATACTCAAAGTCTCAACAATAAAATTCACCACTTTCAAGCATGGCTAACTCATAACCAACCCCACATCCTAGCCATCTCAGAAACCTGGCTCAAACCCCATATCTCTGACTCCGAAATCTTGCCTAAAGGATTTCAGTCCCTCAGAACTGACCGACTAAATAAAAAAGGTGGCAGCACTGCCCTTACCTACTCTAATTTTCTTACCTTAATTCCCCTCCAAATTCCTATCCCACAATTCAACAATACAGAACTAACAGTTGGTCTACTAAAAATGAACAAGCACAAACATATCTGCATCATAGCCCTTTATATATTTCCTGGCAACAACATCTCGACCCTCAAAGATATCCTCCTATGGGCCTCATCTTAAATTAATTATGAAACTTATATTCTAGGGGACGTAAATCTCAACTGCAACAAGTATAATAATCCCTCTCCCACTCTATCCATCAACCTCTATAATTTCACTCAAGTAATCTTATCCACCACTCGGCCCAACAAAACAAATCCCCCAGGGTCCATTTTGGACTGTATCCTAGTCACCCATCCAAATAAAATAACTTACTCTGGTACCATTCCCAACACCATTAGCGACCACCTCCCTGTCTTCATACATCGTTCGACTACCTCTACCCCCATCAGCATCACTACATTCTTACCAGCAACCTTAGCAAGTTCAACCCCTCAACCTTCTCAAATATCTTCAAGCAAATATACTGACAAATCCAAAACACCCTTACTCTTGATAAAGCAATAGAACACTTCAACTCTGTCTTCCTCGACACTCTAAACTCCATACCACCACTAAGAAACAGAAGAATAAAAGCTAAAACCTCTCCATGGCTCTCCAAAGAAACCAAGCAAATTATGCTACAAAGGGACAAAGCCTAGAAGCTTTACCATAACAACAAACTGCCTAGAACCCTGATCGAATACAAACAACTCCATAACCTCGCAAAGCAATGCATCACCAAAGACAAAAAAATCCGACTACTTCAAACTACAGTCCAACAATAACAATAACCCCAAACAATTCTGGAAA
Source organism: Protopterus annectens (assembly GCF_019279795.1). Classification (NCBI taxonomy): domain Eukaryota; kingdom Metazoa; phylum Chordata; order Ceratodontiformes; family Protopteridae; genus Protopterus; species Protopterus annectens. Next base: position 1,143,615,089 of record NC_056726.1, on the reverse strand, counting down.
TCCATAAGCTCCCTTCTCAACCCCAGCTCCAAGAATAAGCCCTGCCCTAACCCAAGTATATCTGACCTTGAACTAAGCTCCAAATTTAATTAATTTTTTATTGAAACTATCTCCAACCTGACCAAGGCCTTCCCTAACAATAATCCACCTAACCACCATTCCTCTTCCCCTAACCACCCTATGTTTGAGCTTAAGCCAGTCTCTACTAATCTCCTAAAAAGATTCCTATCCAAACTTAAACCTTGCTCCAATGCTCCTGATGATATTCCCTCCTCCTTCCTAAAATGCACAGCCAACAGTATTGCACTCCCAATTAGCATCATAATAAACAGATCTATAAAGGAGTCATATGTACCCAAACTATGGTGTTCTGCTTACATTCGTCACCTCCACAAAGGTGGCAAGAATACTGACATCTAAAACTTCTGGCCCATTGCTTTGCTTTCTCCAATCTCCAAAATCTTAAAAAGATATATCCATCTCCAACTCATGCCTTACCTAACCCAAAACCAACTCCTAAAATGTACCCAGCATGGCTTCTGCCCTGGCCATAGCACCATAACTGCTCTACTCTCCTTGGAAACTGTCAACCAAGCCTGAGATTCAGATAATTTAGTTTTCACAGTTCTACTCAACCTTTCCAAGGCTTTTTACACTGTTTCCCATAACCACCTTATCTATCATCTCTCTAACCTACATCTCGCTCCAAACACTGTCGCCTGGTTCTCTAGCTACCTGTCAGAGAGATCTCAGGCAGTTAAGTGGAAGAGCACCATCTCCTCATTTCTTCTTACCCCAACTGGTATCCGTCAAGGGTCCATCCTTGGACCTATGCTCTTTAACATCTTTATCAATAACCTTCACTCTGCCATTCCCGATGCCAAAATCATCCAATATGCAGACGATTCTATGATAGTCTGCTCTGCCTCTAACCTCCCTGAACTACAGACTAAAACCCAAGCTGCCTTTTCTATTACTGAAAACCGGATGCAACAAAATCACCTGTCTCTAAATGCAAATAAATCTAAACTTCTACTTTTCTCTCCCTCCAAGACTTTCTCTTTTGACAAAAATTCTTTTAAAGTCCTCAGCCATCCCAATTCTTCAATCGAAGTAGTTCCCTTTGAAAACTTCTTGCCATTGCTATTGATGAGCAACTCAAGTTCGATATCCATATCCCACAAAATATAAAGAAAACGCACCAAAAGCTAGGTATGCTTTATAGAAACAACCTCTTTCTCTCAAACTCTACTAGACATACTTTAGCTACTACCTACCTTCTCCCATCCCTTTTATATGGAGCCCTTCTTCAAACTAACCTGACCGCCACCAATACATCTAAATTAGAAAACTGCTATAACAAAATCTCCAAATTTGCCTCCAGATCCAAAAACTCCACCCATCACTGCCACACCCTTAATTCTCTAAACTGGCTAGAACTCCCTAATTACCTAGACTACCTCCAACTTACCACAACACAGAGTTGTATTTCACCCAAATAAATGTCCAGCTCTAATAAACATCCTTCCCCCCTACTCCCCCAATAGACCTCTAAGATCTGAAAATCAAAACCTAATTACTATCCACAAACCAAAACAGCCTGCTGGTCAGCTTCTCCTCTCTTTCTCACTAGGCAAGAAATGGAAAACTCTCCCTTCCACTCTTAGGACAATAACTAACTCAGAAGACTTTTAAAACCCAGCTTTTCACTAACTTGCACTCCAAATGGAAATGCACCTGCTTTCTCCCTAATTCTTTCTAACAACTCCCCTAAGGAGATGTTGCTCCTTGGCTCCTAATCTCTCTAACACCCTAACAACCAGTTCCCTGAGCTGTCTGTAGCTCTCTGCAATTCCTTCAGAAGATTCTATATCTACCTTGTAAATATTGTAAATAGCTTCTTATGTCAAATTGAATGCATGTAAACTGTTTCCTTACTTTAATTGATTGTTATGTATAATGTTACTACACTTCAGTTGTTATGATGGTATTTCCTAAATGAATCTCCACAGTACAGCCTTCCAGATACTTCAAAATTGTTTTTTGTCAACTAAGCCTGATACAGAATGTCCATTCATGTAAACTGTACTTTATTTTTGCAACTTACTTAATTTTGTATCTTTTAATGCTTATGTTATGTTTGGAGCTTTTATTTTTGTAACTTACTTACTTTTGTATCTTTAGTGCTTATGTTATATTTGGAGCTTTTCTCCCCGGGCATCCACTGAAAATGGGCACTCATGGGCCGAGTGGTCTTCCCCGGTCACCAAACTGAAATTAACTAAATAAAAAGGAAATGCACACTTCCATGAATTATTAAATTTCTGTATTTGTAAATTAGTTGTACCAGAACACCTGGTTATATGCATTTTGGAAACAACATTCTAGACACATTTCTTATTTATTATTTTCCTCTTGAATGAAAAAGAATATTAGCCCAGTATTATAGGTTCATAGGTTCATACTAGGCTATCTGCACTAGGGCATTTATAAGCCTAGCCAGAGTGTGTTTGGCTTTCGCCACCCATTTTAAATTAATTTTGCTATGCCCTTTTTCGAGGTTAGTATACTGTGCCTCTGTCTAACAGTGACACAGAAGTTATACCCGGGGTAAACCTACGATCTCCCATCCACTCATCAAGATTCCTCTTGAAGAGAGTTAATGAGGGACTCATCCTAACCTGGACTGGGATTTTATTCCAGAATGAAGGGAGCCTCTGGGTTATGAATCTGTCCCTCCAGCATGTCCTATTTATTTCAGTGCTGAGGTTCAAGTCTCTCGAGTGCGCAGCTCGATGGGATTTGGATTTTCGGAGGTGCAGCATGTCCATTAATTCCGGGTTGGACATGGCTTTATACGTCAGGCACAGATTGCCTCTGAGCAGGCGGTATGCCACTGAGTAGAGCTGGAGTTTCTTTAACTGGGCAGCATATGGCATCTGTTTGAGCCCTTTGATCCTCTTGGTGAGGTACTTTTGGGGTCTTTCCAGTTGCTGCAGGTGTCTGGTAAGGTACATCCCAAAAGAGGCATTGTGCTCAATTATGAGCCTGATGAGGGATGAGTAAAGAGGCATGATGACCTCCTCTGATCTAGATGTGAATCCCTTCATGATTAGGTGGGCTATATAAAATGTTCTTCTAACCACTTTGGCCATGTGGTTGTCAAATGAGAGATTGCTATCAACTTGGATGGGAGGGTGGCCTAATGGTTAAGGTGTTTGCCTTACAAACACAAAGTGCAGGGTTTGAGTCTCACAAGGGATAATTGGCTAGGCTTAAAATGGCTCACAAGGGCAGTTAGCTTAGTACTAACCTATGAACTTGGTTCCCCAGGTCTCTCATTACTTCTTCTGTACTTAATGGATTACCACCTATGTGGTAATTTGTGGGCACTTTGTTTTTGCCAAAGGGGATGACTATACACTTTTTGGCGTTTAGCTTGAGGTCATGGCTCTGGCACCAGTTGTCTGTTTCTATGAGGCCCTTTTGGAGGATGCTCGTGTCAGCTGGAGAGTTGATTATGGCACCAATTTTGCAGTCATCTGTGAACTTGGTCAGCCACAGTCCTTCCATGTTGGCCTGTACCTCCGAGAAATGTATACCGCACAAGAGAGGTCCCAGGACTGAGCCTTGTGGGACGACACTTGTAACTGGTTTGGAGTCTGACATGGCTCCAGCAATTCTAACCATGTGGGTTCTGTCCTTGAGCCAGTTTGCAACCCATCTAGTGACATAGGGGTTTCTATTTAAGCTGGTGAGCTTATCTATAATGCCCAAGTGGGGTATTGTATTGAAGGCTTTTGCGAGGTCCAGGTAGGCTGTGTGGACCACCTTCCCCTCGTTAATGGCCTTGATGACTGTTTCAAAGAAATTGACCAGGTTTAAGAGGCAGGATCTGCCCTTAACAAAGCCGAACTGGGTAGGATCCAGTGTCTGTAGGTCCCCAATATCTTTATTTGTGAGGTCCATGATGATGCAGACCAAGCTAGTCGGGCTTATGGGGTGATAGTTTCCAGGATCAGTTGAGGCACCACCTTTGTGGAGAGGGACCACTGTTGCTGTACTCCACTCTTTGGGTACATATCCTGTAGTAAGGCTGAGATTAAACAGTGATTTTATGTTTGGGTTTAGCTCTTCTTGGAGTTCATGTAGGACGCAGCCCGGGACACCGTCTGGTCCCATTGATGCTGTGTTTTTTGCTTTGGGGCTCTTACCTGAGCATCTGAGATGTCAGGGGGGGTAGCACTCTGCTGGGATAGATATTTTCCCTTTTGGTAGGGAAGGGGGGGGGGGAGTTTGCGCTGAAACTGTCAGCTAGGATGTTGGCAATGTCTGTGGGTTTGGTGTACTTTTTGTCATTTTGGACTAATTGTGAGCATATCTGGGAATTCCCACCCAGGTTCCTAACATAACTAAAGAAAGCCTTGAGATTATCCTTAGTGTCCTCTGCAATTTTTCTCTCGAAGCTGGCCTTAGACGATTTTATGAGTGCCCGTAGTTTTTTGCTAATACTGATCAGAGATGCCTTCTCTTTTTGGGATTTTGCTCTATCATGTAGTAGCTTCCTCCTTCTATTGTATAGTTTGTTTATGGCTGGGGTCCACCAGACAGGATGTCTCCCTTTGGAAGATTGGGTCTTGGTTTTATTTGGGATTGTATGATCCATGCATTCCTAAAGGTGATCATAGAATGCATTTATAAAGGATTCTGCGGTCTGGGCCTTATTTTCCACAGGCCCGGGGGCTTTGAAGGATTCCACCTCAGTTTTGAGGAGTGTGAAATTTGCTTTAGAGAAGTTTTTCACTGTGGTTTTCTGGGCAGGGGGTGGGGTTGGGATGTGAATATCCAGTGAGATTAGTTTATGGTCTGATCTTACCAGTGAGGGATACACTTCTGGTGTGGAGCATAGAGTCCCCATGTTGGTGATGATCAGGTCCAGTATGTTTTCCCCTCTTGTGGGAGTGGTAACAAGTTGTTCCATAGCATTTGAGTTCATAAATTCTAGGAACTTTTGGGCTAGGGTGTTGGAGCTAGAGTAATGCTCCCAGTCTATGTTTGGGTAGTTGAAGTCGCCCAATATAATGGTGTTTGGAGAGACCTTCATATTTTCCAGTGTTCTCAGGAAGGCCGAGTGGGGTTCCTGGGTTTGGGAGGGTGGTCTGTAGCAGGCTATAAACTGGAAGGCAGTTTTACCCACTGTTAGTTGCACATGGATAGTCTCTGATGCTTTGTGCTGTGCCACCAGCCAGGAGGTGTGGGTATCTTTGACGAATATTGATACACCCCCTCCTTTTGTGGTTCAGTCCAAGTTTTGTGGTCGAAAAGCATGGTTTGAGGTATAACCTGGTAGTGCTGGGGTGTTCTTGGGAGCCTTGAACCAGGTTTCTGTTACTGCACAGATATCGATATTCTCCATGCTAAGGAGAGTTTCGAGTGCGTGCATCTTGAGGTTTAGACTTCTGGCATTGAGTAGCATTACTCTTAGTTTCTTATCCCTTGTGATACCTATGGAGGTGGGTTTGTCTTTTGAGCCTTGCCTAAAAATGGCACTACGGGGTTAGCAAGAGCCTTTGCCAATATCTAAAAGCCCAGGGGTGACAGATGCAAGCCGTCCCTAGCGAAGCATTGTGGCTTGTCGAGCGTGTCATCCCAGGCTGACAGACATTGGATCCCCTTTGAATGTCACCAATACTTAAGCCAATTGTTGAAATTGATCATCTTGTCTTCATATTGTGGCATCATTCTTGGTGAGGGTAAGATGCTACTCAAGGTCAGGGTCATACCGGCCTGGGCTACATGCTCAGAGAGCTCCTCTATGTCTCTTTTCATGTAGTCCAGGGAGGTATGTCTCAGGTCATTCACACCAGCATGGACAATGACTGAGTCATATTTGTACTTGCCTTGGAGTGACCTGAGTGCTTGTGTTATGTGGCGGTTCCTAGCGCCAGACAGGCAGCTCACCGTGATCTTCTCCTTGTTCAGCCTGGTGAGCGGGACGTCAGTGTGCCTGACGATAGAGTCACCTATTACAAGTGTATCAGGTGTGTTGTTTATTCTTAAGGGCTGTGACTGTTCGGCACACTGGTTTTGTGAGCTATGTGTTGCACGTGTTTTATTTTGGGGTAGCGGTTGCTTGGGTGTCTGCTTTGGAGGACTCTGCTGCTTAGGCAGATTTTTATTTAGAGCCTCCGAGTATGTTTTTGTGTGTTTATGTGTTTGGTTTGCTGTCACGGTAGGTCTATGTGAGACTGGAATTGTAGTAAGTGTGGTTTCCTTCTCCTCCTGACTGGTTACGCCAGTACTGAGTTGAGAGAGCTTAGCCTCCAGTTTGGTTATATGGTTGCATCTCTCACATGTGTTGGAATTCTTTTGGAGGAGGAGAGGGTTGTCTGTGTACATGAGGCAGTTGTAGCATTGCCTTAGGATTCCCAGATTCACCAGCTGGACCGGAGAGGAGATTGACAACTGACCTTTGGACATGCTAGAATAGTATTGGGAATTCCTTTATAACTGAAAAAAAGGGCCAATGGGGAACAAGGTACTCAAGGGGAGTTTGTGAGGGTGTAGTACTTTTAATTTTTTAGTGCTGACTTAGTGAGCAAGTGCCAGGTAACTTAAATGCAATGTGTTACAGGTAACTTAAATGCAAAAACGACAAACAGTAACTTTCTTTCAAGTGAAACAAGGAAATAAGTACAGTAAGCAATGCAGATATCACTAATATATATATATTATACTAATGCATACAGGTGTTGACATGTAAGAAAAAATAAAAAAGTTATTGTTTAAACAGGAAGAAAGACATATTTATATTTATATATAGAAGAAATTTAAATTCAAGTAAACATGATTTGTTTTCTCTCTTTTAATCATGGCTGAGTAAGAAATTAGATATAAGAGCCAGCAGCAACAGAGAAGATTGGAGAGATTGATGGAATTTTTGTCTTACTAATTCATAGTATATATAAGAAATAATTATACTAATGTCAACGTAAAAATAAAAAAGTGAGTGAAAGAAACACTGTTATTACAACTATTTGCTGTATTAATCATAATGAAATGTAGTTTTAGCTTGGCAGATGAAAGAAATGTAATTGAAGATGTAAAAGTTCAAGTTAATGTTTTGTAACCTGATTACCTTCAATTTCTTTACTGTATTCAATGAATCACAAGTTCTAAAATTGAAACACATACCTCTTCAAGAAGTCAAAAGCCCATGCCATTTGAATTCATCACAAGTAAACATAAGCACTACTGATATAATTTTTCCCAAGTACAAAAGTAATTCCAAATCCTTAACCCCAATGTATATATAAGCACACACGTTTTACTTCAACAAAGATTTAACTGCAGTATTTCAATAGTGTATGAAATGATGTGTAAACAGTATTGTGTACATTTATTGTGCTTTTTCTGTTTTATCTCTCCCCATCCTTTTTTCTGTGTTTTTTTTTTTTTCTTATTTTACTAATGTATTCATTTCTCCTTTTTTTGTTTTGTTTCTGTCTCATTTTATGTTCTTTTTTTAAAGGTTCAAATCCCTCAGGAACAGACCAAGCATATGACTCCCAGGCTAGGGAACACTCACCAGGGATGACCTCAGAGGGTTGGACTGGAGGAGCTGGCCCTTCAGGAACTCCCAGTAGGTGGCAGCCTGGAAAGCCTCATAAAATGGGGGCTTTGGAGTTTGGTTGAGGATGTACTGGTGGAGGTAGGCGAGAGACAAATTCAGCCAAATGAAGCCTCCCTTAGTGTGCAGAAGACATATTCTTTCAGTTGGTGCTGATAACAGCACCAACACAGACCACAATTCCCCCTCAACATCCGGGTCCCCCGCTGCAACGTCATCTGGCAGTGGACATGTTTGAGGCTTTGTGGACTGGGATGCCAGATGGGGCTTCCTCAGCCCTTCTTCCCTTTCCATTTTTCTTTGACCATCTTCCCTGTTTCCCTCCCACACTACCCCCTCATAAAAAACAATTGAAATATAAGGGTGTCTATCCACTGACAAAAATGTAGTGCCCATTCTCTCTAACCTCCTGCAGCACAAACCCTCGCGATATTTCCCCCTTTTTGTTCCCCTCTTTGTTTTGTCTCCCCTTTTTCAATTTTTCCTATCACTCCTATTCTATTCTTTAATGAAACCATTGAGATATCCACAAAAAGGATACCACTATATAAAAAATGATAAACCCCATTTCTTTAAAAAAAAAATCCATCTTAGCTACTGCACAGCCCACAGTTTTAATAAAATGCTTTGTGTGGCTGTATGGAGCCACTCTTGCTCTTGATATGCAAAAAAAGTAGCAGCAACATTCAAGATTTCACAAAGTAATTCACGAATTCTTAATGCTGAACTTTATTCAACTTAGTCTTTTGCAAAAAGTGGGCAAGTTTTCAAAAAAATGCTTCTTTTTTCCTGTATTTATCACAAATGCATTTCACTAACCTCCTTTGCTTATAGGGTCACAGGAGCTTGCTAGGCTAATGGCCCTATGGTCTTTACAAGCCTATGCTATAACCATGTTCCCTAAATGACCATGGTTAGATGGTCTTTATTTACAGGGTGAGTCTAAATCAACAACGAATGACCCTGTCCATAAGGGACATAGAACCCACCCCCGGGATGAATTTACAGTCTCTCATCCAATCATCTAGGTTGCTCTTAAATAGGGTCATTGATGAGCTCTACTTTATATGAATTGGGATTTTATTCCTGAGGACTGTCAATCTCTGGGAGACATATCTATCTCTCCTTTATGTTCTGCTGATGCCACAGCCTAGGTGATTGAGATTCCTAGAGTGAGTGACTCTTGTTCCATTTGATTTGAGGACATGAATCATTTCTATTACATCAGGGACAGAGACTGCTGTAGGCCAGGTCCAAGTTGCCTCTCAGCAATCTGTAAGATACAGAGTATAGTGATAGGGCTTTCAGTCTTTCCATTTAGATCATGTTTTGGATACCCAGAATTTTCTTGATGAGAAAACTCTGTGGTCTCTCCAGTAGCTGGAGGTGTCTGCTGAGGTATATACAAAAGAGAACATTGTACTCTATTAGTGGTCTGATGAGGATTGAGTAGTGAAGAGTTAACATCCTTAGTTTTGGCTGCTATGCCCTTACTTATAAGATGTGCAATTTATGGCACCTTAGGGCAAACAAACACAAGATGCAGGGTTTGATTCTCACATGGGGTAATTGGCTAGGTTTAAAATGGCCTACAAGAGCAGTTAGCCTAGTACTAATGTGTGAACCAATGAATAAGGTTTTCCTTACCACTGTGAACACATGGTGATTGAAGTTTAGGTTGCTATCAATCTGTGTTCCCAAATCATGCACCACTGGGTTTGATCTTTGGGACGTGTTGTCAGTATTGTAATTTGTAGGGACTTCCTCTTTGCCAAAGGGGATTAAATGCACTTTTTATCATTATCATTTAGTTTTAGTCCGTGGCTTTTGCACTAATCATTTGTCTGTGTTAGCCCCTTTTGCAGTATGTTAACATCATTGGAGGACTCAGTGATGTTTCCAAGTTTGTAATTATTAGTGAACTTGGTAAGCCACAGGCAATCTACTTTCACCTGGAATTTCAAGAAATAGATTCCAAATAGTAGAGGGCCTACCATGTATCCTTGTGGAATACTACTGGTAACTGGTCTACTGGTAGAGGTGGACTCCTCAACTTTGACAGTATGCGTTCTGATGGTGAGCCAGTTGGCTACATATGTAGTAATGTATGAGTTAATCCCCAGGTGGGAGAGTTTCTCAATGATACCTGAGTGGGGGATGGTGTTGAAAGCCTTGGCCAAATCAAGATAGGCAGTATGTAGTCTTTTGCCTTCATCCAGGGCTTTCATATCATTCTCGAAGAGGTCCACCAGGTTTAATGACCATGATCTACCTTTAACAAAGCCAAACTGGGTCTGGTCAAGAGTTTGAAGGCCACCTATGTCCTTGTTGATAAAGTTCACGATGATTCTTTCCATGGCCTTGTAGATAATATTAGTTATACTTATGGGTTTATAGCTCCCAGGGTCAGTTGATATGACCCCTTTGTGCAATGGGATTACTGTTGCAGTCCTGCTCTGCTGGAGCAAAACCAGAGCTCAGGCCGTGGTTAAAGAGAGAGCTAAGTGGTTCAGCTCGGTCTTGTTTTAGATTGTTTAGTAAGCTGCCTGGGATGTTATCTGGTCCCATAGAGGCCACGTTATTTGCCTTGGACAGTGCTGATATGACCTGCTCTTTGGATATGTTAGTAGAAGACTTGTATCAGGTATGCTTTTGAGTATGGCTGGTGGGTACAGTAGGTGAACTTTCTGCCAAATCTGTCAGCTAGTAGATTGGCAATTTTCTTGGGTTCAGTATGAATGGTACCATCCACTATAAGTTTTGCACATAGCTGAGCATTCCCCTTTCAGCTTTCAGATGTAGCTAAAGAATGCATTATGGTTATACTTAGCTAATTTAGCCCTGTAACTAGCTTTGAAGAACTTTACAAGATATTTGATTTGCTAGTTCAAGCTGTGGAGAGTATCTTTCTTCTGCTGAGTAAGTTACATTTTGTTCTTAGATAATTTTTTTGATCCAGTCAGGTACAGCCAAGTCTATACAGTTATAAAAGCAGTTGCACAGAGCATTTGTGTACTCCTCTGCATGGCAGTCATTGCTAGCTGCTAGGGATTTGAAACTTTTTATACCATTGTTTGGTAAGCTATAGTTTTTTTCGTTCCTGTTTGGATGTCAGGACTGATCATTACTTTGCACAAGACAGATTTATGGTCTGCCCTTAACAGGGAGGGCAACACATAGGGAGTATTGCAGTGCTGCCCCTCCATGTTAGTGAGTATGAAGTCCAGGACACTTGAACCCCTTGTGGGGATGCAGAATAACTATCCCAGGGGATTTGTATTGTCATAATCCAGGAACCTCAGATCAAGCATGTGTTTGATGGAAGGATAGTTGAAATCTCCCACAACCAAAATGTTTGGTGGTATAGTGAGTGAATCTGGCAAGTCTAGGTGAGAGGTGTGCTTCTCTTGGTACATGGTGGGGGACTTGTATCTTGCTATGATGTGGTATGGAGTTTTGCCTATAGTTAATTGGACCTGGAGTAACTCAAGTAAGTCATACTATTTAACCAGTCTTTAGGTGTATTTGGTTTTAATAAAGATGGCTATAGCTCCACCTTTGGTTCTTTCATGCTCATTCTGAATGTGTGGAAGGTGTTGTAGCCTTACATGGTCAGGGTGCTCTCTGCAGCCTTGAACCATGTCACAGTGACTGCACAGACATTAGCATCTTCCAAGGTGAAGAATGCTTCCAGGGAGTGCAGTTTCCTGTTTGGGCTCTTAGGATTAAGCAACATAACCTTGAATTTGTCTCAAGTGGATTTTTTTTATGTTGGCTGTTTTGCTGTTTTGACATTTCCTAAAAAGATACTATGGGGGAGGCAAGTGTCTTTGTCAGTATCCAAAAGGCTAGAGGAGACAGGTGAAGACCATATTTGGCAAAGTGGCATGGTTTGTTGACCATGTCTTCCTGGGCTGACAGATACTGGATGCCCATGGATTGACCCAGATCCAGCTAAGCCAATTGTTGAAGTTAAATACATTTTATCTATATTGTGGCATCATCCAGGGTGAGGGTAGAATGCTGCTTAGGGCTAGGGACTTACCTACCCAGGGCACATAATTTGAGAGTTCAGTCATGTTTCTCTTTATGTAGTCTAGAGAGGTACATCTCAGGTCATTCACCCCAACAGGTACTATGACATAGTCATAATGGTAATTGTTGTTGAGTGACTTGAGTGTTTGCATAATTTGACAGATCTTGGCACCTAGCAGGCAGCTGACCATGACCTTCACATTGTCCAGCCTGGTGAGAGGGACGTGTGTGTGTGTCTCACTATAGAATCGCCTGTGACCAGGACATTTGGTTTTGGGGTGTTTTGCTTTAGGGGCTTCTTTGCTGAGACACTGGTGTGTATGCTATTATGTGTAGTGGCTTCTGTTTGCTTTGCAGTGCATGGAAGTGGTTTGTACTTGAGAGGTCTCTGATGTTTTAGTAGGCTTCTATTGAGTACCTCCTTATATGTGGGTTTATGTGTTGTGACCTTGTTTTGTGTGAGAGGTGATGTGTGTGCTGACAACCTATTTGATGTCTGGTTTGTTGTTAGAGAATTGATTCCAAATTCATAGTGTAATTACATTTCTCACATGTTGTATTTGTTTGTTTTGGGGGTAGGTGGTTGTCAGTATACATGTGGGAATTACCACATTGACTCATTTATTTATTTATTTATTTTACATTTGTTAACCGGGTAGTGTCCAGCTGGGCAAGTAGCTTGTTTTCAGCAGAGACCCGGGGAGAAAAGCTCCATAACAATAGTCAAAAAAATTACAAAAATTTTACAATGACCTACAAAGAATATACAAAAAGTGTAACAGTTGCCTTCAATCACAATTTACAAAAAGTGAATGCAACAGAAAACATCACATTTCCTAAGCCTTACTACAGACAGTAATATGAAACTCATTAGATACATAACTAAAACAAACCATTATAGTATTTTCATTTGACAGAAGTAAGACCAGGAGAAGATAGCAGAAAAGAAACAGATGATTGATGGCATGAGAAACTAGCCAAGAGTATCAGAGGACCATAGCCATTGTTGAGTAAGCTATTCTTTTAGGAGTTATATGAAACTATGATTATCTGCATTTTTTAGGATATTCTGGGGTATTAGATTCCACTGTTTGGCTACTTTATAGGAGAAGAGAGAAAGTCACCAAAGTAGTTATGGGACATTGTTACCTTGAGTATGTTTATCAGATGATCTAAGGGTCCTGGGGTTGGTATTTAGTTGCACTGGGTTGGAGAGTGCAGGGGAGTTTTCAGGTTTGTGGATAATGGACTGGGCAGTGATTAGCTGATTGAGTGATAACAGACTGAGAAATTCAAGCCAGTGTAGTTTTCAAAGAGCAAGGCAATGATGGGTCCTGTTGGGTATATCAGCAGCAAATTTTGCTATTTTATTATAGGATGCATATGCCAATCAGGCTGGCTGTAGAAATGGTTGAAAACTGACCATCCATTATGGCAGGAATTTACCATAACTACTACTGGTGAGTAAGCTAGTTTGACCAGATTTTGCTCAAGGACTAACAAAGGGGCTTATCCTATTGAAACATAGGGGGAAAAGACTATGGCAGTGCTTCTCAGTGCATAACTAAATTACCTGCAATGCAGCAAGAAGCTTCAGAGGGCTCAACTAACAGGTATATAGTGGAAAGTTGTCTTTCAAGGTATTTGCATCTGTACAGGGCTCCACTTAACCCCATTGCTTGGTGTGCAGCTACAGGCAAATGGGAGGCTTAAATAGAAATGAGAATAAAGACTTTAAAGCTAACCTACCAATGGGAAAGCACACAATGAGCTTTCCTCCTGTAATCTCCAACTCAGATAAAGCTCAGACTACACACTTCTGCCAGAAGGGTGTAGACAGGGCCCTCCTAATGTAAGATGGTTGCAATAGTACTCAAGTGTCGCAATATAGCCTACATTTAGCAGATCTGAATCTAGTCTATGGTATGTGCTAGCTACTTAAAGCTACAGAACAGTTTTTTTTTTATTAATTGCAGAATATACAGTAAAATTCAGCAAAATGAGGCAGTAAAATGATAGAATACAGTCAACAAAGTGCAAAGGAAACTCAAAATGTACTTATTTTTTCAATTCTAGCAGTGGATGTTTTGGATTTCAGCAGAATCTCTCCAAACATTTGGCAAAAGTCACCAGTCGTTGAGCAGCTCCCAATAAAACTGTTCAAACTACCTAAACATGAGGCTTAGATAGAAATGAGAATAAAAACATTTAAGCTAAACTACCACTGGGAATGCACACAATGAACTATCCTTCATTAATCTCCATCTCAGGTGAGGCTCACCACTAATTGCAGAGAAACATGACTCTTTTGTGAAACCACAGATTTTTGCAGTCAAATGGGCCTTAATTAGTAACCAAACACAATGCTTCTCAAACTTGGTAGCTAACAAAGATATTCTTATTATAACACAGCATATGGCTTCTTTTTTTAATTTCTCATAGTGTACTCTCATTAAATAGTTTAGCTAAGGCCCCAGCAGTTAATGCAGCCTGTATAGTAAGGATATTTTCCTTATATTCTTTGCAGTTGTTAATAGGTTTTACAGACACATCATATAATTCATTGATTTCTAGTTCATAGCTTCATAGGTGTACTAGGCTAATGGCCCTGGGACCTTTACAAGCCTAGCCCATAGAAGTGCCCTGGCGTTGTGCCGCCCATCGTGAGTTCCCAGTGCCTCTATCAATTAGAGCCCCTTAGAGTGATCCCTGGGGTAAAATTTCTATTTCCTATCTATTCATTAAGATTTCTCTTGAAGAGGGTTATTGAGGTTCTCTGCTTGACATGTATGGGAAGTCTATTCCAGAGCATCAGCAGTCTCTGGGTTATGAACCTGTCCCTCCAGCATGTTTTGTTGATTCTAATAATGAGGTTGAGGACTCTGGAGCATGTGCTGTGGAGGGATTGGGATTTCTATAGATGTAGCATTTCTAACAGAGCTGGGTCAGCCAAGGCTTTGTAAGTCAAGCAGAGATTGCCTCTTAGTAAATGATATGAGACAGAGAATAGCTGGAGCTTTTTTGAGTCTCTTCATGTAAGACGTGTTTAAGGCCTAGGATCTTCTTTGTGAGGTACATTTGTGGCCTCTCCAGCTGTTGAAGGTGTCTAGTGAGGTACATGACAAATGGGCATTATACGCTATGAGTGGTCTAATGAGGGAAGAGTAGAGAGAAATGATGACCTCCTTCTTCCTGGATGCAAAACCCTTGGTAATGAGATGTGTCACATAGAAAGACTTTCTGACCACAGTTGCAATGTGGTGGTAGAAGGAGAAGTTGCTGTGAACCTTTGTTCCCAGATCTCTTATAACGCTTTTAGTGTTCAGTGGGCTCTCATCAATGTGGTAATTAGTGGGAACTGAGTTTTTCCCAAAAGGGATGGCAAAGCATTTTTTGACATTAAGCTTAAGGCCATGGTTTTGACACCAGACATTGGTCTCAGTCAGGCCTTTCTGTAGGATAGCAAAGCACAAATCCAGGGTACACGCACGTAGGACAGGCGTGCACGATCCCTCAAACACCAAATCAACACACAAAAGTGGACCAGCACGTAAAGAATTGCCAGATAAAAAAGTATTTATTCCATCATAGTTTCATCAATCCATACAAAGTAATGGTGGTAACCATTACTGAAAGCAAACCGGTTTCGGCTTGTATAAGCCTTTGTCAATGCAAAAAATGAAAAAAATCAAAATCTCCACCATTTTGAGCACTATTTATAGTGCAACTCTTAAAGGACCATGCCTCCAAATCTTACATGTATGAAATGTGGGTGAATTGAATATTCTAACTAAACAAATAACTGTCATAGAGAACCAAACAACATGTATATCAAAAAATATGTATATCAAAAAATGTATATCAAAAAAATCATACTAATATGGATATGTATAAAAATAAATCCATATGTATATATATATCTCTAGTGTATACATGTTTCTCTCCCTGCTGATGACCACTTGATTATACCAGTCTTAATATAGTATAAAGACCATATCATACATATAAATATATAATGTATATATATGATTAATATATAAAAGATTATCAGGTCTAAAGAAATTCACTGTTAGTCATGAGCAAAAAAATATAATTTTTATCTTATTACATGATTATGTATTCATGGCTCTCTTATAATTGTTCGAATATGTTCAATCCAGGTCTAAAAAGACCCCCCAATTTAGTAATCCATTTGTTTTCCATGTCATTAAGCTTTTGATGCCATCCTGCTTTGAAATTTCTATGTAACATAATCCTGTCTATAACAACAAATTTGAATGTGGCAGAAGGATGTTCCAAAGTATGTTTGTACAATGCATTTGTAATACGTCTGTTTCTGATCGCACTCATGTGCTCACCTATTCTGAGTTTAACAGACCTCAAAGTCTGTCCAATATAAAATGCAGAGCAGGTACACGTGGCCAGATATACTGCCCAATCTGAGCTGCAATTTGCAAATATCCTAATATCAAAAACCTGAGAGGTATTTTTGCTGGAAAATTCACTGGTTTTTAACATATATTTGCAAACAGAACAGTGGCCACATGGAAAGCAGCCTTTCAATTTATCTCCAAATAGAGTAATTTGTTGTGGTATGTGTGGAGTGTATCTCTTATAATGAGTGAAATATGAATTCAAATTTCATCCCCTTCGGTAGGAAAATGAACATTGATCCGGTAATATTCTATTCAAAACCTCATGTGACAATAATATGTCCCAATATTGATTAATGATGTCAATGAAACGATTTGTATTTGCCCCATAAGTGGTTACCAACCTGAAGGGTTGATTACATTGTGATGCAGAATTTGCCACCTTATGTGATTTATATTGCAGCAGTTCAGAACATGATAGCTTATTGGTTATGTTCCTAGAAGTAGAAATGTTATGTGCCTTATAACCACGATTGACAAATCGTTTAGATAAATCAACACTAAAATGAGAACAGTCTTCAGGGGAAGAGCATATCCTTTTCATCCTCATAAATTGAGATTTAGGAATATTGCGGATGATGTGGCGTGGATCACAGCTCTCAGCATGCAACAAAGTGTTATATTGAGGAAATTTTCTATAAACTGATGTAGCTAATATATTATCGCCAAGTCTAGTTACCAAAACATCCAAAAACACAATACATGCACGTTCCATAGTAGCCGTAAATTTAATACCAAAAGAGCTGTCATTAAGATAGGATACAAATTGAGATAGTTCTTCCTTGTTACCACGCCACACCATCCAACAATCATCCAGATATCTCCTCCAGATGTCAAGATGTGGTAAAAATATGTTGTGTTGACTATCATATATAAATGTGGCCTCGTAATAACCCATAAAAAGGTCTGCATATATAGGTGCAAACGAGGCCCCCATTACTGTTCCCTTGATTTGCCAATAAGCTTTACCATGGTAATAAAAGATTTTCTTACGTAACACAAATTCAGTAAGTTTAGTCAAAAAGTTGTTAAACTCTGTTGAATATAACTCTGATTTATACAGCCAATATGATACAGCAAGAATGCCTAAATCATGGGGGATACTAGTGTATAATGAAGCACCGTCTAAAGTGCACAACCACCACGAAGATTCTAGCTGAGAGTCTTTGACAATATTAAGGAATTCAGTAGGGTCCTGAATCCGTGACCTAATTTGACTCAACAATGGTTTTAAATATTGTGTAAGAAAGGCTGACAAAGGTTCTGTTAAAGAACCCCGGCCAGAAACAATCGGCCTGCCAGGGGGATTAAGTGCATCTTTATGTATTTTGGGTAGCAAGTACAAGTATTGTGGAAATGATGACCTCCTTCTTCCTGGATGCAAAACCCTTGGTAATGAGATGTGTCACATAGAAAGACTTTCTGACCACAGTTGCAATGTGGTGGTAGAAGGAGAAGTTGCTGTGAACCTTTGTTCCCAGATCTCTTATAATGCTTTTAGTGTTCAGTGGGCTCTCATCAATGTGGTAATTAGTGGGAACTGAGTTTTTCCCAAAAGGGATGGCAAAGCATTTTTTGACATTAAGCTTAAGGCCATGGTTTTGACACCAGACATTGGTCTCAGTCAGGCCTTTCTGTAGGATGCCTGCATCACTTGGGGAGTTAATAATAATTGCAGTTGTCTGTGAATTTGGTCAGCCAGAGTACCTCCCTGTTGGCCTGGACTTCTAAGAAGTAGATACCAAACAGGAGAGGACCCAGGACTGATCCCTGTGGGACTCCGCTCATGACAATGCCAATGCCAATTTGCAACCCATCTAATGATATAGGGGTTGATGCCTAGTTTGGTGAGTTTATCAATAATTCCTGAGTGAGGAATGGTATCAAAGCCCTTGGCCAGATCGAGGTAGGCTATATGAACTGCCTTACCTTCATCCACCTCTTTGGTGACTGTCTCAAAGAAGTCAACCAGGTTAAGCATGCAGGATCTACCTTTCACAAAACCAAATTGCATGGGATCAAGAGTTTGGAGAGTCCCTATATCTTTGTTAATTACTGTCGCAGTGCACCATTTGGTAGGGACAAAGCCTAAGGTGAGGCTGTGAGTGAACAGAGCACAGAGATGTGGTGCCAGTTCACTTTGTAATTCATGTAGAACACAGCCAAAGATATTGTCAGGTCCCATGGAAGCTGTATTCTTGGCCTTAGATAATGCAGCTTTAACCTGTGCTGCAGTAATTCAGGGTGCCTGACATTTTTCTGGTATTGAGATCGGTCCTGTAAGGGGGGGGGGGGTGGAGAGGGTAAGGATGGCAATAAATCTTTCGGCCAGCATGTTGTCAATATCTGTTGGCTCTGTATAGCAGGTACCATTGTGCAGTAACTCAGAGCAGATCTGGGTGTTGCCACGGAGATTCTTGATATAACTAAAGAATGATTTGTGGTTGTTTTTAGTGTCTGCCACAATTCTGCCTTCATAGCTGGTTTGGAGGTTTTGATAAGGGATCTCAGCTTTTTGTTGAGGCTAATCAGGGAATTTTTCCAGTCTTGGGACTTCACCTTTTTCTGTAATAGTTTCTTCCTTCTGTTGTAGAGTGTATTAATGACAGAGGACCACCAGATTGGCTTCCTTTTTTTGAAAGATAGCGTCTTGGTTCTGTTGGGTATGGCTAGTTCCATGCATTTATGTATGTGTTCGTACAGTGCATTGGCGTATAATTCAGCATTCCTGCATCCATTTTCAATTGACATGGGTGTTGTGATGTTAGCCACCTCTGTTTTTTGGAGTCCAAAGTCAGCTATGGAGAAGTTTTTCATGGTGGATACCTTTCTGAGGGGTGTGGGCGAGATGTGGATTTCCATGGTGATAAGTTTGTGGTTGGATCTAAGCAGGGAGGAATTGACTATAGGTGTAGAGCAATGGTTGCCCATGTTAGTAATAACCAGGTCAAGGATGTTGCTTCCTCTAGTGGGCATAAGAATGAGCTAGTCTAGGGCATTGGAATTGATGAATTTCAGGAAGCGTTGGGCCAGTGCATTGGTGCTTGAGTATTTGTCCCAGTTGATGGAGGGGCAGTTGAACTCTCCTAGCATGAGAGTGTTGGGTTGGACCTTGATAAATTCCAGGGTACATAGAAACATGGAGTGAGAGTCTAGGGACTTAGTTGGGGACCTATAGCAGGCTATGACCTAGACCACAGTCTTACCCAATGTTAGTTGTACCTGAAGTATCTCAGATGTATTATGCTGGGCTACTAGTCTGGAGGTGTGCATATCCTTTATGAATATGGAGACACCACCGCCTTTGGAGCTTCAGTCCATGTTTTGAGGCCGAAAGGTGTGGAATCAGTTATAACCTGGTAGCACAGGGATGCTTTCTACAACTTTAAACCAGGTCTCCATTTTGAGGAGTGCTACAAGTGAGCGCATCTTGAGATTTAGACTTCTAGCTTTGAGCAGCATGACGCCCCAGATTGCATTTAGCTGTTACTGTGGTAATTTAGTCTTTGGAACTCTGCCTAAAAAAGGCACTATAGGGGTGGTAAGAGCCTTAGCCAGTACCTGGAAACCCAGGGGTGACAGATGCAGGCCATCTCTAGCAAAACATTGAGGTCTGTCAATCATGTCATCCCAAGAAGATACTGGATCGCCTTAGAATGACTCCAGAAACTTAGCCAATTGTTGAAGTCCATCATTTTTTGTTAGTACTGTGGTATCATTCTGGGTGATGGTAGGATACTGCTCAGGGCTAGTGTCATACCTTCCTGGGCCAGATAATCTGAGAGCTCCACCATGTCTCTTTTCATGTGGTCTAGGGAGGTGTATCTCATGTCATTCACACCCACATGGACAATGACAGAGTCATACTTGCACTTGTTGTGGGGTGACCTGAGTGCGTGTGTTGTGTTGGATTCTGGCACCTGATAGAGAGCTGACTGTTAACTTCTCCTTATTCATCCTATTGAGTGGGACATCTGTGTGACTCACTATTGAGTCACCTATGATTTGTGTATTGGGCAAGGTGTTTAGACTTAGAGATTAGAATGAGGAGCACACTGTGAGGTGAGCTACAGTAGATATAAAAAGTTCACAAACCCCTGTTAAAATTCTAGGTTTTTGTGATATAAAAAAATGAGACCACAATAAATCATGTCACCACTTTTTCCACCTTTAATGTGACCTATATCCTGTACAATTCAATTGATAAACAAACAAATCTGTTAGGGGAGAAAATATAAAAAAATAAAAAATGTACAATAAGCTGGTTGCATAAGTGTGCACACCATTTAACCAATACTTTGCGGAAGCACTTTTTGATTTAATTACAAAATTCAGTCTTCTTAGGTACACATCTACCATCAATTAAAAAGATAGTAGGATTTTCCTGACATGTGCTCAGTTGCCTGGTACAGCAAAAGCTATGGTTCACAGAGAGCTTACAAAGCATCAAAGAGATATCATCGTTGAAAGGTATCAGTCAGGAGAAGGGTACAAAAAATTTCCACAGCATTGGATATACCATGGAACACAGTGAAGACAGTCATCAATATGTGGAGAAAATATGGGACAACAGTGATGTTGCAAAGAACTGGACATCCCTCAAAAATTGATGAAAAGACAAGATCAAAACTGGTCTGGGAGTCTACCAAGAGACCTACAGCAACACTGAAGGAGCTGCAGGAATTTCTGGCAAATACTGGCTGTGTACTACATGTGACAACAATCTCCCGTATTCTCCATGTCTGGGCTATGGGGTAGGGTTGCAAGATGGAAGGCTTTTCTTACACAGAAAACATCCAGGCACAGCTAAAATTTGCAAAACAATACAATAAGTGTCCAAAAAGCATGTGGAAAAATGTATTATGATCTGATGAGCCAATGTTAAACTTTTTGGCCACAATTCAAAAAGGTACATTTAGTACAAAAACAACACTTCGCATAAGCAAAAGAACACCATCCTCACGGTGAAGCATGGTGATGGCAGTATCATGCTTTGGGTTTGCTTTTCTTCAGCTGGAACTGGGGCTTTGGTCAAGGTGAAGTGAATTATGAACAGTTCCAAATACCAGTCACTTTTGGCATCAAACCTTCAGGTGTCTGCTAGAAAGCTGAAGCTGAAGAGGAATTTCACCTTTCAACACGACAATGATCCCAAGCATACATCCACATCAACAAATGAATGGCTTCACCAGAAGAAAATTAAAGTTTTGGAATGGCCCAGCCAGAGCCCAGACTTAAATCCAATAGATAATCTGTAGGGTAACCTGAACAGGGCTGTGCTCAAGAGATGCCCTCGCAATTGGACAGATTTGGAACGCTTTTGCAGGGACGAGTGGGCAAATATTGCCAAGTCAAGATGTGCCATGCTGATAGACTCCTACCCAAGAAGACTGAATGCTGTAATTAAATTAAAAGGTGCTCCAACACAGTAGTAGTTTAAGGGTGTGAACGCTTACCAGCTTATTGTACGTTCTTTTATTTTTTTATATTTTTTTCCCTAACAAATTTGTTTATTTTTCGATTGAATTCTACAGGTTATAGGTCACATTAAAGGTGGGAAAAGTACTGAAATGATTTATTGTGGTCTCATTTTTTTATATCACAAAAACCTGGCATTTTAACAGGGGTGTGTAAACCTTTTATATCCACTGTATGTGTCCTATGGCTTGTGCTGTGTTGTGTTGGTTGAGTGCATTTCTGTTTTGGAGGTCTCTACTGTTTGGGTAAATTTCTATTGAATGCCTCCGTGAAGTTGGGAGTGTAGTTTGTGTTTTTATGTGAGAGCTGTGATAGTGGGTCTTCTGTAGGGCTATGTGTTCCATGCGGTGTGGTGCAGGCGTTGACCTTCTCCTCTTGACCAGCTAGTCCGGTCTTGGCTGGAGAGTGCATAGCTTTGAATTTGGTGATATAAGTGCATCGAGAGTCTCTGTACATGAGGCAGTTGCTACACTGCTTTAGAATGCCCAAGTGCCCCATTTCCATTAAGAAAAACTAGTGCTGATGGCTCTTAAGTGTGCTATAATTGCTACAAAAACCTGTTGAAGTGTAAAGCGATTAGGCTATATGAAGTGCAAGAGAGAAAGTACTAGCAAGATGTAAGGGAAAAACTGAAGAGCAGACTTTCTGGCACCAGTAATAGTTTACCTCAGCTCGGCGCCACTGAGCGGAGTTTAAACAAATGCAAACCTATCCAAATGTGGGCTTTTAAACCAGAAAGTTGAAGGGGATAGAAAAACTGCCCAAACGGCCACTAAACTACAAATTCTGGGCCAGAAATCACTCCTCTTGTGGTAGATAGGTTACCTAGTGCTTACCACTCCCACTGATAAGCTAGAAGGCTTCCCTCCAACACAGAAAGGCTTGGGGGGAGGCTCAGATGCTTACAAAAGTCCTGGATACAACAAACCTGAATTTGGACTAGACTAGTTACAGGAAAGGTGGGAAACAAGCTTACAATATTTTTTTCATACAGAAAAGCAGCTAAAACAGCAGTAAAACAATTCAAAAGTAGTGCAACTTAGCACACTTGAGTGTGTAGCAATATTAAAGCAAATACAGATTAAATAAATGCAATTAAATTAAAAAATGACTAAAAACGTACAGAAAGCAGTAAATTAGGAAAAATCAAAATGGAGGCGCTTTGAGTATCAGAAAACAATGCCAGCAAATATATAAATAATTCAATCAAGCAAAAAATAAAGACAGTGCAGACCTCTTAACAGTTATAAAGTGACAAAAATATACTTATCAGCTATATATTTCCAGATTGTTTGAGAAGCACATTCCGTCAGAACACAAGGATATTCTAGCAATGGTAGATTCTAGCAAAGTATTGTTTTTTTTCTTCTTTTTTATATAAAGTGGAAAGGGAGAAAGGAGGAACAGAATATAATTCAAGGTTGAGAAACTAAGTTGGTTGGCATTCTCAAATGTTCTCTCTGTATTTGGAAGAATGAACTAGTGACACTAGACAGGGAGAAGTGTCCCAGATCAAATTTATAGTAGGGACGGGCAACTGCCAAGCCACCACGTGTAAGAACAAGACACCAGCAGGGAGGGAGGGTGATGAACTACTCACATAAAGAAAATACATCTCTCAGTATGAAAAGGCAGTTTACAGTTAAGTAATTCAATAAAATACAATTACAGTAATGAAACACTATCTAGCAATGAAAAATACAGTTAAAACTGTATAAAACAGTACACAAATGCAATGAAACAGTAAAATAAAAGCTTTATAACAGTGCAAAATGTAGTAAAATATCTCTATAGCACAATTATAAGCATTAAGAAATGCAATTCAATGAAATAAATTCAAGAAATAACTTATTCTGCTCTGGGAGTCTTATGGAATTTCTGCTTTGTCCCAGTGATGAATCACCACTCCATAGCCTGGTAAAAAACAAGCACAATCCCCGGCAGACACAGTGTTTAAATACCAGAAAAGATGGAAAAACTTAGAAGCTTGAATTACTATCCAGTCCTGCTAGCCCATGCTCTTTCAACCAATCACTTGTGCTAGAGGAGGTCAGGCAACCCTGAGAAGACAACACTATCAGCAGAAGATGGCTGTCAGAAACACAGGAAATTCAACAAACAAAACAACCAGGCCTGGATAACAGCAGGGCTCTATTCAGACTATGCAACCCTACTAGAACACAGAAACCTCACAAAAAATGCATAGAAAAGTACAGCTAGAGCACTCACAAACAGAAAATACAACTCTCAGTATGAAAAAGCAGTTTACAGTTAACGAATATAGTAAAATGCAATTACAGTAATGAAACACTATCTAGCAATGAAAAATACAGGTAAAACAGTACACAGATGCAATGAAACAGTAAACAAAGCTTTATAACCATGCACAATGTAGTAGATTATATGTATAGCAGAATTATAAGCGTTAAGAAGTACAACTCAATGAAATAAATGTAAGAAATAACTTATTCTGCTCTTGAAGTGTTAGTAGTACATATTTACTTTTTTCAGCATGTTGAGTCCTATTATGAACAGCTAAAGATATACAATGCTGTTTGACAGCTCTGAATAACTGTATTAGTCTTTCAAAATGGCTGCCTATTGCAATTCTGAAATAATTATGAACATCCAAAAAAGTAAATGTAGAACATTGCTGTTCTCTTCCAAAGTTGTTTTTAGTAGGGCATACGCTTTGCCTGCATAGCCAATCCCAAAAAATCTATATTTACCAACTCCCAGATTTTCATACCTCAGAGGAAAGGGAATATTTTGAGAAATGGCAGTTTAAAACTTTGGAAATGAATGTTCACATTTTCAGTCAGTCAGTCTCATTATCCTGAGACCCACACTGTTGAGTCTCAGAATATCAAGCAGTAACCCCTTTGAAATGCTTCAGCAGATAAATAATTTGCTGCATATGGAGATTACAAACTAGTCCTTTACAATTCCATAACAACACTGTCTGTATATTACAATATCCCACTGAAATATGCTTAAATAGATTCAGAGATTGTTACTATGCTAATAACCCAGGGAGGGGAAGCTTTTATAAACCTAGCCACATTCTCCTGAAAGGATAATGACATCCTGTATCTAAATTGAACATTGAAGGCCAGGCATTTCTAAGCTACCTCTGTCCATAAGGGAAATGGATGCCAGGCCCAGTATAAAATTCCTATTCCTCATCCACTGGTCAAAGTTCTGGTTAAATTAGGTAATACATGGAGGAGAAGCCTGCTCCATAGGAGGGGCAGGTTCTGGGTCACATATCTGTGTCTCCAGCATGCTCTGTTTCAAGTTGCAGACAAAATTCAGGTCTCTATGCCTTATATTTCTGGTACTGTTTGACTTACAAATATGCAGTAGATTCACAAGTGTGGGGTTTATGGATGCCTTGTAAGCCAGGCATAGATCACCTGTCAGCAATCTATAGGAGACAGAGTGAAGAGAAAGGGCTTTAAGGCATTCTCCATAAGGCAGGTTTGTTATGCATTGTATTTTTTTAAGGAATCTTTCAGGTTGCTGTAGTTGTTGTATATGCCTGGTCAAGTACCTATGTAAGAGAGCACTACTCTTAAGACTGGTCTGATAAGGGCAGAGTATGGTGGAATAATGAAATATAGGGAACAGCAAAATCCACAAAAAACAAAAATACAGGAACAGACCAGACCAAGAAAAGCTGTTGAACTGTTTTGACATAATACACACCATTAGTACCTCGGCTTTTCACCTTCAGTGGATAAAGTGTAATAAAAAGACAGCCCTTTTTATAACAAAGTCAAACCCCATTAATTACATTCAATTAAACTTTCAAATTTTCTTAAAGTGCCACCATTCTAACAAATACACATACACAGTATTGCATATAAATATATACACCTTTTTCAATATAATAACCTTTCTACCTTAAATTAATTCTACATTTTATTTATATTTTATAAAAAAATGTATTTATTCATAATTTTGATACTAAACCAAACATACTGTTAATTCACCAAATTCATTTTAAAGTTGAGACCCCTGGGAAATTATGAACTATAATTTAGAATAAATTTACTTTCTAATTCATTCAATTTCCTAACAATATCTCCCCCTCTATCTAAAATTGGTTGAGCCAATATACTACAAAAGAATAAAACAGTGTTACCCCCATGTTTATTCACAAAATGTTCAGCAACTGGACTTCTCATGTTTTTATTGCGAAAGTCCCTCAGATGTTCCAAAATTCTTACTTTAACAACTCTTTTCTGTTTGCCCTATGTACCATCTGACATTTTCACAACCACAACCCACAATGTAAACTACACCACATCAATTACAATTAAATCTACTTCTACAAACAAATGTCCTACCATTGATACAAATACCTGAAATATCCTTAACACAATTGCAAACTTTACAACATCCACAGGCAAACATACCAATGAAGTCTTTAGGAACATTAGTAAGAGCCATATTCAACAGTTCCTTCAGATTAGCATTCCATCCATATGAAAACTTAATGAATTTAGGAAACAAATTACCCACCATTTCATCTTCACAAACAATATACCAAAGTTCAAGAATTGCCTTTCTCATCTTTTCTGAAAACCCAGAGTATTTTGAAACAAAATACAACTCTTTTATTCCAGGGGAATCAGGCTCAAAAATTATATTATCAGCATTATTCCTTTTCATTTTATTAGAAGTCGATCATTTTTCACCCAGTACCTCATCAAGAGCCTGCAATAAAAATTCCTCCCTGTAGCCCCTTTCCATAAGCCTCTTTTTTTGTTTCCAAAAGAAACTCTAGCCTACAATTTTTTTCAGAAGTGTTTTGAGCAATTTGCTTAAATTCACCTAATGGAAGTCAATTTAACAAATGTGGGGGATGCATACTTTCTGCGTGTAAAAAAATATTCACCACAGTGCATTTCCTAAAAGGTTTGAACTGGATCTGATACTTTCAGTCCACATAAAATTCAACATCCAAAAACTGTGTACATAAATCACCTTTCACCATAAAAAATCTCAGGCCATGTTCATTTTTATTCAACTCTGAGAAAAATGGTGGAATAATGACCTGCTTGGATTAGATGCCATGCCCTTACTTATAAGTTACACAACATAAAAGGATTTCCTCACCACTGTGGCCAAATTGGGGTCGAAGGTAAGGCTACTGTCTGTGTGTACCCAGATCCTTGACCACTAGATCTACTCTTAGGGGCATATTATGAACATGGTAATTAGCTGGGATGACTGGCATCCCAAAGGGTACAATTATGCATTTCTTAGTATTGAGTTTAAGACCATGGTTTAGCAGCATTTGTTAATCAGAGATAGGCTTTCTAGAAGAATCTGGTGTCTGCAGGGGAGTTGATGATGACCCCTAGCTTGTAATCATCTGTAACCTTAGCTAGCCCTAAATTCTCAATGTTTGCTTCCACTTCAGAGACACAGATGTCAAAAAGGAGCAGGCCCAGTACCAAGCTCTGGGGGGATTCCACTAGTGACTGGCATCTTGGTGGAGGTGGCCTCACCTCTTTTGACCTCCTGGGTCCAATCAGTGAACCAGTTTGCTATCCAGGGGGTGATAAAAGGGTTTATACTTAATTTATTGAGCTTGTCTATAAAACCTGACTAAGGTATTGTATCAAGAGCCTTGGCCAGTTCAAAGTAAGCTCTGTGAACAATCTTGCCCTGATCCATTGCTTTGGGAACCCTCTCAAAGAAGTCCACCAGATTTAATAAGCATGGCCTTCCTTTAACAAAGCTGACCTGTGATGGGTCCAACATTTTCAGGTTACCTATGTCTTTGTTTATCATAATCAGGATGATTCTTTCCATGGCCTTACATATGAGGCTGTTCAGACTTATAGGCCTGTAGTTATCCATTTCAGTGGTTGGAGCTCCTTTGTGTAGATGAATGACTGTAGTTATCTTCCATTCCTTGGGCACAAAACCTGACTGTAGGTTCCAGTTGAAAAGTGATTCAAATGGAACAGAGAGGTCATATTTGATGCTATTTAGTAAGTATCTCAGGATCTTATCAGAGCCCATTGATGAAGTGTTTTTGGCCTTGAAATCTGCATGGATGACCTGTTCCCTAGTAATAGCTGAAGGGATTTTGGTGTGTGGTATTTCCTTTGGACTATCAGGTGGTAGTGGGTGAAAAACTTTGAGATGAACCTGTCTGTCAAAAGGTTTGCAATGGCCTCTGTTTCAGAGTGGGTGATGTCATTTGCTATAAGTTATGTGCATTGTTGAGTATTCCCCTTGAGGTTACAGACATAGCTGTAGAAAGCTTTGTGGTTTTCCTTTGCCCTAGAACCTATTTTTTCTTCAAATTTAGCCTTTGAAGTATTAATTAACCCTCTTAGGTGCCTGCTTAAATTGGTTGGGGATTTTAGTATGTTGAGGTTTGTCCCTCCTACACTTTGCCAAAACTTTTTTCTTTTGTTGTATAACCATTTGAGACTGTGATTTCACAAGGGTGGCTTGTCTTATGCGTTTGTCTTGTCTTAATTACATAAATGTTATGCTAAGCCTAACCTTCAAAACATACATGTGTAGATCTTAAATACAGATGACAGACTTTAATCATAATAAAACATATTTCAACTTGGATTATCCTGGTGCATCTCATCTTGTCAGTATGGTTGTTCAATTTTTTTGATACATGTATAGAACTAAGGCCACTATCTACGAAATGGAGACAAGTGAGCACTCTATAGCAGCCCCAGATGCAGGATTCAGAAGCACTTTTACTGCATATTTTTTTCTGCAATTATATAAAAAAATGCAGTTGCCAGTGTCATGGCACCTCTGTCAAAAAAAATTAGAAATTCAAAAGACATGCAACTTGGAGCATTTCTCCTTGGGCCTCCTCTGAAAATGGGCTTTGTCCCAGTCCAACTTTCTTGGTAAACAAATATTAAATAAATAAATAACTTTTACACCTTAACCTTTCACAACTAGTCAGCTCCTCAGCAATGAAAAAAATGTTAGATGTCATAATGACTAACATATCACAGAAATTAAAAGTATCCTGCCAATCCAATTCTTAAATGACCATCTTCCCATTCAAACCCAAACTTCATACAAACCCCTCAAAAACCTGTAATAATGCCGCACTGTCATTTTCCAGAAACTGAAGAATGACTTCCATACTCTGAGCAACAAATTGGAATCCCTTGTATCATGCTACCTCCCAGACACTATGCTAGATATCTTCAATACCCCTTTTTTCCCTATTATTGAAAAAGTATTCTCCAATATTTAAAGCTAAACATTAATGGGAAATCCTTTCCATGGAGAGCAAAGGAGGTAATTGCCAAATTTAAATTGTGGAAAAAAATCTTCCTATGTCCTGCCTTTCTAAGCTAGAAAAGTCCGGTTTCAGATATTTGCTGGTACCTGGACTGTGTTTAAGCTTCTGTGTTGCCCATACGTTATTGGATAGAAGGAAGTTACTTTGTTCACCAGTGAGAGTGGGGAGCTTTGAACAGCCTACCTGTCCTTGGAAGAGTGGTTTCAGTCGAGAAAATGTTGTTTTATTGGCCATTTTGGGCTAATTTCTATCTATTTTATCTTTCTGATATAAAAATCACATTTGCATGTTTTTTGTGCTTGTATCAGCTCAGCAAGGTGTCCTGCAGAGTCCTACAGCACCAGAAAGAGAATAAAGAGACTTTGCAGTGTTTAAGTACATTTTTTCTGTTTTTTCTTGCTGTTTATTGCTAAATCCGCCTAAATGCTCGGTTTCTGGCATTTACTGATACTCTAGAATCTCATTTTTAACTGCATTTGTACTTATTTATGGCCTGCACTTTAAAAAAGCCATTTTTGTTGTATATTGCATTATTTAATTATATTTGGCTTCACACACAAGTGAGACAGCCTTTTCTATACCTTAAAAGTGTTTTTTTCTGTTGTATCCGCTATATTTTTGAAAACAAACAAAAAAAAAAAATCTTCTTATTTCCTGCCTTTCTAAGCTAGAAAAGTCCGGTTTCAGATATTTGCTGGTACCTGGACTGTGTTTAAGCTTCTGTGTTACCCATACCTTACTTGGATAGAAGGAAGTTACTATGTTCACCAGTGAGAATGGGGAGCTTTGAACAGCCTACCTGTCCTTGGAGGAGTGGTTTCAGCCCAGAAATTGTAGTTTTTTTGGCCATTTTGGGCTAATTTCTGTATCTTTTATCTTTCTGATATGAAAACCGCACTTGCACAGTTTTGCACATAGTGCAGCGGCGGTTAGCTAGGGTTAAACTATCCCAGGCTCCACAGAGTCTGCTCTTCAGCATTTCCCTTAGTACTAGCCATTTCTTCCAGTTTTAGCACTCAAATCAGCACTTTCGGACTAGCACTTGCTCAAAAAAGAGACAGAAGCACAAATAAACTATAGTACTCAATCCCCAACATTTGTTTGTAGGGAACAGTCAAATTACTCTTCCCCCACCAGCTCAACAAGACAAAAGTTCCTCAACCCATTCAGGCATGTCCAAAGGCCAGTTCTGAGTGTATTCTACTGTTCACCTGATGAAGCTGGGCATCCTGAGGCAATGTCACAACTGCCTCATGTACACAGACAACCCTCTCCTCCTACCACAAGACACCAAAATCTGCGAGAGATGCACTTACACAGCCAAACGTGTGGCAAAGCTCTCTCCAGCCACGACTGGAGGTAACAACCTGCAACATCTCACTCACCACACATAGACTCACCACACCTGCAACTGCAAATCCCACACTTAGATAAACAAAGACATACTTGGAGGCTCTAAATAAAAATCAGTGGAAACAACAGAGTCCTCCAAAGCAGACATGCAAGCAACCTCCACCCATAAACACACCACAACAAACACATAACCTCCAAAACCAGTGCACCACACATCCACAACCCATAAGGCATAACATCATACCTTGCACACTTGTAATAGGGGACTCCATAGTCAGGCACACTGATGTCCCACTTACCAGGTTGGACAAAGAGAAGGTTACTGTCAGCTGCTTGTCAGGCGCCAGAATCTGCCACATCATGCAGGCACTCAGGTCACTCCATAACAAGTACAAATATGTTGGTATGAATGACCTGAGACGTACCTCCCTGCACTACATGAAAAGAGACATAGAAGAGCTCTCTGATCATGTAACCAAGGCAGGTCTGACCCTAGCCCTGAGTAACATCTTACCTTCACCAAGAATGATACCTCAGTACAAGGAAAAAATGATAAATTTCAACAATTTAATCTTGAAATTAAAATGACAAGTAGTATCCAAAAGAAACACAGCTCACAGATAGCTCCACAAACTGTACACGGCTCGAACAGGAACACAAAAAGAGTTTATTGATGTACAACCATATTTAAGCGCTTTCATCTGTTGTAACAGACTTCATCAGAACGAGATACACCCAATTAAAACCATTTAATTACTCTAAAAAGGTGCCAAAACGTAATCTCATTTAAACAAACATACAACTATTTCCTCAAAAATTTGAAAGCGCTTAACTTATGGTTGTACATCAAAAAAATCTTTTTGTGTTCCTGTTCGAGCCGTGTACAGTTTGTGAAATTTCAACAATTGGCTAATTTTCTGGTGTCATTCAAAGTGGATCCAGTATCTGTCTGCCTGGGATGACATGCTCAACAAGCCACTATGCTTCACCAGAAATGGATTGCACCTGTCACCCCTGGGATTCAGGATACTGGCCAAGGCTCTTGCCACCCCCATAGTGCCTTTTTTAGGCAAAGCTCAAAAGACAAACCCACCACCATAATAAGTACCAGTGACAAAAAACTGAGGGTAAGGCTGTTCAACGACAGGAGTTTAAACCTCAAAATGCACTCACTCGAGGCTCTTCTCAAAATGGAGAACATCGATATTTGTGCAGTAACTGAGACTTGGTTCAGGGTTCAAGGGAGAACCCCAGTGATTCCAGGCTACAACTCATACCGCACATTTTGGCAACAAAACCTGGACAAAAACACCAATGGAGGAGTCGTATCCATATTCATCAAGGATAACCACACCTCCAGACTAGTTGCAAAGAATGATGCCTCAGAGATCATCCAAGTGCAACTGACAATGGGAATAACTGCAATCCAGATTGTAGCTTGCTACAGATCATCATCCCTGCCCCAAGACCCCCACTCCTCATTCCTCAAGGTACTGAAAAACATGTGGGTCCAACCAAACACCCTAATGCTGGGTGATTTCAATTACCCAAACATCAACTGGGAAAACTACTCAAGCACTAATACCTTTGCTCAATGCTTCCTGGACTATATTAACTCAAATGCTCTGGACCAGCTTATCAACACCCCTACAAAGGGCAATAATATACTGGACCTGGTCATCACCAACATGGGGGACAAGTGCTCCACACCTGAGGTAAATCCCTCGTTTATTAGATCAGACCATAAATTCATCACCCTCGATATCCACAAACCACCCTCTCCCGCCCAAGGAAACCACAGTGAAAGATTTCTCCAAAGCAAACCTTATGCTGCTTAAAATGGAGGTGGCAAACTTCATCACCCCATGCAGACTCCTCCCTTGGTGTTTTTGTCCAGGTTTTTTTGCCAAAATGTGTGGTATGAATTGTAGCCTGGAATCGCTGGGGTTCTCCCTTGAATCCTGAACCAAGTCTCAGTTACTGCACAAATATCGATGTTCTCTATTTTGAGAAGAGCCTCAAGTGAGTGCATTTTGAGGTTTAAACTCCTGGCATTGAACAGCATTACCCTCAGTTTTTTGTCACTGGTACTTATTATGGTGGTGGGTTTGTCTTTTGAGCTTTGCCTAAAAAAGGCACTATGGGGGTGGCAAGAGCCTTGGCCAGTATCCTGAATCCCAGGGGTGACAGGTGCAATCCATTTCTGGTGAAGCATAGTGGCTTGTCGAACATGTCATCCGAGGCAGACAGATACTGGATCCACTTTGAATGACACCAGAAAATTAGCCAATTGTTGAAATTTCACAAACTGTACACGGCTCGAACAGGAACACAAATCTTGAATCTGCTGCAGCATACACAAAAGCACTCTACAAGCACTTACATGACTGCATGGACCGTGCTATTCTGAACAAAACCAAGACCAATTC
Source organism: Protopterus annectens (assembly GCF_019279795.1). Classification (NCBI taxonomy): domain Eukaryota; kingdom Metazoa; phylum Chordata; order Ceratodontiformes; family Protopteridae; genus Protopterus; species Protopterus annectens. The sequence goes on along the minus strand of NC_056726.1, from coordinate 1,143,582,422 downwards.
CTCCAAAAAAAGGAAACCAGTTTGGTGGACCCCGGCCATAAACAACTCTATAATAGAAGGAAGAAATTATTACAAAAAAGAGTAAAAACCCAGGAATGGAGAAGCACCCTGACCAACCTTAGCAGAAAGCTAAGATCCCTTATAAAATCCTCAAAGGCAAGCTTTGAAAGAAAAAATTGCAATGGACACCAAAGACAACCACAAAACATTTTTTTGGCTATGTCAAGAACCTAAGTGACAACTCTCAGACCTGCTCTGAGCTACAACATAATGGTTCAAAATTCACGGAACCAACTATCACCAATATACTGGCAGATAGGTTCAGTGCAAATTTTACCCCACCCTCACCCCCTAAAAGGTCCACATCTATATCAGAATATTGTGCAGCCACCATAATTATGGACACCCAGGTGAAACTGGCACTTTCTAAAGCAAAAAACACAGCATCCATGAGACAAGGCAGCATCCCAGGCTGCGTGATACATGAACTCCAAAATGAACTAATCCCTCACGTGAATACCATGTTCAACAGCATCTCCTCAGGCTAAATTCCCACTGAGTGCCACACAGCAATGGTTGTCCCACTTCACAAAGGAGGAGCCCCACCAACCCTGGGAACTATCGCTTCATAAGCCTGACGAGCCTCATCTGTAAGGCCATGGAGTGCATCATCATGGAACTCAAAAACAACAACATTGGGAACCTACAAACCCTAGACCCTACAAAGTTTGGTTTCGTAAAGGGCAGGTCGTGTCTCCTAAACCTGGTTGACTTCTTTGAGATGGTCACCAAAGCAATCGATGAGGGAAAGGTGGTCCACACAGCATACCTTGACCTTGCAAATGCCTTTGATACTATTCCCCATTCAGGAATTATAGACAAACTCACTAACCTAAATATAACCCCCTAGATAACAAAATGGGTTGCTAACTGGCTCACAGACAGAACCCATACAGTGAAAATAGGAAACGTTAGGTCCGACTCCAAACCTGTGACAAGTGGAGTACCCCAGGGCTCAGTCTTGCGACCTCTCCTGTTCGGTATTTACTTCTCCGAGGTACAAGCAAACACAGAGGGACTATGGCTAACAAAGTTTGCAGACGACTGCAAACCGGGCGCCATAATTGAGACTCCTACTGACATAGATATCCTTCAGAAGAAGCTCATTGAAACAGATACATGGTGCCAAAATCATGGCCTCAAGCTAAATGCCAAAAAGTGCATTGTCATCCCCTTCAGGGAAAACCAAGTACCTATGAACTGCCACATAGGTGGTAACTCACTTAACACAGAAAGTGTGATAAAAGACCTAGGGACCCAAATGGATAGTAACCTCTCCTTTGATAACCACATCACTTAAGTAGTTAGAAAATCCTTCTACATGGCCCACCTTATCACGATGGGGTTTGCATCTAGAAAAAAATAAGTTATTGTCCCCCTTTACTCATCACTCATTAGACCCATTATTGAGTACAATGCCCCATTCGGGATGTACCTTACTAGACACCTGCAATAACTGGAGAGGCCTCAAAAATACCTCACCAAGAGGATAACAGGCCTTAAATATGCCCTATGCCACCAGGCTAAAAAAACTTCAGCTGTGCTTGGTTGCATACCAGCTACTCAGAGGTGATCTCTGCCTGACATACAAGGCTATGTCTAACCCCAAATTGCTGGAAATGCTCCACCTAAGGAAAACCCGAGCTACACGCTCTAGGGACCTAAACCTGACCTCAATAATAAATAGGACTTGCTGGAGGGACAGATTTGTATCTCAGAGGCTTCCCTTGCTCTGAAATAAGGTCCCCATATATGTGAGGCAGAGCTCCTCATTGGCGCTCTTCAAGAAGAATCTTGATGAGTGGATGGGGAACAGGAAATTCACCCCGGGAATCACTTCTGTGGCTCTGCTTGACAGAGGCGCAGGTAACTAAACCACCTGGGAAGTGCAAGCCAAAACAGTTTGGCTAGGCTTTATTATGCCCTAGGCCCAATAGCCTAGTACCTACCTATGAACCTATGCCTGGTACAAATGCACTTACTCTGTTTCATAATGATGATGACATACGAATGCAAAATGCATAAAGGAGGCAAAATTGTTTTACTAAAAAAATAAGCAAATGCCAATATCCTTCAATCCAAGATCTTGCTAGAGACCTTTGAAAGAGTCATCATTCTTTAACAACAATATGCACTCTGTTAACCTGCTGTCTTTCACTATGAATCCTAACCTTTTGGAAGAGGTTACAATAGGTAGTTCCACTGATATAGTTTAACAAAGTGATGGTTTACATTCCTATTCCACCTCTACCTCATCAGCCTCTCCTCCTTCCTCCTCCCCATATTGACTTTCTTTCCAAAGTCCTCCATTACCTTTTCCTTCCTTCCTTCCTCCTCTCCAATTTAGTTTTTCTCTTCTACTTCCCCTCCTTCCCACATCTAAATAGCTTCATCTAAATATATTTTAAGCTTCTGGACAAAATAAATATTGAAGCTAATATTAACCCTCAAGCTATACCTACCAGTTGTCTTCACTCCACCACCCTGTACATGTAAAAACCACTGACTCTTATATTTAACCTGCAGACTAACACTTGTATTGTCCCTTCTCAACTCAAACATGTTCCAAAAATCTCCATGCTTAATGTTTCCTCTTGTTGTTATAGGACTACTGACCCATATCTCTTGTTAGTCCATTAACCGCACTGCTGGAAAAAAATACTCTACAGCCAAGTTCTTGAACACAGTAACAAGTATGGCATTTTAATTAGCAGTGTACATGAGTTCAGGCAAAGCCACAAAACGTTCATAGCTATATAATCCTTCATAACAAAACTGTTTTTTTAAAATAAACCATCAAGCAGATATCATCTTCATAGATAAAGATGAGCCTTAGAACTTTCAGCCATAAAAACATCAGAAGTAAACTATAAATCATAGACTTCTGAGATTCAATACTTAAAATGTTTCTCAGATTAGCTTACAATTATAAAATGTTCAATTTCTGACTCTTTCAGTCAGTGAATCGCAGACAGTTTTAACTCCGACGTTTCTCAAAGCTGTGTGCTAGGCTCATTCCTCTCGGTTCATCAGTGATATAACCACTTGACAATGTCCATCTAATATTACCCTCTCTGACAATGATTTTATACTTTACCAGTACAGCAAATGCCTTAAATCTCACTTTGACAGATTCCATAACTTGCCAGCTATGATCTTTGGTTCAAAACTCAAAACTCAAAGTTACTCCCAATTATTCATGCTCTCCCAAGATGCAAATTCTGACCTGCAAGTGAACCAATACAAATGTGTTAGCCTTCTTCTTCTAGATCCATTTGCTAGCATATAAAACCATACTGAAATGATGTGACAGTTAATGCAAAGTATTAATGATTTGAGATGTTACATTGTTTTCTGTGATCCAGAGCTTGGTTTATCAACCTTCATTTACCTAAAAGTGTGAACCTGATTAAGTAAATTTATCAGGAATGCCTCCTGGAGTGAGTCTGAAATAAATACATAAGGACAGTCTGCTACTGTGGAGAATAAATATATGAATATATATATGAATATGCAATAATTCTGACTAATAAATTAAAACCTCAATCTCATTTTCTAATCACCTGAATCTCCAAACCTTCACAGCAAAATACAAGAATATCATCATCCCCAGAGTAGAATATGCTTTCCCTCCTATCCCTCTTACTGCCCTCGACTCCTTCCTACATAAACTGACAGACACACACACACACACACACACACACACACACACACACACACACACACACATACACACATACACACACACACACACACACACACACACACACACACACACACACACACATTCCCTTTCTATCTCTCTCTTTCCTTCTCCAAATTACATACACATCCATCCCCTTCCACACACACACACACACACACACACACACACACACACACACACACACACACACACACACACACACACACACACACACACACACACATACACCATACATGCACACACCAAATTACAGCAAAGTAAACAATCTCAATCACTTACTTGACAGATTGCAAGCTGTCAGCTATAAATCTAATAGTCTAACATTGTCTGTTAAGTGATGACATTCACTTAATTGACAGCTTTCAAGCTCTCAACCTTTTTATACATTCCACTCCCCCTTCAAGTTGGCACCAGGAGCAGGTGCTACATTCACTGCATCCTTGCTGCACAAAGGTATTGTTTTTCTTACCCTTCATTAACCTTATACTTTAATAAATTAGTACTGAATGGATGCTACTCTTCAGGTAATTGTATTCAATGTGCTCATCTCAAATACATTGATTCGTCTACTATCAGTAGGATAACTGCAAGAGTCATTTTATGCCACAAGTTTCAGTTCATGTGCCACTCAGTGGTTCCAAAGCTAACTTTCCCGCCATTCATGTAGAGTGAGAGTGAGTAATGACTTTCCTTTGCTTATAATCACATCTTCCTGAGATCCTCAAGGTTTGGAAATTAAGTACTCTACCATTCTTTCTATTTGTAAACCATTTTCAAATTGATCTTTGTGTGTATAACCATATTCTCTTTGAAAATGTTATACTTCTTTTTTTAGATCACCACTTCTTACAAATTTATTGTTGAAACCTAAATGATGACCTTAGTAACTTGACCATATAATTGTGCAAAAAGTAACTATTAAACTATTACTAAATAGCAATAATACAAATTATATTTTCTAAACCAAAGAGTAAAAAGGTCACACATACAAACCAAATAGTAAACACTACAAGAAAAACCTAGCCAGCTAGAGTTTTCACTGTGTGATACCTTAAACCTCATGTAACAGAGGCCCATGGGATATATGCAAATAACGCCTTAAGGACATCAGGTGTTTTGGGTACTGTATATGGCTTCTAAATGTCCATGACTTTTTACTTTTTCAAGACTTTGTGGATACATTCAAGTCAATAAAGCCAAAACCCGCTATCTGTGGTAATTTGTGTTTCAGCCTTCTTATAACCTCATCAGCACAGCATACGTGGACTGTTTGGCTATACTTTAGAAACACAAGGTCTTTACACCATTACACCATCAAACTTGCACTGCTATCTGCTGATCTTCAAAATGTTTTTAACCTACCAACCCTTTCAAACAGACATTGTAGAGCCTTCCTTCTCTCTTGACGTTCAACGAACCACTGTATCTTCCTCATAGATGTACTCCCTGGCAATTTATATATGAGTACAGCAATCTCCTCTATGAAATCTCATATACAAACTTTGCAATATCTTTTGTCCTCCCTTATGTTTTCTTCTAAACTTTCAGTTAAAATATACCTCATTACATTAATTACCAGTTTAATTCAAAAAGAGAATTTGTTCTATAGAACACTCATTGTACTATATCTGTCCAACAACCTTTAGAAAGAGTACAACATACTTTAGGAACAGTCCACCTTTCCACGAATTTAAATCTAAGCTCCCATTCTCTGTCACTGAAAAAGACAGTTGTACTTATGTCCAACACTCCTCCATCAAAGGAGATGTATACCTGTAGAAATCAGAGCCAGACTCAGTTGTGCTGTTAATATTGCAGTTCTGATTTATTAAGTTGTAGAATAAATCTGTGCTGTTTATCCCTTATGTGCTATTTATCCTAACCCTGATTTGCTTTATCAGTTTAATGTCATCACTGATGATATGATGTTTAAACATCTCATTTAGATACTTGCCCTGCATTTCCTTTATCAAGATATGTATACATAAATTGTTAATAAATAAAATATTTTACCACTATGATGATTATGCATTTTTCCTTAACATCTCTTCGACCCTGTATCTGATATGCAAAGCTATGGAACGCATCATGGACCTAATAAACAAGGATATAGGGAATCTCTAAACTCTAGATCCCACACAGTTTGGTACTGTGAAGGGTAGATCATGCCTGCTCAACTTGGTTGACTTCTTTGAGTCAGTCGCCAGTGCTGTGGATGAAGGCAAGGTGGTTCATACAGCCTACCTTGATCTGACCAAGCCCTTTGATACCATTCCCCACTCAGGAATCATAGAAAAACTCACTAAGCTAGGCATCAACCCCTATATGACTAGGTGGGTTGCTAACTGGCTCACAGATAGAACCCATAGGATGAAAGTAGCTGACTCCAAGTCAGACTGCCGACTAGTCACGAGTGGAGTCCCATAGGGTTCGGTCTTGGGTCCTCTCCTGTTTGGTATCTACTTCTCTGAAGTCCAGGCCAGCATGAAGAGACTTTGGCTAACAAAGTTTGCAGACAATTGTAAGTTTGGAGCTATTATTAACTCCCCAAGTGATGCTGACATCCTACAGAATGGACTCACTGAGATCAATGACTGGTGTCAGAACCATGGCCTTAAGCCCAATGCAAAAAGATGTGTCATCATCCCATTTGGGGAAAACCCAGTTCCCATGAATTACCACATTGATGGTAGTCCACTGAACACAGAAGGCGTTATAAGAGATCTGGGAACACGGGTTGACAGCAACCTCTCTTTTGATCACCGCATTGCCACTGTACCCAGAAAGTCCTTCTACGTGGCACATCTCATTACTAAGGGTTTTGCATCCAGGAAGAAAGAGGTAATTGTCTCCTTCTACTCTTCCCTCATTAGGCCAATCATCGAGTACAATGCCCCATTTTACATGTACCTCACTAGACACCTGCAACAACTGGGGAGACTGCAAAAGTACCTCACAAAGGGGACCCTAGGCCTTAAACACTTGTCCTATATGGACAGACTCAAAAAACTCCAACTATTCTCTGTCTCATAATGCCTACTTAGAGGCAATCTCTGCTTGACTTACAAAGCCATGTCTAATCCAGCTCTGTTAGAAATGCTACATCTAAGAAAATCCCAATTTCTCCACACCACACGCTCCAGAGACCTCAACTTCATTACCACAATCAACAGAATGTACTAGCGGGACAAGTTCATAACCCAGAAACTGCCTATGCTATGGAATAGAATTCCCATACATGTCAAGCAGAGTACCTCGCTGACCCTCTTTAAAAGAAATCTTGATGAGTGGATGGGAAATAGAAAATTTACCCCAGGGATAACTTCAGTGGCTCTACTCAACAGAAGCACTGGGAACTAAGGTTGGGTGCCAGGATGCCAGAATAATCCTATTGCTAGGCTTGTAAAGGCCCCAGGGCCATTAGCCTAGTGCACACCTATGAACTTATGAGTAGTACCTGAAATAATTCCTTTGGAATAAGCACTTAGCCCTATTCAAATAAATAAATAAATGAATAAATAAATCAAAGAGTTTACATTTACAAAGTTCAATGCTAAAGCTATTTATCATCCTTTAAGTAATTAGTGTATAGTAGGAAGTTTTTGCTTGTTCCTACAATTTGCATGAATACTGTGTCATAAAAAGTTAAATACATCTAGGCTAATTAAACAATATCCCATAAGTGGGTGTGGGTATTTGATGATTTACCCATGTCTGCTATTGTATGATTACGAGGGCAAAGTTTGAGTGATTAAAGAAAGCCAACTGTGGGTAAATCCTGATAATCCCACACCCGTGAGTGGGTTATTGCTATTATACAATGACATTTGGGGGATTCAATAAAGCCTACACCATCCTTTTTGACCATGTCTGCATCAGGGGCATTGCGCTCATGGCCAAGAATATTTTTAGATTCAGTAAACTCCATGTAAAGGCTTTCACTCAAACACAGACATGGCAATTTCCATGGCATGCAAATTACAGCATGAGTAGCTGAATTGTATGCTAATGAGGCAAACCAACACAGCAGAGTGATTCAACAAGTTGTAAAGTGACCATGTAGACTATATCCTCGTGTTGCCCATGTATTCGGAAACTTTTCGAATACAGCCACAGAAAAGGGTCTACACAGAAACAAGAGCAAGTAAAATTGAATAGATCTGAACAGAACTGACCTTAACATGTAACAGCAGACACATAATTACATTATTAAATACGGTGGATGCTACAAAAGTAGAGTAACAATACAAACCATCCTTTTTAAATGCCATGACATAAATGCAGCTTTGCTGCCCACCCCCAAATGAAGAATATACTCTAATGTAGGCAGCTAAAAGTGTAAACCCCATGAAACAGACTATTCATACTGTTATGCAAGCATTTGTAATATGTAGCTAACAGAATACAGTCAAATTTGATCAAAACCTGTATTCCTCTGTGCAGATATGTAGCAAAGTAGCACTCTCCCTTGTGTGTACAACATTAGGCTCTCTTTCAGTTTTCCTGCCTACATGGTTACCAACTCTGTAGATTCAGGGCTGTCAGCATGGTGAAGATGCAACTGAGGTCAAAACTCATTAGAATTTCTGAATCCCCAAAAATTGTAACCATGTAGGGATGTTTACTTCATGTACGCACTTCCACAGTGTTTGTTTTCAGTGGATGTAACCGTGAATGATGACATCAGGGAGTTGTGTTAGATTACACTTACAGAGTAGGTCTGTGAAGTGTGAAAGCGTATGTAAGCAATGCACAATTCACAAGTTCTATGTCATCCTCTTTATTGTTAGTTAAAATGTGTTGTCTCTGGCTGCTTTAAGTAATTTTAAAAAAAATTTCATTGTTTGCACAATGAGACACTTACAGCAATCACCAGAAAAGGAGGAATGAATGCCAAGTTTCTCAGTGCTTGTCATATGATTATTCCTGTGGCTGCACATGCATTTGTACGGCTAGAAAATAGATGGTCATGTGTTCTAGTACAGGATCTGCAACCATTCTTTTACCTTTTGAGTTCCATGTTTGCATGATATCACAAGAACACAAAAAAGTAATAAGATTACCTGTGTTTTTCTTATTTAAGCATAGGTGTGTGCAGTGGTGTGCATTGTGCACTAATGAGCACCAATGAAATTAACATACTCATTTAAGCAGCAGGTGTTTTTCATAGGTGCTAATTACAACATAAGCAGGTGTTTTTCAACACTGTGGAGTGATTCAACAAGCTATAAAACATCCATGTAGCCTACATTCTGTTTTCTCCTGAATACTTCATTACCATTGGTGTAGAGAGAAGGAAATTTTAGCCCTACAATAAAATTATGTCAGTTACTGCATTTGCAATTAAGTCGTGAACCTAGAATATATTTTTTAATAATATTATGGCATATCCTTGTATTTCTTAAGTTTGTGCAGTAATCAAATAAATAGCTGTGGATTTGTACAAAAAGTACCATAACATATGACAACAGACACTTATTTCAATTATGTGTGTCCATTACTAAGTTTTTTTCTATTCTCCTTGTTTTAATTGCACATTTTGTAGGATGTGCTGCATAGTCCAAACAGTGGAAGCATGAAGCAAAGACATTCCAGGTTTGGCTGTGTTTATCTGCTTTGTGGGAAGAGCAGTGGACCACCTAGGAAGCAGACAGTCAAAAATAGAAACTGGATACATTCAATTAATGTCCTTGAGCATTGTGAAAACCTGGCCTAGAGTATAGCTGGTACTGGGATCTAGTACAGAGTGTGCAGCCTTTGTTTAACTGCTGTGACATTACAGTTTACAGCAATTAAGTGCAACACAGACAACTGTTTCCTCAACATTTTTGTGGCAACAGGTGTAAGTGTAGGACTGCCATATCCATGCTCCTGGCTTCAAATACAGCATGTTCCATACTGCATTACTTTTACTGATAGAGTAATCTATGTATTATCACATTTATGATCAAATGTATGACTGCGGGTATACTGTGTACTATAGTACTGTAAATGTATTCCTGCTATCTGGACCAACATGACTTTAACTTCTGCAAAAAACACATACACAACTGCCTAGACATGCAGTCGCTTGCTACTGTTGTATTCTGCATGTCAGACATTAGCAATGCAGCTTGCATTTTCACACCACTTACCACATTCAAACAGGTGTAACTTGCATGCATGTACACTTTGTTAACGACTAAGCAAATCTGCTGCTCACTGTACAATGTAACTGTATATATGATGCTTTCTTATTGGTTTTTAATGTTCATTTCTTTTGTATAACATAAAACTACATGTGGAACCCTTGCAAACTAACAGCACAATCTAGCAATACATCATATATTTACAATAAATCCATGTGCCCCCCCCCCCACACCAAGCAGTATAATCCTGAGGTCTCAGTATTTTTTCCACATATATATCAACCACAGTACAATGTGTAATGTATAATAAATAAATAACTAATAAATGGCATACAAGGACACAGGATCCTCATTGTTAATGAATGTAAGAAACTATTTTTAGATTTGTATGCATGTATGGAGCTTTTCTCCCCAGGCCTACGCTGAAAATGGGTCTTGTGCCCAGCTGGACATTACCCAGTAAACAAATGAAATAAATAAATAAAATAAATAAATACAAATAATGTCGGTGCTCTATCATGGACAGGGCCAGGTGGTGGTGCTCACAACCTCACTCTGCTAAACTCAAACATCCAACTATGCTCAGTAAGGATAGTTGTGTTTTTACACAGCTAGGCGTCTACACACCCTATTGCTGTTAAGCTACTGGCATCATATGAACCTATGAATCTATGTGACTATATATCCTAGCCTGTTGCCCCTACATGGCTTGTCTTTTACTATAAGTTCACCTGCAGTCTTGTATAAATCAGACTTCTGCCATGACACTTGTGTAAGGTACTGAGTTCTGTAGTCCTTGTACTTAGATAGGTAAGGACTCTATTCTCAGTGCAGTCAACTGTGTGTGCGTGTGTGTGTGTGTGTGTGTGTGTGTGTGTGTGTGTGTGTGTGTGTGTGTGTGTGAGTGTGTGTGTGTTTCTAACCATAATAGCAAGTAAGTATCCTGCAGGTAGTCCCAGTACCATAAACTGACAGTATTTTGATACTTGCACCAACCTACAGACTCATTTCATGCAAGCCTCTCAACTTCTTCTCTCAGACATGCACTGCTGATATCATCCACTGTAAGTTGACCTGCAGCAACATAAAAGTCAGACTTGTGTTGTGGTACTTGCATTAAGTACTGTATTCTGTAGTCTGTGTGCTTTAGATTGGTATGTGTTCTGTTCTCATCACAGGCGACTATATACATATATATATATATATATATATATATATATGTGTGTGTGTGTGTGTGTGTGTCTAGATGAAGGTTAAGTGTGTATCCTGTAGTTACCACATCAATCCCATAAACTGATAGTATTTTGATACTTGCACCTGCCTTCAGATCCATTTCAAGCAGACCTCCCAACTTCTTCTCTCCAACATACAGTGCTGATATCATCCACTATACGTTGACCTGCAGCCATATAAAAGTCATACTTGTGTTATGGCACTTGATATGTAGGGGGTCTGTTCTCATTGCAGTTAACTGTGTGTGTGTATCATATGGTTACTTCTCTGATGGTATTGCTTACCAGTATTTTTTGCACAAGTCTACTCATCCATTTTATGCAGCCATCACAACCTCTTGTCTTCCACATGGCCTGCTGATGTCATCTGCTATAAGTTCACCTGCACTCTTATATAAATCAGACTTGTGTTGCGGTGCTTGATTTAAGTACTGTGTTATATAGTCAGTTTACTTAGATAGGTAGATGTTCTATTCTCACTGTAGTCAACAGGGTATATGTGTGTGTGAGCTGTTCCCTGACATTAGATAGAGCATTTTACATCAGCATGTGGGATACTGTAATTATCATATGCTCAACAGACAATGCTGATGTCATCGGCTATATCATATTATTGCATATGTAGTCATCTCATCAATGCATGATCAGACACTGGCCTGGAGGCCAGGAAGATGTTACCTCATCCAGTACTAGACAGATTACAGTGACATATCTTTTAATCTATACTCATAAATCATGGTGTGGTTTGTAGGCCCTGTGTTATCTTGATGAGAAAGCCCTGTGGTCTGTCCAGCTACTGCATGTGTCTGTTGAGGGTCATGCAAAAGAGAGCATTATACTGTATTACTGCTCTGAAGAGATTTGACTACATTGCTGTCATATAATCCTGGGATCTGAATGTGATGGCATGACTTATGGAGTGCACCATACTTTGTACTGGAAAATCATTAAAGAGAAAGGTTTAGACTGTAATGAGTCACATTGCTGTTTATGACTTCACAACCCTTATAAGAGAATACACTATAAAGTAGTGCAATGATGATGCTATCCACTGTATAACTTGACAAGGCAAATATAAGTGACAGGTACAATTCTCAGTTCAACAATACAAACATAGATATACTAAGCACGAATGTAGCTATGCACCCTATCCATCAGACGCAAAGCTTTTGTATCATTGAATCCAAATGAGAGAAAACAGGGATATGGCACAGTCATCACTTTTACAGGGTGTTATGTGGGGGGAGGCCTAGGCTGACACAAAAGCTCTGTGAGTGTGTGTGTGTGTGTGAGTAAGAAACAGAAGCAGGCAGGCTGAACCATGTAACTGTTGTGTGTGTATCGGTAGAGAGTATGCATAAACACAGCCAAGTTTAGTGCTAGCTCTACATTTTGGTATGTTGGAGAGGTGTGAGACATGCATGCTAGAGTTGGTAGTTCATCATTGTTATCCCCAACCATGACAACTGCCTCTGCCAGATGTTGCACTGGCATTTCCACACCTAAGGTCAGATGCAGTGCTGCTACCTGCATGTTACTGATGTCTACTGGACATGTTGCCTTCACGGGAAGACATATGACCACAACCCCATGGTGTGACACATCTGGATGAGCACAGAAATCTCACCAATGGAGCAGTGGAAGTACTGCAACTATGGGAGCATGATCGGGCATGGCCACATTAGCTATCAACAGATGTTGTGGCTGGCCTGTGCCCACAAGGATGCCATTCCCCTCACAGCAGATGTTCTGTCATAGACACTGCTCATTCCAATGTGTCATTCATTCAATCCATTGCATTGGCAACATGTTGGAGGCAGTCACACTTGTCAGACTAAGCCACATCTACAACCTTGAGCATTTGTCTGGAACACCTTTCTGACTGGGCCTGTGCCTCCATGATGGACCTAAACATACGGTGATTGACAAGTAAAGAGGCACCTGCACCAGGTGGAGGAGGGACAGCAGGACTCCTCTGAGCAGCCCTATCAACCATCCTCCATGGCACCTCACCCACACTTTGACTACGGCCACAGTCAACAGGCATTGAAGCTGCAGTAGCCACACTTCCCTGATAAATGTCCTCATCCACCACCTGTCCAAATTTGTGATCTCAGTGGACTGTATAGGTCTAGGCCTATTGGCTGTGTCTGGAGAAAATGAAGGGAGTGGCTGGATGTCAATCTATGTGTCTGATTCAACCTCTGTACCACCTGACTGTACCTCAATGTGGCCACCATCATCATAAGTGTCTACTGAGACACTGATATCAGGTGGTACAGGGCCCACTCTCCCACTGTCATGACCACCTGTGATAAAAGCCTGATCTGCAAGGGCATGGAACGCATTATCATGCAACTTATAAACAAAGACATTGGCAACCTTCAAACACTGGACCCCACCCAGTTTGGATTCCTGTAGGGCTGATCTTGTCTCCTCAACCTGATTGACTTCTTTGAATCATTCTCCAGAGCTGTGGACAAGGGTAAGGCAGTCCACACAGTCTATCTGGACCTCGCCAGGGTCGTCAACACCATCCTCCACTCTGGAATCATAGATAAACTTACTAAGCTGGGCATAAATCCTACGTCACTCGATGGGTTGCCAACTGGCTTACTGACAGAACACAGACTGTAAAAGTAGCCAACTCCAAATCCAGCTCCAGACAACTGACAAGTGGAGTACCTCAGGGTTCAGTCCTGGGACCGCTCTTGTTTTTGCATCTACTTCTCTAAAGTACAGCTCAACACTAAGGGACTCTGGCTAACAAAGTTTGCAGATGACTGCAAATTGGGAGCCATTATTTAATCCCCAAATTATGTGGATATTCTACAAAAGGGCCTTACAGAATCAGATGCTTGGTGTCAGAGCCATGGGCTCAAGCTTAATGCCAAGAAATGTATAGTTATCCCCTTTGGGAAAAAACATGTACCCATAGATTAATTACCACATCACTGGCAGTACACTAAACACCGAAAGTGTGATGAGAGACTTAGGGACAAAGGTGGACAGTGGTCTCACCTTCGATAACAACATCGCCACAACAGTCAGGAAATCTTTCTATGCGGCACATCTCATCACTAAGGGCTTTTCATACAGAAAAAGGAGGTCATTGTCCCACTGTACTCATCCCTCATTAGACCCATTATAGAGTACAATTCCCCATTTGGTATGTACCCCACAAGACATCTGCAACAGCTGGAAAGGCCACAGTAATACCTCACTAAAAGAATTACAAGCCTAAAGCAGATGCCCTATACTGACCATCTAAAAAAACTCCAGCTATACTCTGTTGCATATCATCTACTCAGTGGCAATCTCTGCTTAACATATAATGCCATGTCAAACCCTCAGATGTTGGACATGCTCCACTTAAAGAAATCCCAATCCCTCAGAGCCACATGCTCCAGGGATCTAAACCTTGTCATTACAATGAACAAAACATGCTGGAGGGATAGGTTCCTGAACCATAGATTCCCCATACTCTGGAATAGACTGCCCATACATGTCAAGCAGAGTACCTCCTTAGCCCTCTTGAAAAGGAACCTTGATGATTTGATGGGAGATAGGAAATTCACCCCGGGCATCATGTCATTCGCTCTGCTAGATAAGGCCAATAGCCTAGTACCAATTTATGAACCTATGAAAAAAGAAGAAACACAGGAATACATTAATACTTGCACTACTATTGTGCAATATATGCTAAAAACCTAACAGTGTTGCCACTATTACAAACAGTACAGCAATATACACAACAGGCCTAAAAATGACATATTATGATATTTCTTTAAATTGATCTGCAGTACTGACATAAATTTATTTGGCTTGCCATCTGCTAGCATATCTTGCTGGATTCCTGACAGTCCTGAAAGAAGTTAGCAAGAGATAAGGGAAACATCATCACATTTAACAGTAAGACAGGAGTAACACATGTACTCCTCTATATCTGCATTAACTCTACTTTCAACAAGAATGTGGATGATACCTCCAAGCTAAGCGTATAACTGTAGCAATCTTAAACCCCCCCCCCCCAAAAAAAAGACATGTGACACAGAAGTAACATTTATGTCACTTGTTTTACTATACAATTGTATTCAACCGGTCATATAACAAAGCCTACCTGGAAGCTCCAATTGGGACTAAGAAGGAGTGGAGCCCATGTCAAGTACATACTGTGGTCCACTCTGCTTTGAGCTGTCATGATGGAGGATATTTGCTAGGAACTCTTTATTGGGGGTAAGAGGTGGTTCTGTAGCAGGCCCTCCCCCCACTAACCTTTGGTCTAGGGCAACTGCAGCTGCTTGCCTCCGTGCAGTGATAATTATGTCAGTGGCTCTGTGGTACACCTGCTCATAGGTTCGGCTATGGCCAGCCACAAAAGTGATGTTCTCAACAATTTGCTGCCATAATTGTAGCCTGTGTGCCGCATTGCACCGACTCCTTCCCAATAGAAATGCCCTATGTGGATGGACAGCATCAACAATGATGTTTTTCGCATCACTGAATGGGGGTCTCCACTTCACTGACATTGTTTGTGTTCTAAAAGACAACAGAATGATAATACACATAAGTATCACATAACTACAAAGTAACTGTTTCCAGATAAAGCAGTAAAGGTGGCCAGTTAGTATTACACACTGGAGAAAACATAAAACAGTCTACAGATGTGAAATACTAACAGCAAGCAGGATGCAACATGAGGAGAATAGCAAGAACAACATATCCTTGTCTGTGTCATAGCAGTAACTCAGCTGTGCTCCCCCCCCCCCCAGGAGAACAATCTATTCTAGTATGTGACCTAACAGTAACTCTTCCTTGCTCCCTCACCCACAAAAAAATAGTCAAATGAGCCATTTTGCTAATAAATATCTTGAAATTGCTAAAAGTGCTTTCAAATGACCTGTCCCTGAAATATTTGACCATATTTATCACACAGCATTCTAATTTTATGTATTGTCAATCATGTGTACCTCTGAAATGGCTTGACAAACAAGGCCATGCCATCAGTACACTTCTAACTAATGCATACAGATAAAAGTGTAAAAACCTTTGCTTCATATTATTCATAAATATATTCCAGCATATGTATTATGTAGGTAACAAAATGGGAGCATACCTGCTGGAGTTCAATACTCCTCTGCAAAGATATCTTGTGAAGAATATGCCTCCATGAGGTTCTGCAAACACGTAGCAAGTGTCCTCACCATCAGTTTGGTTAGCTACACATATTGTCTTTTTATAATGGAGTAGATTATTAATGGAGTACATCTGACTTAGCCTGTGTTCCAGAGATTCCAATTACAGAATAAGCAGCTGAATCACATGCTAATAAACCAACCTGTTGAGCTAGTAAACAAGTTATAAAGCATCCATGTAGATTCCATGTTGTTGTTTCCTGTGGATTTCAAAAGTTGTGGAGTACAGACACAATGTCTGCACAGACAGAATGTTAGGAGCTGCTGCTGCTTTAATCCATTTGTACATGCTAGATGCTGCAGGCAATACTGCTGCTGTTGCCAAAGGGCCTAGGATGAGACACAGAAGAGTTTTCAGGCCACATTTTTCTTATCACAAAATACACAATATGGATATTGTAGAGTACTACAGGGTGGACAGGGATACACTACAGGAGCTCTGTCACCTCTGCCAGCCTCAACTCAGAGACAGAGCCTTTACCTCCCCATGTATTGACTGTGTACTGCACGCATCACAGTCGGTCCTGAACTAACACTGTGGCAACTGCTGCTTGCATCACAGTCAGTCATGAACTAACACTGTAGCAATTGCTTTATTTACTGGGTAAATTCTAAACATGTACTGGATTGTATAATAATATTATGGCATGTCCTTTTAGTTTATCACTTGGTACAGTAAGCAAGTAAAAGGTGGGAGATTTGTGCAGAAATAAATATACCATGTGACAGCAAAGAGTTATTTGACTTGTATGTGTCCATTAGCAAGTAGTAGGCCTCAAGCATCAAAGATTAACACATTCATATCTCCAAAGTACTTATGATCACTGCATGCACTCAGTTTAGCACCATATATTCATAAAGGGAAATCATTACAGAGAGAAGTTAGAAAGTAATGAGACACATTGCAGTTTCTGACTTCACGATCCTCACAAGATCAAACAGTCAGGATGCAAAACAAGGAGAGTAACAAAAGCAACATATTTTGTTTGTTCCATAACAGTAGCTCAGCTTGCCCCCCCCAAAAGAACAGTGTACCCTTGCATGTGCCATAACAGCAACTCACCTTTGTACCTTTGCTCCCCCAAAACACCAATCTATGCTTGTTTGTGCCATCCAACCTGCCCTTCATTTGATGGCAACTGCATATCATAAGTTAATATCCTCAGTTACACATTTTAAGATAAATTATATAGACTGGCTTACATACTGCATGTCTCTGATTACTGGTTGGATAACTGATGAATGACCAAGAAACACAGAAAGGTAAGAGAGAGCTGTATACTTGCAAACAATAATCATAGCAGGTTGTGTGAACACTAAGTGCACTACATCCAAATATATTAAATATAATAGATATACAAATAATAGCTTATGCCTTGATATCAGTGAACATTCAGTTGCACTTGGCTGTGTAAGGGATTACTCAATTTATTTGCTGTAAAGTTATTTGTGTGTCAAAGATGGGTAAGGCACCCATCCTGTTTTCTGAAGGTGAATTGGAGTGAGAGTTGAAATCCACAGCTTTGTAAACATATCTCATGTGTACTAACAATTTCATTTCAACTATTTCTCAGTTTTCATTTTTTTATGAGGGGCACTGTTTGCACAATGCACCGCTTAGCACAGACGGGTTTAGCTATGGTCATTTGATTTACATGTAGAGTGGCAGTGAACAAACTGGACAAAGGGACCACCCAGGTAGCAGACAGGACCCAAACAGCTACAAACATAAACTGGATACATGTAATTAATACTTCTGCCCATCATGCAAACATGTTACCCAGCAGTACACACCAGCAAGTACCATGTTTGCTTAATGGCAAGTGATGTGCAATATTTTCAAATGTTGCAAAACCAAAAAGTGTGTACTTTCAGTCAGCGCGATACCTGCAGTTTGTGGAAAAATACCATTCTACATAGATCTTGATCTGTGGTAGGCATGGCAGGCATTAATAGGTTCGTAGGTTGGTACTAGGCTGTCAGCCTTAGGGCCTATACGAGTCTAGCCATAACAATTCCCTGGATATTTCTTCCCACAATATTTACTTCCCTGGTCCCCTGTCTAGCAGGGTGATTGAAGTGATCCCCGGGGTGAATTTCCTATCTCCCATCCAATCGTCAAGGTTCCTTTTGAAGATGGCCAAGGAGGCTCTCTTCTTGACATGTATGGGCAACCTATTCCAGAGTATGGGGAGTCTCTGGGTCAGGAACCTATCCTTCCAGCATGTTTTGTTCATTGTGATGACAAGATTTAGATCCCTGGAATGTGTGGCTCTGAGGGATTAGGATTTCTTTAAGTGGAGCATGTCCAAAATTTCAGGGTTTGACGTGGTCTTGTATGTTAAGCAGAGATTGCCTCTGAATAGACGATATGCCACAGAGTATAGCTGGAGTTTTGTTAGATGGTCAGCACAGGGCATCTGCTTTAGGCCTGTGATTCTTTTAGCGAGCTACTTCTGCAGCCTTTCCAGTTGTTGTAGATGTCTTGTGAGGTACATATCAAACAAGGTATTGTACTCAGTAATGGGTCTAATGAGGGATGAGTACAGTGGGACAATGATCTCTTTTTTTCTCGATGAAAAGCCCTTAGTGATGAGGTGTGCCACATAGAAGGATTTCCTGACTGTTGTGGTGATGTGGTTATTGAAGGTGAGACCACTGTCCACCTATGTTCCTAAGTCTCTCATCACACTTTCGGTGTTTAGTGTACGGCCAGCTATGTGGCAATTCATGGGTTCATGTTTTTTTTCCCAAAGGAGATAACCATATATTTCTTGGCATTAAGCTTGAGCCCATCGCTCTGGCACCAAGCATCTGTTTCTGTAAGCCCCTTTTATAGAATATCCACATCATTTTGGGATTCAATAATGGCTCCCAGTTTGCAGTCATCTGTGAACTTTGTTAGCCAGAGTCACTTAGTGTTGGCTTGTACTTCAGAGAAGTAGATGCCAAACAAGAGTGGTCCCAGGAGTGAACCCTGAGGTACTCCACTTGTCACTTGTCTGGAGTTGGATTTGGAGTCAGCTACTTTTACAGTCTGGGTTCTGTCAGTAAGCCAGTTGGCAATCCATCAAGTGACGTAGGGATTTATGCCCAGCTTAGTAAGTTTATCTATGATTCTAGAGTAGGTGGTGGTGTTGAAGGCCTTGGCAAGGACCAGATAGGCTGTGTGGACCACCTTTCCCTTGTCCACAGCTCTAGAGATGGATTCAAAGAAGTTAATCATGTTCAGGAGACAAGATTGGCCCTTCACGAACCCAAACTGGGTGGGGTCCAGTGTTTGAAGGTTTCCATTGCCTTTGATTATAAGTTCCATGATAATGAGTTCCATGACCTTGCAGATCAGGCTCATCAGACTGATGGGACAGTAGTTCCCGGCATCCAAGGTGGATCTCCTCTTGTGGAGTGGGATAACTGTAGCTGTGCACCACTCAGTGGGCCTGAAGCCTGAGGTGAAGCTATGATTAAACATGACAGATGAGGTGCCAGTTAATTTTGTAGTTCATGTAGTACACAGCCCAGGATGTCATCTGGTCCCATGGATTCTGTATTCTTAGCTTTGGAGAGAGCGGTTTCTACCTGTGTGGCTGTGATTACTGGAATTTGGCAATCTTTTGCTATTGAGATGGGCCCTTTAGGGAGTGAGAGGGCTTGAAGTTGGCACTAAATCGATCTGCCTGGATATTGGCAATATCCTTGGGGTCAGTATACTTAATGCCATTCTGTTGTAGCTCAGAGCAGATCTGAGCATTGCCATTTAGATTCTTGACATAACTATAGAATGAAAACACACTGTAAACCAAATAACTTTGTACAAAAAACGAAATCAGCTTCGACCCAACAGCCAATTATGAGACTCCACAAGTTGTTTTAGCGCTTTCATTCACGTTTAATATTCTGTGAACTTCCTCAGAAACAACTTCTCCAGCCATACAACTGTTTAAATACTACATCAATCACAAATAATTTACATAATTGATCAATTTAAGTAATTAAAACTTAAAGACATACATTGAAACAAATGTGAAAAATAAAATAAACTCTTTTCAGCAACATAAAATAAATATGTATATAGAAAAATATATATATATATATATATATGTGTGTGTGTTGATGCTTTAAAATGTGTATTTGGTAATATGATTTATGAATTCATTTCCAAAAAACATCTCATATTTATAGTTTCGTTGAGAACTGGAAATCAATCAGCTCCTAAGAATATTTGCCAAAAAGAATCTTTGCATTCCAATAAAAGTTTAAAATTTCCACCAAAAATTTCACTGTTGACACTATCTAACACAGCAAATGTAAACTTTTTGAATTCATTACAGCTAATGGAATGCCTTGCTAGGGCATTGTTTATGTCCTTTTTTCTGATAGCCAAAATGTGTTCACTAATTCTAATTTTTAAAGTTCTTGTAGTCATACCCACATAATAACTTGGGCATGTTTGGCACTGAGCTAAATAAACAACAATAGTGCTATGACATGTAAAGTAATGTTTTAACCAATAGGTTGTCCGTAGATGCTGAAAATACACAAATGATGAATTGATAATATGTCTACACTGTTTACAACAGTGACAAGAAAAAGTACCTCTAGTGTGTATAGCACCCACTCTACTAGTAATACATGTGTTCTCCTTTTTCTCAAGTACACTTTTAAGATTGACTACTTTTTTGAAAGTGAACTTTGGTTTAGTACCTAGGATGTTCACTAAGTCTTGGTTGCCCAAGATAATCTTCCAATTATTAACTATGATATCTTTGATTAACCACATCTCATTACTAATAGGTAACAAAAAGGAACTAGTAAATTCCTTATTATCCTTAGTTGTTACATTTGTTACCAATGACCCTACTGTTAAAATGGGCCTTGCTGTGGTCTCACGAAGAGCTATTACCTCTTTTTCTATTGTTTTTAACCATGACAACTTGTAACCTCTGTTGACAAAAAATCCCCTTAGGATATTTATTTCACTTAGAAAGACATCATTATCAGATGTTAGCCTACTTAAGCGAATGTATTGACCTTTTATAACTCCTTTTTTCATATGATAAGGATGTATACTGTTTTTGTGTAGATACTGATTTGCAAATGTAGATTTCCTGTGTATGGTACTTGAAAACTTTTTAAGTTCACTATCGTAACTTAAATGCAAATCTAGAAAGTTTATGTTAGTTCCAAATTCACCAACAGAGAATATTAAACAATTTGTAGTGTTGTTTAAATAATGAACAAACTCATGAAATTCCTGTAAAGTACCATTCCATAAAAAAAACAGATCGTCTATGTATCGAGTATAATAAATAATCTTGTTTTTATAGATACAGTTCACCAAAAAAGTGTTTTCCCATTGTGCCATGGTCAAATTGGCATAGGCTGGAGCTACCCGTGCCCCCATTGCAACACCCGAGATTTAGTCTATAAAAGTTGTCATTGAATTTGAAAAAGTTATTATCTAGTACACATTCCATAAGACTACAAATGGTGTTAACCCTAGTACTACTGAAACTTGTGTTGGCAATTAAATATTGCCTTAAATATTCAATGCCAAATTCATGGTCAATGCTTGTGTACAAAGACTGTACATCCAACGAAGCTAGAAAAAAATTCTGACACCGAGAGTTGTAATTCTTTAAGCTGTTCCAATAGGTGCTAAGAGTCTTTCAAATAATGTTTTGAACATTGTACTACTGGATTCAAAATGTAATCAAGCCAGACAGAAATGCTCTCTGTCTTGCATTTGGGTGCTGAAATGATTGGCCTAAAAGGTGGATTGACCAAATCTTTTTGTAATTTTGGGATACCAAACATGGTTCCCATCTTGGGAAATTCAACAAGTAGGAAACTATAAGTAGCATAGTCTATTTCATCTTGACTAAACATATCAAATAAAGTAGTGTCTAATATCAAAAAACTTTTTTGTATCTGTTTAGTGTCTACTTCTTGATAAACTTGTTTGTCTACTAATAAAGCTTCCATTGAAGTTATATACTGTGAATTTTCCATAATGACTATTTTACCCCCATTATCTGCCTTCATAATTCCTATCTCCGTATTATCTTTTAAATCTTTCATAGCTAATAGCTCTGGCTCACTTAGATTCCGAATAATGTTAGAAGTGTTGATGTTCCTTATAGCTTCTTCACATATGTTTTGAAAAACCTGGAGTGTGCCAACTAATGGGGGGTTAAAAGTGCTATCTTTCTTGGGACCTTCATGTGTGGAAATTATTCCAATGTCTTTCATAATATATTTCAGATTTAACTTTCTAAGTGTTAATCTGAAGTCAATAATGGTTTTTGTTTTATTGAAGTGGTTAGAAGGAATAAAAGACAAACCTTTTTGTAAGAGACTAATAGTCTCTCTAGAAATTTCTATATTAGACAGGTTGTGTATCTGTATTTCAAATTGATTAGAATTAATTATCTCTACCATCTCTTTCTGTTTCTCAGCCAGCGTTTGGGTTTGTTTTGAACCACTTTGGACCAAGTCGGCCCCCGTTTGTTTCCCTGTTTGTCGACTAAAAAAGGACCCCCATTGGATCCACCATCACCACAATTATTGTCCACATTCACATTATTATTGTTGTTAAAAACTTCATTGTTTTCATTGTTAGATACACTAGTACCATGAACATGATTGTCACAATTGTCTACAACGGGGGCTAAAATGTTATTTGCCCCACCATTGTTAATAGACCTATTGTTAGAACCAGACAAGTTTCTCTTTTCATTAGATTCTACAATGTGCTTGTCCCTATTGTTAGTATCATGTTTGTAGTCTGTGTCAGAGTTTAAGCCCAAAACATAAGCATTCTTATTAGCATAAGCTGTAATGTCTCTCTTTAATTTCTTTTGCTTCCTTAAAATAGTCGTTGCTCTCTGTCTGTCAGCTCTAGCAGTAATGCTGGAATATAAGTTCGTAAAAGCAGAAAAACAAGCAAAGTTCTTTATTTTTGAGTCTAACTCAGTCATTTGTGATTTTAAAGTTTGTAATTGCTTCGTATAATTATTTATCAAAGCCATCATCAGTCTTATTCCAAAGTCATTAAATAACTCAGTCAGTTCTTCATAGAAAGTGTCCCCAAAAACTACACAGTTTGGAAATTTAGTGTAACGAAGACCTTGTGGAACGCACTTGCGTTTAACGCATTCAGAAAGATAGCAGATTTCCAAATCTAAATTCACGTGTTTGAAAGTTAATCTTTCGAGCTCATAAATGCTTTGTTTGCAGCTTTTTTGATTCTGAAATTCAGAATCAGCAATGTTACTTACTTCGTCAGCAATTTCTATGTCCTGAATGTTCTGAAAAGGGTTCTCTGTATCTTTAGTGATGTATTCCATCACACTACTCGGACCCATGAAAGGAACGTCTGGCGACTCACTAACACTTCCGTTATCCTGTGTGCTGGCCAAATAACCTCGATTACGAGTGTTCACAATATGACTTCCCTCACCAAGTAAGGAAGTGCCTGGTTTAGAAGCGTTCTCAATACCCTTCTGTATTGCTGTTGTAATCACGCTTGTTAGCTGCTCAGAAAATTGAGCAAACCCCTCAGGAACTGGATGGGTGGATAAATCCATCAACGGGTCTTGTGACATAACTGTAGCCAAGAGTAGAAAACTGAAAACGTATAAAAAACTCCAAAGCACGAAAACACACTGTAAACCAAATAACTTTGTACAAAAAATGAAATCAGCTTCGACCCAACAGCCAATTATGAGACTCCACAAGTTGTTTTAGCGCTTTCATTCACGTTTAATATTCTGTGAACTTCCTCAGAAACAACTTCTCCATCCATACAACTGTTTAAATACTACATCAATCACAAATAATTTACATAATTGATCAATTTAAGTAATTAAAACTTAAAGACATACATTGAAACAAATGTGAAAAATAAAATAAACTCTTTTCAACAACATAAAATAAATATGTATATAGAAAAATATATTATATATATATATGTGTGTTGATGCTTTAAAATGTGTATTTGGTAATATGATTTATGAATTCATTTCCAAAAAACATCTCATATTTATAGTTTCGTTGAGACCTGGAAATCTATCAGCTCCTAAGAATATTTGCCAAAAAGACTCTTTGCATTCCAATAAAAGTTTAAAATTTCCACCAAAAATTTCACTGTTGACACTATCTAAAACAGCAAATGTAAACTTTTTGAATTCATTACAGCTAATGGAATGCCTTGCTAGGGCATTGTTTATGTCCTTTTTTCTGATAGCCAAAATGTGTTCACTAATTCTAATTTTTAAAGTTCTTGTAGTCATACCCACATAATAACTTGGGCATGTTTGGCACTGAGCTAAATAAACAACCATAGTGCTATGACATGTAAAGTAATGTTTTAACCAATAGGTTGTCTGTAGATGCTGAAAATACACAAAGGATGAATTGATATGTCTACACTGTTTACAACAGTGACAAGAAAAAGTACCTCTAGTGTGTATAGCACCCACTCTACTAGTAATACATGTGTTCTCCTTTTTCTCAAGTACACTTTTAAGGTTGACTACTTTTTTGAAAGTGAACTTTGGTTTAGTACCTAGGATGTTCACTAAGTCTTGGTTGCCCAAGATAATCTTCCAATTATTAACTATGATATCTTTGATTAACCACATCTCATTACTAATAGGTAACAAAAAGGAACTAGTAAATTCCTTATTATCCTTAGATGTTACATTTGTTACCAATGACCCTACTGTTAAAATGGGCCTTGCTGTGGTCTCACGAAGAGCTATTACCTCTTTTTCTATTGTTTTTAACCATGACAACGTGTAACCTCTGTTGACAAAAAA
Source organism: Protopterus annectens (assembly GCF_019279795.1). Lineage (NCBI taxonomy): Eukaryota > Metazoa > Chordata > Ceratodontiformes > Protopteridae > Protopterus > Protopterus annectens. The sequence goes on along the minus strand of NC_056726.1, from coordinate 1,143,557,279 downwards.
TCCCCTTAGGATATTTATTTCACTTAGAAAGACATCATTATCAGATGTTAGCCTACTTAAGCGAATGTATTGACCTTTTATAACTCCTTTTTTCATATGATAAGGATGTATACTGTTTTTGTGTAGATACTGATTTGCAAATGTAGATTTCCTGTGTATGGTACTTGAAAACTTTTTAAGTTCACTATCGTAACTTAAATGCAAATCTAGAAAGTTTATGTTAGTTCCAAATTCACCAACAGAGAATATTAAACAATTTGTAGTGTTGTTTAAATAATGAACAAACTCATGAAATTCCTGTAAAGTACCATTCCATAAAAAAAAAACAGATCGTCTATGTATTGAGTATAATAAATAATCTTGTTTTTATAGATACAGTTCACCAAAAAAGTGTTTTCCCATTGTGCCATGGTCAAATTGGCATAGGCTGGAGCTACCCGTGCCCCCATTGCAACACTCGAGATTTGTCTATAAAATTTGTCATTGAATTTGAAAAAGTTATTATCTAGTACACCTTCCATAAGACTACAAATGGTTTTAACCCTAGTACTACTGAAACTTGTGTTGGCAATTAAATATTGTCTTAAATATTCAATGCCAAATTCATGGTCAATGCTTGTGTACAAAGACTGTACATCCAACGAAGCTAGAAAAAATTCTGACACGAGAGTTGTAATTCTTTAAGCTGTTCCAATAGGTGCCAAGAGTCTTTCAAATAATGTTTTGAACATTGTACTACTGGATTCAAAATGTAATCAAGCCAGATAGAAATGTTCTCTGTCTTGTATTTGGGTGCTGAAATGATTGGCCTAAAAGGTGGATTGACCAAATCTTTTTGTAATTTTGGGATACCAAACATGGTTCCCATCTTGGGAAATTCAACAAGTAGGAAACTATAAGTAGCATAGTCTATTTCATCTTGACTAAACATATCAAATAAAGTAGTGTCTAATATCAAAAAACTTTTTTGTATCTGTTTAGTGTCTACTTCTTGATAAACTTGTTTGTCTACTAATAAAGCTTCCATTGAAGTTATATACTGTGAATTTTCCATAATGACTATTTTACCCCCATTATCTGCCTTCATAATTCTTATCTCCGTATTATCTTTTAAATCTTTCATAGCTAATAGCTCTGGCTCACTTAGATTCCGAATAATGTTAGAAGTGTTGATGTTCCTTATAGCTTCTTCACATATGTTTTGAAAAACCTGGAGTTTGCCAACTAATGGGGGGTTAAAAGTGCTAGCTTTCTTGGGACCTTCATGTGTGGAAATTATTCCAATGTCTTTCATAATATACTTCAGATTTAACTTTCTAAGTGTTAATCTGAAGTCAATAATGGTTTTTGTTTTATTGAAGTGGTTAGAAGGAATAAAAGACAAACCTTTTTGTAAGAGACTAATAGTCTCTCTAGAAATTTCTATATTAGACAGGTTGTGTATCTGTATTTCAAACTGATTAGAATTAATTATCTCTACCATCTCTTTCTGTTTCTCAGCCTGCCTTTGGGTTTGTTTTGAACCACTTTGGACCAAGTCGGCCCCCGTTTGTTTCCCTGTTTGTCGACTAAAAAAGGACCCCCATTGGATCCACCATCACCATAATTATTGTCCACATTCACATTATTATTGTTGTTACAAACTTCATTGTTTTCGTTGTTAGATACACTAAAACCATGAACATGATTGTCACAATTGTCTACAACGGGGGCTAAAATGTTATTTGCCCCACCATTGTTAATAGACCTATTGTTAGAACCAGACAAGTTTCTCTTTTCATTAGATTCTACAATGTGCTTGTCCCTATTGTTAGTATCATGTTTGTAGTCTGTGTCAGAGTTTAAGCCCAAAACATAAGCATTTTTATTAGCATAAGCTGTAATGTCTCTCTTTAATTTCTTTTGCTTCCTTAAAATAGTCGTTGCTCTCTGTCTGTCAGCTCTAGCAGTAATGCTGGAATATAAGTTCGTTAAAGCAGAAAAACAAGCAAAGTTCTTTATTTTTGAGTCTAACTCAGTCATTTGTGATTTTAAAGTTTGTAATTGCTTCGTATAATTATTTATCAAAGCCATCATCAGTCTTATTCCAAAGTCATTAAATAACTCAGTCAGTTCTTCATAGAAAGTGTCCCCAAAAACTACACAGTTTGGAAATTTAGTGTAACGAAGACCTTGTGGAACGCACTTGCGTTTAACGCATTCAGAAAGATAGCAGATTTCCAAATCTAAATTCACGTGTTTGAAAGTTAATCTTTCGAGCTCATAAATGCTTTGTTTGCAGCTTTTTTGATTCTGAAATTCAGAATCAGCAATGTTACTTACTTCGTCAGCAATTTCTGTGTCCTGAATGTTCTGAAAAGGGTTCTCTGTATCTTTAGCAATGTATTCCATCACACTACTCGGACCCACGAAAGGAATGTCTGGCGACTCACTACACTTCCGTTATCCTGTGTGCTGGCCAAATAACCTCGATTACAAGTGTTCACATTGTGACTTCCCTCACCAAGTAAGGAAGTACCTGGTTTAGAAGCGTTCTCAATACCCTTCTGTATTGCTGTTGTAATCACGCTTGTTAGCTGCTCAGAAAATTGAGCAAACCCCTCAGGAACTGGATGGGTGGATAAATCCATCAACGGGTCTTGTGACATAACTGTAGCCAAGAGTAGAAAACTGAAAACGTATAAAAAACTCCAAAGCACGAAAACACACTGTAAACCAAATAACTTTGTACAAAAAATGAAATCAGCTTCGACCCAACAGCCAATTATGAGACTCCACAAGTTGTTTTAGCACTTTCATTCACGTTTAATATTCTGTGAACTTCCTCAGAAACAACTTCTCCATCCATACAACTGTTTAAATACTACATCAATCACAAATAATTTACATAATTGATCGATTTAAGAAATTAAAACTTAAAGACATACATTGAAACAAATGTGAAAAATAAAATAAACTCTTTTCAACAACATAAAATAAATATGTATATAGAAAAATATATTATATATATATATATGTGTGTTGATGCTTTAAAATGTGTATTTGGTAATATGATTTATGAATTCATTTCCAAAAAACATCTCATATTTATAGTTTCGTTGAGACCTGGAAATCTATCAGCTCCTAAGAATATTTGCCAAAAAGACTCTTTGCATTCCAATAAAAGTTTAAAATTTCCACCAAAAATTTCACTGTTGACACTATCTAAAACAACAAATGTAAACTTTTTGAATTCATTACAGCTAATGGAATGCCTTGCTAGGGCATTGTTTATGTCCTTTTTTCTGATAGCCAAAATGTGTTCACTAATTCTAATTTTTAAAGTTCTTGTAGTCATACCCACATAATAGCTTGGGCATGTTTGGCACTGAGCTAAATAAACAACCATAGTGCTATGACATGTAAAGTAATGTTTTAACCAATAGGTTGTCCGTAGATGCTGAAAATACACAAAGGATGAATTGATAATATGTCTACACTGTTTACAACAGTGACAAGAAAAAGTACCTCTAGTGTGTACAGCACCCACTCTACTAGTAATACATGTGTTCTCCTTTTTCTCAAGTACACTTTTAAGGTTGACTACTTTTTTGAAAGTGAACTTTGGTTTAGTACCTAGGATGTTCACTAAGTCTTGGTTGCCCAAGATAATCTTCCAATTATTAACTATGATATCTTTGATTAACCACATCTCATTACTAATAGGTAACAAAAAGGAACTAGTAAATTCCTTATCATCCTTAGTTGTTACATTTGTTAAAAATGACCCTACTGTTAAAATGGGGCACGGGTAGCTCCAGCCTATGTCAATTTGACCATGGCACAATGAGAAAACACTTTTTTGGTGAACTGTATCTATAAAAACAAGATTATTTATTATACTCGATACATAGACGATCTGTTTTTTTTATGGAATGGTACTTTACAGGAATTTCATGAGTTTGTTCATTATTTAAACAACACTACAAATTGTTTAATATTCTCTGTTGGTGAATTTGGAACTAACATAAACTTTCTAGATTTGCATTTAAGTTACGATAGTGAACTTAAAAAGTTTTCAAGTACCATACACAGGAAATCTACATTTGCAAATCAGTATCTACACAAAAACAGTATACATCCTTATCATATGAAAAAAGGAGTTATAAAAGGTCAATACATTCGCTTAAGTAGGCTAACATCTGATAATGATGTCTTTCTAAGTGAAATAAATATCCTAAGGGGATTTTTTGTCAACAGAGGTTACAAGTTGTCATGGTTAAAAACAATAGAAAAAGAGGTAATAGCTCTTCGTGAGACCACAGCAAGGCCCATTTTAACAGTAGGGTCATTGGTAACAAATCTAACAACTAAGGATAATAAGGAATTTACTAGTTCCTTTTTCTTACCTATTAGTAATGAGATGTGGTTAATCAAAGATATCATAGTTAATAATTGGAAGATTATCTTGGGCAACCAAGACTTAGTGAACATCCTAGGTACTAAACCAAAGTTCACTTTCAAAGAAGTAGTCAACCTTAAAAGTGTACTTGAGAAAAAGGAGAACACATGTATTACTAGTAGAGTGGGTGCTATACACACTAGAGGTACTTTTTCTTGTCACTGTTGTAAACAGTGTAGACATATTATCAATTCATCTTTTGTGTATTTTCAGCATCTAAGGACAACCTATTGGTTAAAACATTACTTTACATGTCATAGCACTATGGTTGTTTATTTAGCTCAGTGCCAAACATGCCCAAGTTATTATGTGGGTATGACTACAAGAACTTTAAAAATTAGAATTAGTGAACACGTTTTGGCTATCAGAAAAAAGGACATAAACAATGCCCTAGCAAGGCATTCCATTAGCTGTAATGAATTCAAAAAGTTTACATTTGCTGTTTTAGATAGTGTCAACAGTGAATTTTTTGGTGGAAATTTTAAACTTTTATTGGAATGCAAAGAGTCTTTTTGGCAAATATTCCTAGGAGCTGATAGATTTCCAGGTCTCAACGAAACTATAAATATGAGATGTTTTTTGGAAATGAATTCATAAATCATATTACCAAATACACATTTTAAAGCATCAACACACACACACATATATATATATATATATATATATATATATATATATATATATATATATATATATATATATATATATATATATATATATATATATATATATATATGTATATATTTTTCTATATACATATTTATTTTATGTTGTTGAAAAGAGTTTATTTTATTTTTCACATTTGTTTCAATGTATGTCTTTAAGTTTTAATTACTTAAATTGATCAATTATGTAAATTATTTTTGATTGATGTAGTATTTAAACAGTTGTATGGATGGAGAAGTTGTTTCTGAGGAAGTTCACAGAATATTAAACGTGAATGAAAGCGATAAAACAACTTGTCGAGTCTCATAATTCGCTGTTGGGTCGAAGCTGATTTAGTTTTTTGTACAAAGTTATAACTATAGAATGCCTTGTGGCTGTCATTGGAATCTTAGGCAATTTTATTTTCGTAACTAGCTTTGGATGATTTTATGAGGGATCTCAGCTTCTTTCTGGCTGGTAAGGGAATTTTTTTACATCCTGGATTTTCCTCTTTTCTGCAACAGTTTCTTCCTTCTGTTGTATAGTTTGTTTATGGCAGGGGACCACCAAATTGGCTTCCTTTTTTTGGAGAAGAGCATCTTGGTTCTATTTGAGATGGAACAATTCATGCATGAGTGGATGTGCTTGTACCTTGCCTTAGTGTAGCATTCAAGTCGTTGGAATTTCAGCTCCCAACTGCATGGGTGTCATGAAGTTTGTCACTTCTGACTTGAGTAGCATGAAGTTTGCTTTGGAGAAATTTTTTTTATGGAGGTTTCCTTACTGGGGGGTGGGGGTGGGATGTGGATGTCAAGGGTGATTTGCTTATGGTCAGACCTGACCAATGAGGGGGTGACCACTGGTGTGGAGCATCTATCTCCCATGTTGGTAATGACCAGGTCTAGGATATTGGTTCCCCTGGTGGGACAATGGATTAGTTGATCCAGGGCATTGGAATTTATGAATTTCAAGAACTGTTGGGAAAAGGTGTTGGTACCCGAGTAGTTTTCCCAGTTAATGGCAGGGTAGTTGAAATCACCCAGTATTTGGGTATTTGGTTGTATCTTAATATTTTTCAGTATGTTTAGAAAGGTGTAGTGAGAATCTTGGGGCATTGTGGGGGATTTATTGCAAGCTACAGTTTGGATTGCAGTCTTACCTAGTGTTAGTTGCACCTGGAGAATTTCAGATGCATTGTGTTGGGCAACTAGCCTGGATGTGTGAATATCCTTGGTGAATATGGACACTCCTCCACCTTTAGTGTTTCAGTCTTGGTTTGGTGGCTGAAAAGTGTGGTAATAGTTGTAGCCTGGTATTGCAGGGGTGCTCTCTGGAGTCTTGAACCAGGTCTCAGTTACTGCTCAGATATCAATGTTTTCCATTTTTAGGAGTGCCTCGAGAGACTGCATTTTGAGGTTTAGTCTTCTACCATTGAGTAGCATTACCTTCAGATTTTGCATGCTTGCATCTGTTATAGTGGTGGTTTTGTCCTTTGACCCTTGCCTAAAGAAGACACTATAGGTGTGGGAAGAGCTTTAGCCAGTAACCTGAATCCCAGGAGCAACAGGTGCAGATCATCTCTGGCAAAGCATCATGGTTTCTCAATCATGTTGTCCCAGGCAGACAGATACTGGATCCCCTTTGAATGATACCAGAAGCTTAGCCAATTGTTGAAGTCAATCATTTTGTCCTTATACTGTGGTATCATTCTGGGCGAAGGCAGGATGCTACTCATGGCTAGGGTCATACCTGCCTGGGCCACATGATCCAAGTGCTCTTCCATGTCTCTTTTCATGAAGTCCAGGGAGGTACGTCTCAAGTCATTCACTCCAACATGGACAATGATAGAGTTGTATTTGTACTTGTTGTTGAGTGACTTGAGTGCATGCGTTATGTGGCCGATCCTGGCACCCGACAGGCAGCTGACTGTCATTTTCTCCTTGTTCAGCCTGGTGAGAGGGACATCAGTGTGCCTAACTATAGAGACACCTATGACTAAAGTGCTGGGTACTGTGTCTTGCCTTAGGGGCTGTTGTTGGGTGGCACACTAGTGTTGTGAGCTATGTGTCACTTTGGTTGTGACCGGTGTTTGTTTGCATTTCAGCTTTGGAGGTCCTTGTTGCTTGGGCAGGTTAATGTTAAGGGCCTCTGTATATGTGGGTTTAGTGTTTCTATGTGTGGATGTTGATGGTGTGGGTTTTGAAGGGCTATGTGTTGCTTGAGGTATAGTGCATGTGTTAACCTTCTCCTCTTGACTGTCTAGCACAATCATGGGTGGAGAGAGCTTTGCTTCCAGTTTGGCTATGTAAGTGCATCTCTCGCAGGTTTTAGTGTTGGGTGGTAGGAGGAGAGGGTTGTCTGTGTACATGAAGCAGTTGCTACATTGCCCTAGTATGCCTAGATTCACCAGGTGGACAGGAGAAATCACTGGAACCTGACTCTTGGACATGCCTGTTTAGGTGCTTTTTTTTGTAAAGTACAAGAGCTGTTTTCCCTTACCTTTTTAAGATACTTTGCAATTATAGGCTGGAGAGGTTTTGAGATTCCGTACTCAAAGATGGGGTGTCCAGGAGCCCAAAGTGTCTGTTGGACTCCTAATGAATGCACATGGGTCCAGGCTTTTGCAGAGGGACTATTGTGGCTCTGATTACAAGTCAGAACCATGGAATAGCCTTGCCCAGGCTTTGACCAGTGCTACTGGTATTCCTCACTTGTGAGCAATGTAGCATTCACTACAGAGGCCTCTAGATGAGGAAGAAGGACACCATTGAATGTTGGATTGAGGAATGTAGGACGGGGGCATCCCACAGATGTGTAAGTATCACTTACAGAGACTACTTGTAAGAGTTAAAGGCTGGATATAGTCAGGATTGGTATTCATAATTGTATTCTGCTCTGTTCTGGTTTTTGCTGCAGCTGTCACAGACCAAGAACTAAATACACAAACCCATGGCACTAGATTGTCATGGACGGAGAAGCATGTGGCATGTATATATCCGAACAATACTGTTATTATAGCATTAAAAGTGAAGACACATTTTTTGTTTATTATACAGTTGTATTAAATTGAGCATATATCTCTAAACTGTAACAGGAAAGTATGCATGCTTTAGTCAGTAGGTCATAAAACAACAATTCAGTGTTAGAGAGTAGTCTGAGGTTGTGGGTTCAAAACACACAATTCATAAATAAACAATACTGTTATGTTTTCATCAGTTTTGCAATGAAATATCAGACCTCTAAAGCAGTGGCACCAATGGCCTGCTGTAAACTGTTATCAGTATAACTGAAACAGGCATATGTGCAATATATGCACACATCTATGATTGCTTGCTGCAGTCTGTAGTATTGAGTGCATCTGCTATGAGCTGAGTAGTCTTAACAGTAAAAAAGTTATTTGTTAGGAGTTGGTAGTCTTAAAACCTAAGGTAACAGAATAGAGTCAGATAATTGTATCACTGCACTGTACGTCACATATGAATTTGCTAATGCTCTCCTTTGTTTTTCTCTCAACCCAACCCTTATGTTCTCTTTCTCTATCTTTTTTTTTTTTTTTACATTTTTTCCCCCGCAGCACAGTGGGGTATGCCTGCCCAACAGGATTCACTTGTCTCCACTCTAACAGCTACAGCACAGAGGCCCAGCACATTTGACATGCAGCCTGGTAGTAGCTCCTCTGGTGCCCCTGCACTACCGGGCCCCTCAAAAAGTTCTGCCCTGCAGGAGAGGTCAGTTGTTCCCTCTGGTAGCAGTGGTAGAGGTGGTGATTTTATCACCTGTGAAGAACTGCCACAGTTGGTGCATAAAATTGTGTGCCACACAGTTGGTGCATGCCTATGCTGGATGGAGACACTGCTCTCCATCATTGTACTGAATAACACAAGGAGAAGCAGACATCAGACACTGCAATCATCAGCACAGTAAGGTGACAGTGATGACATTCCAGTGGATGATGACTTGATTCTCACTGTCTACAATAGTTATGGTAGACCATGGATTAGCAATGTCCCCACCCTCACTCCAATCATGTTGTTCACCCACATCTTGTGTCTTTCACTGTCCCTGTGTCTTGTCTTGTAGGTCCTCTCTGTCTATGATTGTTTCCTCACCTATCCAACCTATCTGACTCAGACATACCTACAACCCTTTTCCAAAATTCCTCTCTCTCTCTCTCTCTCTCTCTCTCTCTCTCAAAAAATAAATAAATAAAAAGGGCACCTTTACCAAAAATGTAACCCATACATAGCTTTTCATTTTGCACACACGTCTTCTTGACACCATTGATTCAGTTAAATTGGCTATACAACATGATTGTGTATGGTCAGCCCTGTCTCTGGAGGTAACTCTGCAAATTCAGCTAATATTCTACATTTATGATTATGTTTTCTTGTTGAAGAAATGGATAGCTATGGTTCTTTCATATCACTCTCCTGCACATTCCTGTGCTGCTTTCTCTTTGTTTTTCTTCCTGCTTGCTCCTCATTTCACCACTTACCTATCTTTCCCATTTCTTTTCTTTAAATCATAATTGTGCAATGGTGCACATTGCACACCAATGTGCAGCAAACAGTTACAAGTGTTAGATAAAGCTTTGAAACCTATACCATCTAGCCCGAAAACATATATATTACTCCACTGAGGGAATGAATACATCCTACCACACAGTCAGTTAAATAGCAGTTATATTTTAGAGACTCCACACCAGCTACCACACTTTACAATCTGGATTTACTTGTAAAAGTATTTGAAACTGTTACATGCACCTGAATTCAAACCCAGTACCATCTGAGCCCAGAAAGGATCGGATCAATGCACTAACAGATGGTGCTACAGACTCAGTTGAGAGGTAGGTGTATTTTACAGACTGAATAGCAAATGGCAGACTTCACTGTTATTGCATACACCTGCTATGTAACTGACTCTCTGGCTGCAGGTATTAATTCACTTACTACAGTGACGCATTCCTTTTTGGGGCCAGATGGTGCTGCTTCTGAATACAGTTGTAGGTAATACATTGAACTACTTTTGTATCAGTGTTGCTTAATGATGATGTGGAATGCGCACCATCATGCACTAATGCTTTATAAAACATTACTGCGGATCACACAATGATTCTTCCTACAAAATTAATGTGGAAGATATGACATCAGTGATACGGAGAGCAAGCATGGGGTGTACAAAGGAAAATCCTTGCTAAACTGTGACAGTTATTATTGATTGCATAAAATACATTTACTACTTAACTGACTCTATGGGAACATGTCTTAATGCATTGCAATGGGGAAGACAAGAAAGTGGTGAAATGGGGAGCAAGCAGGGGGAACAACAAAGTGAAAGGAGGGCAGGAATTGGCAGGAGGGATGTTGGAAAGAACCATGGCTATCCATTTTTTCAACAGTAAAACATGATCATATAAACAGAATATTAGCTGGATTTGGACTGTCACCTCCAGAGTGAGGGGTGACCACAACACAATCATGTTTTACAGCCAATTGGAATGAAATAAGGGTGTCTAGAAGATGTGTGTGCAAAATGAAGAACTATTTATGGGACACATTTTTTTTTGGGGACAGGTAGCCTTTTTTTGCAGAGAGAAAGGAATGTTGGGGAAGGGAAGTAGGTTATGTCTGGGTCAGGTAGGTTGGGTAGGTTAGAAAGCAGTGATAGACAAACAGGACATACAAGACAAGACTTAGGGATGGTGAAGGACACAAGAGGTGGGTGAACACAATGGTTGATGAGTGGGTGGGGAAATCAAGGTTGCATGCTCAACAAGCTGGATGACAGTGAGAATCGCGTCCTCACCGACTGGACTGTCATCACTGTCACCTCACTACACTACTAGCTGCAGTGCCAGATATCTGCTTTTTGTTGGGGGATTTTGAACCAGGGTGAAGGGCAGGCACTACATCTGGCATTGGTGTGCACCCGCAGTGTGCCTCACAATCGTATGCACCATCCCTGGCAGTTCTTGTTGGGTGATAAAATCACCACTTCCACCATTGCTCCTGGAGGGAGCCAAAGGCCTGTCCTCCGAGGGATGACTACTTGAAGGGCCAGGTATTCTAGGGGCAGCAAAGGGGATAATTCCTGGTTGTGCACCAGCAGGTGGAATTGGGGCAGGAAGAGCCTGTGGGACAGGCCTACCAAAAAGAGAGAGAGAGAGAGAGAGAGAAGATAAGGGTTGGCATGAGAGAAAAAAGAGAGAACATTAGTTACTTCATATGTGATGTAGAAAGCATTGATAAAATTATCTGACTCTATTCTGTTACCTTTACTTTTAACACTACAGACTCCTAACAAATTTTATTATTACATTTAAGACTTCCTGGTCCATAACAGAGGCACACTATAGTATGGATTGTAGCCAGCATTCCTTGATGTTTGCATATATTGCACATATGTGTGTTCCAATTATACTGATTACAGTTTATAGCATGCCATTTGTGCCACTGGTATAGAGGGCTGACATTATATTGCAATAATGATGAAAAGCTAACAGTATTGTGTATTTGGAAAGTGTCATTTTTGAACCCACAACCACTGACTACTCTCTAATACTGTACTTTTATTTTGTCCTAGACTACTGCATGTATACTTTCCTTTTTACTGCTTAGAGATGCATGCTCACTGTTATTTGAGAATATGGAACTGTTGCTTTGTGCTACAGACTATGGCATGCATGCTTTCTTTTACAGTTGAGATATGCATGCTCAGTTTGATACAACTTTATTTAATACCAGTTAAGGCATTCTTAACTTTTAATGCTATCACAACTATGCTGTTCTGATGCGTATATACCACATGCTTCTCACATCCTTGTCAATTGCACACCATGGGATCTCACATTCAATGCTCACTCCATGGCAGTTGTAGAAAAAACAGAACAGAGCAGAACACCATTATGAATACCAGTCTTGGCTATTTCCAAGTTTTAACTCTTACAATTTGTCACTGTAATTCATACTTACACATCTGTGGGGTGTCCCATGTACTAAATCCCCCTATCCAGTGGTTCAGCGTATCCTGCTTCCTCCTCCTGAGGTCACCAAAATGATGTCGACAATGTTCACCAGTGTGGGGGGGATACTTGTAGCACTGGTCAAAGCCCGGACAATACTATTCCAGGCTTCACACTTGCATTCTGAGCCTGAATAATCCCACTGCAGCAACCAGGGCCCATGCTCCTTAACTAGGAGTCCAATAAAGACTTTGGACTCCTCAACACCCCACCTCTGCACTCAGAAGCACACTCCTTCACCAGAAACACCAACATGACTAATATTAATCAAGCCCAATGAAGAACGAGAATTTCCCACTAAATGCATTTTGTATCCTGATGTTTTCCTGCCAATTGCACATATTGCATTTACTGATACTGCACACTTTATGGCTTTGTAACATCTGAAACAGTTGTATATCGCTTACATTAAGCAAACACTGTAGTCAAGGTTGCGGACTTCTAGGCAACGTGTTTGCCTGATAGTAAGTGATGCTCAACAGTGGCAAGCAATGTAATTTATAGTTATTTGATATACAGGAACTTGTGCAACTAGTCAAATAGGGAGGTCATAGCAGTCCAGATAGTAGCAATATACATCCATGAACATAGTATGCAGAACACCCACAGTCGTAATTTTGATAATAAATGGACAATACATAGATAAATAAGTAACTGAAACAATATTAGTGTCTCAGCCCTCACAAATGTAAATAACAATATCAGCTAGACTATGTCAAGTGTTATAGGTGAGAGTGACTATACTGTGAAGTGGAAAAACATTGAAAGTTTATGGAATATGCAGTATTCGAACCCTGGACCATGTGTATGGTAGTCCTGTACTTAATTTGTTGCCAAAAGAAGGTTGAGAAAACAGTTGTTTATGTTCCACTTCATTGCTACACTCTGCAATGCTACAACAGGAAAACAAAGTTTGCACACTCTGTACTAGAATCCTGGATCATCTGCACTCCACACCTACACTTAACACCTGTTGCCACAGGATCACTTGCATGACATTCCTTGTCTTAGTTTTCATTGTAAAGGTCTCGCTCTTAATCACAGTGCAATGCCCCTTACCATGTTTGCACGATGGCCAGTAGTATTAATTGAATATAACTGTTTTATGGTTGGGGCTGTCTGGGTCCTGTCTGCAACCTGGGTGGTACATTCATCCCGTATGTGCACTGCCTTGCTTCATGCAAACCAGATAAGCACAGCCAAACACATTGCGCTAAGCGGCGCTTCATGAAAACACTGGCCAAAAAATAAATAAAAAAATTGAGAAACAGAATGAGGAAAAACAATATATGGCAGTGCTGAAGAAAACTAAAGAAAGGGAAAGTAATTGCCATGCTGTCATGCAATTGACTTTCATGTCCAGCAACCTTACACAGAAATGCTATCCGCAATTGCTGTGCCATCATACAATCCATTTTCATGTCTAGCAACCTTACATGGTAATGCTATCTGCATCATACCTCTCAACTGCCCAGATTTTTGCCTCATAGTTTTGGACTGTTCCTTGTAAAATTTGTGGTTTTCTGGAAAATCACTCAAGATTGAAGTCAATAAATAATGACATACATTTGAGTTTCGTACTTCATATCCTTAAGAAAATGCATACCAACACAAATCCTATTATTCTAGCAACTTTTCAAGTTTGTAAGAACAATACTTAAAATCTGTTCTTATTTTTGGGTCTTTGTCTCCCCATTATTTTAGTCTTTTTTCCAGATTTCTTGCACTAAAAGGTTGAGAGGTATGATCCTCATTCATATTAGAGGTTTTGCAACCAGCAACACTGGTTCAAGATATGAAACCTTGCATACATGCACTGTGCCTCATTAATATGCATGGAGTGATGCTGCGCAAAGAGCAACAGAGCAACATCACGTATGTGAAAGCACTCTGTGTAGGTTCTGCGCAAAGCCTACACAGAGTTTATTGAATCCTGGGGCTTATTTAAGAAAGAAATTGCTTGCCTTTCTTAAATAATGTTTTTGTGCAACAGTGCTGTAGTGTCCTTCTGCATTGTTTCCTCATTCTTCCATGGTCTCTGATGTACTGTGCATACGTATGGGACTTACATTCCCATGCCTGCACAGTACATCAGTGCTGTTGAAGACACATAATGGAGAAAAAAGAATCTCTGTTGCTGTTTTTTTTTTAAGAGTGTGAATGGAGGAAAGAGAATCTCTGTTGCTGTTTTATGTGACTAAAGTAAGCATATGAGGCAAACATCTGGACTATCTGTCTGTGTACCTAGAGCTCTCACTTCTGAGTCTACTCTTAGGGGTGCACTATTGATGTTGTTATTTGCAGGGGTATTTGACTTTCCAAAGTTTATTATAATGCATTTTTTTATCATTTAGTTTTAGGCCATGGTTCTGGCACCAATCATTTGTCTGATCTAGACTCTCCAGAAGGATATTTAGATCACTGAGGATTCAATGATTGCCTCCAGCTTGTAGTCATCTCCAAACATTATCATCCACAGGCTATCCATCTGGTGACTTAGGGATTAATGCCCAGTTTTGTGAGTTTATTTGTAATACCTGAGTGAGGTTGTGTCAAATCCCTTGGCCAGGTAATTGGCCAGGTCGAGGCAGATGGTATGTATTGTTTTACCCTCATCCATGGCCTTAGTGACTTTCTCAAAAAAATCCACCAGATTCGGTAAGCATGACTTGCCCTTGACAAAGTTGAATTGGGTCAATTACAGTGTTTGGAGATTTACTATGTCATTATTTTTCAGGTCTATGATTATCCTTTCCATGGCCTTATATATAAGGTTAGTCAAATTTCTGGGTCTATAATTTCCTGGGTCAGTAGATGTTCCCCCTTTATGCAGAGGGATGATTGTTGCTGTTCTCCACTCTATTGGACAAATATATTTTGGCGGCTGTAGTTAAATGAGATCCTAATGGGCCTGATAAGTCCTGATTTAAGCTGTTTAAGAGGCAACCTGGTAGATTGTCAGGCCCCATTGAAGCCATCTTTTTAGATTCAGAGAGTGCAGTTAGTAACATGTTGTTTGGTGATAATTGTCAGTGGAGTGGTTGAGGGTATTTATTGGGGGAGAACTGAGGGGTGATAGTGAAGTGAAATTTCAGCTGAATTTGTCAGCCAGCAGATTTGCTATATCTTCTGGCAGAGTATGATTGATGCCATCTACAACAAATACCACACTTTGTTGGGCGTTGCCTTTAAAACTGGGATATAACTGAAAAATATCTTGTGGTAATCCTTAGTTTTGGAGGCTATTTTTACCACAGAGTCTGCTTTTAGAGACTTGATTAGTTCCCTGATTTGCTTGTTTAAACTAATGGGGGAATTTTTGCTCTGTTGTCCACATTCCCTCTTAATTCCTGGCAGGATTTTTTTTATTTTGTTGTAAAACCCATTAATACCAGTGGTCCACCTGGGTGACTTGTTTTTCCTGTTTGACCTGAGTATATTTTGGTCTGGTACTGCTGTTTCTATGCAGTTGTTTATATGGTCATACAGAGGTTTTGTGTATGTCGCTGCACAGTTTTCTGTGTTTTCTGGATTTAGGGGAGCTTGGAAAGTAGCTATGCCATCCCTTAATGGCGGTAATTTAACTTAGAGAATTTCTTTAAGTTTTTGGGGTTAAGTGAGGGAACTATTTTTACTATTATTTCAAGGGAGAACACTTTGTGATCTGATCTTACCAGTGAGGACGTCATACTGGTTAAGTTTTTGGGGTTAAGTGAGGGAACTATTTTTACCATTATTTCAAGGGAGACCACTTTGTGATCTGATCTTACCAGTGAGGACGTCATACTGGGGGGGGGGGGGGGGGGGCATCAATCTCAAGTATTTGTGAGTACTAGATCTAGCATATGTGTTCCCCTAGAGGGAGTGCAGACTGGCTGCTCCAGAGCATTTGAATTATAAAGTCAAGAAATCTTTGGGCCTGCATGTTAGTAGTCATGTATGCCTCCTAGTTAATGGAGGGGATAGTTAAAAATCACCCATGATTATGGAACTGGGCTGGATGGTGAGTGTTTCTAGTAACTTCAGGTATGATATATGGGTTTTCTGGTTCATGGTGGGGTCCTGTAGCTAGCAAGAATATGACAATGGATTTTTTCCATGGTTAGTTGGATGGACTAGCTGAAGCTTGTCAGATTGTTTGACTAACCTTGAGGTGAGCTTATCCATTTTGCAGAAAGATACACACACCCACCTTTTGCTCTTTCAGTGGGTGGTCAAAACATATGAAAGGCATTATAGCCATGCACTGCTGAAGTGCTTTCTGTGGCTTTGAACCATGTTTGTGTAACTACACAGACATCAGCATTCTTCACGGCGAGGACAGCTTCCAGGGAATGCAGTTAACATGGTAGATGTGGTCAAAGACTTCAGGTATCAACATAATGAAAGAAAAACATGGTTAGTAAAGGCCAGAACTTTTGCATGATCTTGCAAGAATTAATTTGGAGGATGTTCTCTTTTTTGATAGTATTCAGTTATGCTTTAAAATCCAAGGTAGATCGGCAGACTGACCCATTTAAAGATAAACTATTTATTCTGAAATCGTCTACTTCCACCACAGCATCACCATCTATCCTCCTTTAATTGCACCTAGCATATTGTTTTACATCAAGCCATTTGTGGGTCGCTCCTTTCCGGGAATTTTTTTTCCCAAACACCTTTATTGAATTATTACTTGTGACATAGGCAAATTTACATTCATATAAAATAATCACACTATAATTAACATAACAAACATATAAACTTTGCATATAGTTCTATATTATATCATATAATGTAAGCAACATTACATATATTATTTAATTCCTGCCTTTTTCTAAAGAAACATCTTTGTTAAACCATCACTTACTGCATAGGCAATCATACATTTATACAAATGAAAACAAACCACACCAGCACACTCCTAGTTGTAAGCATTTTACATCACAAACCATGTGTCTAATTGTATTAAAAAGACAACAAAAACTGGGACTCCTATACTGTAATAAAAAGTACTTAACTTCCAAGGCAAAAACAACCCTATCACATGCATACCTCCTTCCTAGTCTATTGTATAGCTGTCAAATCTTTACCAATCTGAACTCCTCATTTCTAACCAAATTTGAATCTACCTACAATAAACTGGCTAGATTTGCTGCAAACCTTACTTACCAGTCTCACCACTGTCTTTCTCTAAAACAACTAGACTGACTGGAATTACCGTATCAGCTTCTCCTATCTCAACTACAGATTATTCACTCAATCCTTTACCAGCACTCTTTCTGTTCTAGCCTTACCCCCTATTATCTATAAATATTCACCCACCAGACCCCTGCGTCGCTCCAACCAAGCTCTGTTACAAATATATAAACCCAAGACCAAAACTGGTTGCACCCTCTACAGTTACAACCCTGCCATATCCTGGAACAAACCTCCTTTAGAAATTAGATCCCTTAAACACCCTTATCAATTCAAAACAGCCTCTAGAGAATATCTGAAAACTAGCTGGTATTGCCACTGCGCTCATCCTCTCTAAGCTACTTTCCATGCATCTTAGTCCTTTTTCAGCTCCATCCCTTTGTTCCTTTACTCTCCTCCTGTATAACTTCTCACCTTCCCTCTTTTCTTGAATAACCTTACCACCCCTTTCCCTAACAACCATCATTCTAGTTTTAGCCTTTCTACCTCCTTTTACTTCATCTCTTACACTCCTCACTTCTGTCCCTATACCCTCTCCCTTATTGAAACCTTATTAGCCTGAATGTCTTACAAATTGTCTAGGCACAAATATTGTACTGCCTATGGATATATCCTCATTATCAACTAACATTGTAAAATCTTTATTCATTTTGTATGTAGCTGGGGAGTGCTTGTTTTTAAACTTGTATCTAATTCCTATCTCTGATTTACCATTAAATTGTATTTTATTGTGGAGCTTTTCTCCACGGGTCTCCACTGAAAATGAGCGACAAGGCCCAGTCGGACTAACCCGGTCAACAAATGTAAAATAAATAAAATAAATAAAAATAAATAAATACTGACACACTCCCAGTTGTAAACATTATACATCATTTATAATCTACCCAATTGTTTTCAGTCAAACATTACATAGCTCATTTAAGTCCTGCTGGCTTTTAAACCTCATTCCTCACTAATATATATTGTTCCCACAACTTAGTCACACTTATTGCAATCATGAGCTGGTGGAGTTGAGTTTTGAATACCAAGTATTCATCAATTACATTTTTTTCTCATACTATCCTTTCTATTTCTGAAGTTTGGTCGTCCACAAAATCCAGATGGTTACCGTTCTGTATCTTTAAACATTTGCTATTGTATTAAAATGATCTGTCGTCATAGAGGCACAAACAACAGTTGTTGCACCTGGGTCTATCCTTCTTGTCTCTGCCAAAGGGTGTTTCATTAGAAAGACAGTTGTAGAGCCTCCTGCAAGGGAAGAAAGCAAGACATTTTTTTTGTCAGCCCTATGTCTCCTGCCGCAGGTTTCATCTTACAGGTCTTTTTCTTAAACCTTGTCACCCGAATTGTATTAAGATAAACATTCTCTACACCAATAAAGCTACCCTCATGGTAAGTTACTCACTGGGAAACAGTCTTGATACATTAAAAAAAAAAAAAAAAAAAAAAACAAGAGACCACGTTTTATTTATGAAGTGGCCAAATATGCTCTCAAAGCTGTTGTCTCTGCAATTAGTAAAAGTGAGACATATATGAAATTGTATGTTCCATGATGTCTTTTGCAAAACTTTATATTAACTGACGTTAGAATATTTGCATTCTGAAAGTATAAATATAAAACTACGTACCACTCCTATTAGAAATCTCTCCATCAGAACAAGGAATGCAGTCAAAACAACATGGTGGCTCTCCCCTTCGCACAACTTTTCTGTACCCAGGAAGGCAGGCTTCACTGCACACAGATTTAGGTACCTAAAATATAACATGAAACATGAAAGCAATACTAGCACATTAGAATGTACAGAAAAACACCAATCTTAATATTTCTGAAATTTGTAAATGCACATTTTGAAAAGGTGCCCTATATTTATTCTACAAGAGAGTCTAATAACTGAAAAGTGCTCAACACATATTCAGAAGATATGGACTGGACTGAGAGCTGCCTACTTTTGTGGAGCAGAGTACAGCAGTAATAACAGCATCTAGTGTAGCTACTCCTGGAAGGATTCCATATAGTAGTCAACATTAAATTCTTCGATGGTGATGAATGGTTTTGCTCCATCATTAAATATTCTATTTTTAGCACAACCACTAGGGACAATGAAGTAGTTTCCTGCCAAAATATGTCACCAGTTTTAAGCCACAAGGAGAGGAGTAGATGTATATATTAAACATGGCATCAGATTCAAGTACATTTTGTGACTCATAAGCTATCTTAAGTCTGTCCAAGTTGAAAGGTTGCCCAATGAATGAATGAGGGAAAACAACGAATTTAAGTAATAGGCCTTTATCTGTTGTCATATGATGGTGTGACTCCTGCACAAGTAGTCAGTAGGGCTAGAAAAACACAGTAATATCTCCTGGCATATTGTGTTTTATAGCTAATGAGAAAAATATGTACTGTCACAGATTATGCACTGTGACACCGATTCTCAAGTCAAGACACACATAAATATGTAAAAGCATTACTAAATAAGGACATTCTCAGTACTTGCCCCCTTCCCCTTATATCTAGGGATCAGATCATCACTGCTCTCTCAAAGGCAAAAAATACAGCCTCCATGGGACCTGATAACATCACAGGTGCATCCTACATGAACTCAGGCAGGAACTAGCAGCACCATTAGGTGCCATATTTATTTATTTATTTATTGCAGTTGGTTTACCAGGATAGTCCAGTGGGCCATAATGAACCCGTTTTCAATGGAGTCCTGGGGAGAAAAGCTCCAAAAATACAGTCAAAGTTACACAATAGGTACAGCAGGTAGTAAAAAACATATTCAACCAAAGCCTGAGTACCGGCTTTGTCCCAGCTAAGTGGAGGACAGCCATTGTCATCCTTTTACACAAAGGCAGAGCATCCACCAATCTGGGAAATTATAGACCCATCAGCCTAACTAGCCTGATCTGCAAGGTCATGGAATGGATTATCATGGATCTCACTAACAAGGGCATTGGCAACCTCCAAACACTCGATCCCACACAGTTTGGCTGCGTCAAGGGGAAGTCATGCCTGTTAAATTTTGTTGACTTTTTTGAGACAGTCTCCAAAGCCATGGACGAGGGGAAGACAGTGCACACCACCTACCTTGACCTGGCCAAAGCCTTCGACACTATTCCCCACTTGGGCATAATAGATAAACTCTCTCAACTAGGCATCAATACATATGTTACCAGATGGGTAACTAACTGGCTCACTGATAGAACCCACCTAGTCAAAATAGGGGGAAGCCACCTCAAGCAGTAGACCCGTCCAATTAATGGCTCTCTCCAACTTTCACATTGGCTTACAAGGATCTTCAGTGGTGTCTGGCAAACTTTGTAAAGCCTTTTTAAGGGGTACATTTCTCTTAAAACCTCCACACATGGATCCTATCCCTCCTTGGGATCTTAATCTGATGTTACAAGCAATCATTCACCCACTTCTTTGAATGTGCCAGTGTTTATGATTTAAAGTTTTTGTCTTGGAAAATTATTTTCTTAGTAGCAATTACTTCTGCTCAAAGAATTTCAGAGAGTCAAGCCCTTCTGTCTAAACCACCATATCTGGTTTTCCATAAAGATAGACACTCACTTCGTACCAAGCCATCCTTTCTGCCAAAGGTAGTTTCTGAGACCAATCTTAATCAGTGCATTAATCTTCCAGTGTTCTTTCCTGCATATTCCAACAAGAGTGAATATGCTTTGCATCTGTTAGATGTTCACAGACAATTCAGGTTCTATCTTCAAAGGACAAAGGATTTCAGAAAAGCTGATCAATTATTTATTTCCTTTTCACATACCAAGTTAGGGAAGCAAAAGGTGATGTTGGCTAAATGGTTCACTGATTGTATTTCCTTTTTCTTTATAACAAATTGGGTGTCACTTTAACAAATCTGTTAAAAGCTCAGTCAATTAGAGCTGTAGCACCTTCATCTGTTTTTCAGTCTAGAGCATACATTGATGATATCTCAGACCCAGCCTTGATGGAGTTGATGTATATCTGTAAGTCAAACTCCACTCATGTAACCCACACGCAAGGTCTCAACCTGGTCTGTGACATTAATAGAACTTGTTGGCGGGATAGATTTGTGTCCCAAAGACTCCCCCATCTATGGAAAAAACTCCCTCTCCCTGTCAAGCAGAGTACCTCACTAGCCCTCTTTAAGAGGAACCTGGACGACTGGATGGGAAACAGAAAATACACCCCTGGGATCCCACCTGTGTCCCTGCTGGACAGGGGAAACAGGTGCTGACTTTCTGGGAACATGGGCGAAATTCTAGCCTAGGCTTATAAGGGCCTCCGGGCCAATAGCCTAGTATCATCCTATGAATCCTATGACATTTGTGTAGCAGCTACTTGGGCATCTCCCCATACCTTTATTACACATGTAAAATTGGATTTGGTCTCTCAGGGTAGAGCATCATTCGGCTCAATGGTGCTTAGAAATATCCTTCCTTGAGTCCACCCAGATATATAGGTAGCTGGGAACTTTGTCCCACATGTTAAGGAGAAAATGAAAATTGATAACATCAGATAAAGAAGTTATGTACTCACTATAATGTTCCATTTGTTTTGTTGATTTTCATTTTTCCTTAACTCCCTGCCCTCCATCCCCTGCCCAGGTGTTTTGCTTTTGGGAAAATGTGCCTTGACAATGATTATTACTATTTGTTAGTGTATTTCTAGTTCCAGATATGGTTTACCTAAACTCCTTCTTTCTATTCTGTTTCTATCAGCAAACTCGATCTGAGGTAATGTGAGTAGTGCATTCTGGGTAAGGACAGAGCTCGAGAGTTTTTGGTCTCCATAAGATGTAAAAGCAGCCGAGTCATTTCTGAAGGATCAGAACCAAACTCACAAGTTGGGGAAAAATGAAAATCGACAATGCAGATGGAACATTATGGTGAGTACATAACTTCTTTTTATCACTGCACAAATGGTTCAAACAGGTGGTGCCAAGATTAATGGGGGAAAAAAGCTTACTAATGGGGTACCTTGGTACAAGACGATGTATTGGACAATATTAAGATACAGCCCAATACCCTAATTTTGGGAGATTTAAACTACCTCTCATCAACTGGGAAAACTACTCATATACTAACTCATTTGCTCAACATTTTCTGGAATTCATCAATTCCAGTGCCCAGGATCAGCTTGTCCTTACCCCTACCAGGTGTAGCAACATCCTGGACCTGGTCATTACCAATATGGGTTATAGATGCTCCATGCAGAGGTCAACTCCTCGCTGGTCAGGTTGAATCACAAGCTAATCACCCTAAACATCCATATCCCGACCCCCCCCCCCCACCATTAAGGAAACCACTGTAAAAACTTCTCCAAAGCCAACTTCATGCTTCTTATGTCAGAAGTGGCAAACTTCATTACACCCACACAGATGAAAAATACTGGCATAACTGCTGAGTCATATACAAATGCACTGTATAAGCACATAAACGAGTGCATGGACCATGCCATCCCCAACAGAACCAAAACGCTATCCTCCAGAAAAAGGAAGCCAATCTAGTGGTCCCCTGCCATAACCAAGCTTTACAACTGAAGGAAGAATTTGTTGCAGAAAAGAGTAAAATCCCATGACTGCAGGAACTCTCTGGTCAGCTTTAGCAAGAAGCTGAGATCCCTCATAAAATCCTCCAAAGCTAGTTACGAAAATAAAATCGCTTGGATTCTAAAGACAACCACAAAGCCTTCTACAGCAATGTCAAGAATCTCAATGGCAACACTCAGGTCTGCTCTGAACTACAGCATGATGGCACTACATTTACCGAACCAACTGATATTGCCAACATACTGGCAGACAGGTTCAGTGCTAACTTCACCCCCCCCCCACTCACCAAAGGGCCCATCCCCATACCGGATGATTGCAAATCCTCTGAAATCACAGCCACACAGGTGAAGAATGCACTCTCCAAAGCCAAGAACACAGCATCTATGGGGCCGGACAACATCCCAGGCTGCGTTCTGCATGAGCTCCAGACAAGTGACAAGTGGAGTACCTCAGGGTTCAGTCCTGGGGCTGCTCTTGTTTGGCATCTACTTCTCTGAAGTACAGGTCAACACTAAGGGACTCTGGCTAACAAAGTTAGCAGATGACTGCAAACTGGGAGCCATTATTGAATCTCCAAATGATGTGGATACTCTACAAAAGGGCCTTACAGAAACAGATGCTTGGTGCCAGAGCCATGGGCTCAAGCTCAATGCCAAGAAATGTATTGTTATCCCCTTTGGGAAAAAACATGTATCCATGAATTACCGTATAGGTGGCAGTACACTAAACACAGAAAGTGTGATAAGAGACTTAGGGACACAGGTGGACAGTGGTCTCACCTTCGATAACCACATCACCACAACAGTCAGGAAATCCTTCTATGTGGCACACCTCATCACAAAGGGCTTTTCATCTAGAAAAAAGGAGGTCATTGTCCCACTGTACTCATCCCTCATTAGACCCATTATAGAATACAATGCCCCATTTGGTATGTACCTCTCAAGACATCTGCAACAACTGGAAAGGCCTCAGAAATACCTCACTAAAAGAATCACAGGCCTAAAGCAGATGCCCTACGCTGACCGCCTTAAAAAACTCCAGCTATACTCTGTCGCATATCGTCTACTCAGAGGCGATCTCTGTTTAACATACAAGGCCATGTCAAACCTAGAGCTGTTGGACATGCTACACTTAAAGAAATCCCAATCCCTCAGAGCTACACACTCCAGGGATCTAAACCTTGTCATCACAATAAACAAAACATGCTGGAGGGATAGGTTCCTGACCCAGAGACTCCCCAGACTCTGGAATAGATTGCCCATACATGTAAAGCAGAGTGCCTCTTTGGACCTCTTCAAGAGGAACCTTGACAATTGGATGGGAGAAAGGAAATTCACCCCAGGGATCACGTCAGTCGCCCTGCTAGACAGGGGTCCAGGAAAGTAAATAATGTGGGAAGAAATAGCCAGGGAATTGTTATGGCTAGGCTTGTATAGGCCCTAGGGCTGATAGCCTAGTACCAACCTATGAACCTATGAACCTATGAACCTATGAACGAACTGGCACCCCACCTAAGTACCATGTTCAACCATAGCCTCACTTCAGGCTTTGTGCCTAAGGAGTGGCACACAGTGACAGTTATCCCACTCCACAAATGGGGTGCCTCCACAGACCCCAGGAACTACCATCCCAGTAGCCTGAGGAGCCTGGTCTGCAAGGCCATTGATCACATCATCCTAGAGCTTATAAACAAAGACATAGGTAACCTCCAAACTCTGGACACCACTCAGTTTAGGTTTGTAAAGGGTAGATCATGCCTCATAAACCTGACTGACTTCTTCAAAGCAGTCACTTGAGCCATAGACGAGGGTAAGGTAGTGCACACAGCCTATCTTGACCTCGTCAAGGATTTCAACACCATCCCCCACTCTGGTATTATAGATAAACTCACTGGACTAGGCATAAATCCCTATGTCATAAGATGGATGGCCAAATAGCTCACTGACAGAACCCACACAGTGAAAGTAGCTGACTCCAAATCTGGCTTCAGACCAGTGACAAGCGGAGTACCACAGGGTTTGGTCCTGGGTCCTCTCCTGTTCGGTATCTACTTCTCTGAATTCCAGGCTAATACAGCTGGTCTCTGGCTAATGAAATTTGCAAACAACTGCAAACTAGGAGCCATAATCGATTCACCTAAGGATGTGGACATTCTACAAAGAGGCCTCACTGAGACTGATGCTTGGTGTCAAAGTCATGGCCTAAAGCTCAATGCCAAGAAGTGCATTGTCATCCCCTTTTGGAAAAATACTGTACCCATGAACTACCACATAGGCAGTAGCCTATTAAACATGGAAAGTGTGATAAGAGACCTTGGGACTCAGGTTGATAGTAGTCTCTCCTTTGATAATGTCACCACAGTAGTCAGAACATCCTTCTACGTGGCACACCTCACCACAAAGGAGTTCTCCTCCAGATAAAGCGAGGTCATCATTCCTCTCTACTCATCCCTTATTAGACCCATCATAGAGTACAATGCCCCATTTGGCATGTACCTCTCAAGACATCTGCAACAGCTGGAAAGGCCACAGAAATACCTCACTAAGAAAATTACCGGCCTCAAACAGATACCATACGCCAACCGTCTCAAAAAACTCCAGCTCTACATCATCGCATATCGCCTTCTCCAAGATGACCTCTGCCCAATGTATAAAGCCATGTCTAACCCAGAACTGATAGACATGCTACACTTAAAGAAATCCCAATTTCTCAGAGCCACATGCTCCAGGGACCTAACCCTTCTCACCACAATAAACAGAACATGCTGGAGGGATAGATTCCTGCTCTGGAATAGGCTGCCCATTCATGTCAAGCAAAGTTCATCATTAGCTCTCTTTAAGAGAAATCTTGACAATTGGATGGGTAATAGGAAATTCACCCCAGGAATCACTGCTTGACAGGAGGACAGGAAAATCATTTTCTTTGATGGCGAAAGCCAGGGAACTTGTTTGGCAAGGCTTGTATAGGCCCTAGGGCTGATACACTAGTACTTACCTATGATCTATGAACCTAAGACATCCCTAGTGTAAGGGCTGGATTGCAAAGGGGAAAGTCCAGATAACGGAGCATCTACCCAAACCATAAAAAAGACAATGTCCATGAGGAGATGGGTAGAAAAAACTAAAACATTAAAAACCTTTTAAACTATTAAAAATGATCTTAAAGGTGATGATCAAATGGGCTGAGGGGCTCGTGAGGTTACTGCAGCTATAGTCCCAGAAATCTCCTTGGAGTGTAGACCACATGGTCTAAAGCACTTGATTACCTTTGTTTGATTAAAATGAAAAAAACTTTAAGAGTTCCAGTTAAAATTCAACTACGACCATCATGACCATCACTTAGGATAAAATAAAAAATAAATTAAAAATATAAAAATGTAAAATATAAAAATATTAAAAGTGCTAGTAATGAAAATAGGTCCATTGTGCATATGTGTGTGTGTGGGGGGGGGGGGGGTCGTGTTCAGGAGTAAAGCAGTGGAACTTGATAATGCCTATTAAGTGTGTCTCTATCATAATTAATTAAAGGATGAAACAGAGTAAAATAAAAATATTTAGGAGAGCTAGTTATGAACCTAGATACATGGAGCACGTGTTTGTGTGCGCCATGGTTGGGAGTACAAAATGGAACCTGTCAGTGCCTAGCCAGTGTGCCTCTATGTAATCCAGAAAGAGGGCAATCTTTACTAACTAAATAGTTAAATAAAAGGAGGATCAGGAGGGCATAAGACTGGGGAAGCAAAGGAGTGAAGGTTGAAGTGAAGAAATCAAATTGTGGAACCTTCAGCTAATTTAGGAAAATGCTTACAAAGAAGCAAGCATTACTCATCATCAGGATCAGTTTATTACAGATAGACATGCTTGCTATCACTTTTAAAGGTAGGAACAGAATACAAGGTGGCCGAGGGTGTCTGCAACGTTTGAATTCGCCAAGGGCTGGGGGTGGTATTTGGGTAAATTAAATGCTTAAAATGCTTGGAGGAAGCACATTATTATGCCAACCCTAATGCTTGTAGATATCCCTAAAAATGGGAATGAGTAGCCTCATGGACTGCTGATGTTGTGATCGGAAGGACTGGAGAAAAAATGCTGCTAAAATGTGAGGAAAAGAACAGGAGAAAACACACCATGACTACTTAAGTGAAATAAATATCTATGTCTGGACTTCATGCCTCACACCCCCTAAACATATATGCTGGCATCATGGCTACATAAACACAGGCACAAATAAAAAGTGCACACACACACACACACACACACACACACACACACACACACACACACACACACACACACACACACACACACACACACACTCAGTGAAGTGCTTATCCTGTCAAAAGACCATGCGCAGTGGATCACAACAAGTCACTTAACCAGACATTACTTCTGGGTTGCAACTTGAAAAGGGACTGTGTATCCAATGAGCCTACATGTTAATTATTATTATTATTATTATTATTATGATTATGGGGAAGAAAAGCAGTTTAAAGATGATAGTGAAACAGAGATTATATATAACATGCACATTTAGTGTTTTTACACCCTCACACCAGAGTCAACTGGGTTTCTTCATAGGTTCAGAGATTTATTGGTATATACTAAGCTAACAACCACTAGGGCCTTTATAAGCCTAGCTGTGCAACTCAGATGTGTCCCATGTTTTAAATGCATTTATACAGGGTGGTTGTTGGTTATAACATGATTTGCTGAATCCTTCTGCCCATCACAGACATAGACAGCAGACCAGGTGATGAATTTTCAATTTGCCATCTAATGGTCAAAACTGCGCTTAAATAGTATTCAGTATGGACTTTGTTTGACATGGATGGGAACCTATTCCAAAGAATGGGAATTCTCTGAGATACATATCTGTCTGTCAAGCATGTCTTAGTTATGTTTCAGGCAACATTCAGGTGTTTGGATCTAGTAGTTCTGATGCTGTTTGTTTTGTAGATGTGCAAAAGATTCATTAGAATGGGGTCCAGGGATGCCTTGTATGCCAGGCAAAGATCACCTCTCAGACGTCTGCATGATACCAAGTAAAGAGACCCGGCTTTGTAGTGATCAGAGTATACATTGTGCTGCATTATTTTTGTAACAAACCTTTTTAGGACATCCCATTTGCTGTCTGGTCAGGTACACACCAAATGGGGCATTGTTCTCAATGATAGGTCTGATAAAGGCCAAGTGTAGTGGTACAATGACTTCCTTGGGCCTAGATGTCATGCCATTACTTGTAAGTTGAGTGACATATAAGGATTTTTTGACTACCTTTGTCACAGTTTGGTCTAAGGCCAGATTATTGTCTACAAGTGTTTCCAGATTTCTGATTTGTGGGTCAACTTTTAGGGGTGTTTTATCAATGACATAATTTCCTGGGGTGACTGACTTCAGTGGCGGATCCAGGAATTTGCAAAGTGGGGGGCGCAGTCTGTGTAGCTGAGTCCCAGGGGTGGGAGTGGGAAAGTGAGACACTGTGTTTGGTGGTTGTGGAAAGATCACCTTAAGAAGCTCTGATATCATGTGTGGAAATACAGCAATATACATTCAGTTGCACATGATGTTGCTGTGTATTTGGTGGTAGATTTTGTTCCACTCAGCTCCCCTGGATCCTCCCACCATTGTCTGTAACTGCCTTTAAATAACTGACCTGTTGAATGTAATGTATTAGAACAGAACACTCATCCATCTACCTACTTAACTGAATAAACTACTTAAAAGTTCAACAAGGCATCTTCATTCCTCCCAAAGTGAAGGTATCAGATAAAGAGTCCCCTAGATCTGCTAGCTAAAGTGATTTTTTTCTGAAGTAATGCATTGTACTCTGTTTCTTGTTAATCATGTCACCCCTGGGTCACAGGTGAGATACCAGATCTGACTAGAGCTTCCTGGATTTCCTCTGTTCACAATTGTCACATTGTCCCATCAATATATTTGCCTTGCATACTGTTAATATTTCCATGTCTCTTTGTACTCACAGCTGTGTGGGGCAGATGGTCAAAGTAAACATTAACGTCAGACAGATCAACACAGAGGAAAAAGGGCATATCACTCAACAAAATTTCAATACTCAGGCTCGTACCACAAGAATGACAGTTTACAGAAGGAAGATAGATTAAATTAATAAAAATTTAAATAAAAAAATTAAGATACAAAAAAGTAAATAAAGTAAATTAAATGTAAAAGCTCTGTTTACATCAGAAACATAACTACAACATCAGGAATAGACTCAGTAGAAATACAAGGACATGCAAAAACAGTACTATAATAAATAAGAGAGGCATACATGTAAACTTACACACCAACAATATATACCACAAACTTACAGTTCACAGTTTTTCTAGTACAGAGAGAATTGTATGAAGTGAGATATTCAGAGAGTTTATTTAAAGCCACAATGACATATTGCACAGAAATGTTTTACCCATGTAGCATGTTAGGCTATGGGTTTGCTATTCAGCTATGGTTTTATTACTTTGGCATTAGGCTATAGATACGTCAGTCTTAGACACAATGTACTTCTCTGCATACTTTTCTTAAATAATGATACATAACAGGATATGCTGGGTTTTTTTTGCATGTTTTAAATAAATTCATTTATTCATTCATCCATTTCATAATTCAACTAGGAATGCCCTGTCAGCCAGAGGCCCTTGTATAAAAGAATTTTTTTACTTTAAAAGTAATGACTAGAAAGCGCAAAAAATGTGGTAGGGATGTTCTTGAATACAGATTGCATGCTCTTAGTGTTGGCATTCATTAATCCAAGGTTTAAGTCTTTCATACAATCTGGCCTTCTAAAGGGTATAATGAAAACTAGAAATCAAATGGTATTAAAGAATGTATTTATAACTATGATCAGACCCATGATAAAATATAATTTGCTGTTTTGTAATGCATTACTGACAAAAGGAAATTCAGAAATAGGTTAAAGAAGGTTTACAAAAAGAAGAAACAGAATGAATAAGTAGACGTACGTTGAGAGATTGAAGTATTTGGATGTTTTCAGCATTTCATATAGAGTAATTAGGGGAACTTATTAAGGCTACAAGGAATAGTTTTGATCTTAAGCAAGCAATTGGTTTAATAAAAGCTGTAGAATATATAAAAAACAAAATCGAGTAAAAGACAAGAGATAAGTTTATAAGTCAAAGGATTCCTAAATTGAGGAATAGTATACCTGTTTATGTTAGAAATTCTTGTTCAGTGTCAATCTTCAAAAAAAGTTAGATGATTATATGGGGAAAATAAATATAAGTATGGGCTTATGGGCTCTGCAATGATTAAGGTCAATAAAGACTATCTGCAGTTAAATTAAAGAAGGAAACGATGATAGGCATGCAATACAGTTAAGTTATGGTCCTGAGAAGTTCATGGATTGGTGAAAAGCAGGCTAAGTTTAAACACCTATAGGAGTGACAGTGACTGTTACTGATAGGAGATAACCACAAAGAAATATACAGCTTAAAGTTTAGTGCCTAAAGTGATAGTGGTAAAGTTAGTTAGGTATTTAAGGTAAGAGTTAAGCTTGATGTGGTAGGGATGTTCTTGAATACAGATTGTATACTCTTAGTGTTGGCCTTCATTAATCCAGCATTTAAGTCTTTAATACAATTTGGCCTACTAAAGGGTATAATGGAAACTAGTAAAGAATGTATTTATAACTATGTATTACTGACATGGGAAATTCAGAATTAGGCTAAAGAAGGTTTACAAAAAGAACAAAATGAATAAGTAGACGTAAGTTGAGAGATTGAAGCATTTGGATGTTTTCAGCATTTCTTTTCGTGTAATCAGGGGAAACATATTAAGGCTACATTATGAGAAACAGTTTTGATCTTAAGCAAGCAATTGGTTTAATAAAGGCTGTAGAATATATAAAAGTATTGTTACTGGTAGGAGATAACCACAAAAAATATGCAACTTAAAGTTTAGTGTTAAGATAATAGCGGTAAACTTAGTTAAGTATTTAAGGTAAGAGTTAAGCTTGGTGTGGTGATTATTAATTGTAGACTCTAAATTAGTAGTAAGTTGCTCCAGTGGTATGGTTTGGCTTAGTTTGTAAGGTAAGTTAGCAAAATATGGGACAGATTAATGTAATAATTAGGTAGGCACAATGAAGGAGCTAATGCCATAAACAGCTAATAATAACAATGATAGATTGCAGGTGAAGAATTAAATATCAAATAACCAACTAGGATAACAATCAGAATAGTAAAAGTGCAAAGGACAGTAGAATATATGAAAGCTATACAAAATCAAATCCATTTAACAGCAGGCGTCAATTCAATGGCAGGAAACAGTAGCAATTCTCTCAAGTAGCAAATACAGTGGAACAGCTACTATACTCACTATAAACAGTTAAAGTGAAAAAAGTACACTACCAGAAAACAGTACCATAACAGGTATGCCATCCAAATGTAGTTTAAATGCAAAAAAGCAAAAGTGAAAAGTCAACCCAGTAACATCAGTAAAAATCCAAAACAGAAAATAGCAGAAAAGGATTTAAAAACAGACAACCCAGCAATAAGTAATGCAAGTGTATCGAAACTAGTTAAA
Source organism: Protopterus annectens (assembly GCF_019279795.1). Lineage (NCBI taxonomy): Eukaryota > Metazoa > Chordata > Ceratodontiformes > Protopteridae > Protopterus > Protopterus annectens. Next base: position 1,143,525,884 of record NC_056726.1, on the reverse strand, counting down.
CCAGCTGGGGAAAATACATCTTACTTGTAGCTGGCTGCCTGCTAGGCAAGCCTTACTTAGTAGTTGGTAACTAGTAGAGTAACCAGTGAAATTATACACAGAGTGACTAGTATAATAAGCTGATCGTGCTGCCTCAGTGCACTTTATTTAGCTAGTTCATAGGTTCATAGGTTTATACTAGGCTATCTGCCCTAAGGCATTTATAAGCCTAGCCCAAATTTTTGTGGCTTACGCCACCCCTTATATGAAAAAATACTGTGCCCAATAGTTTGTTGTGCCTCTGTCCAGCAGTGACACAGAGATGATTCCTGGGGTAAACCTACGATCTCCCATCCACAGGTCAAGATTTCTCCTGAACAGAGCCAGTGAGGTGCTCTGCCTCACATGGACCGGGATTTTATTCCACAGCATAGGGAGTCTCTGAGTGATAAATCTATCCCTCCAACACGTCCTATTTATATCCGTGCTAAGGTTTAAGTCACTTGCTCTAGTGGTTTTGGTGGATTTGGATTTTTTGAGGTGGAGCATGTCCATTAATTCCGGGTTGGACATGGCCTTGTATGTCTGGCACATGTCACCTCTGTGCAGACGGTATGCGACTGAATAGAGCTGGAGTTTCTTCAATCTGGCAGCATATGACAGATTTTGGAGTCCCTTTATCCTTTTGGTGAGGAACTCTTGGGGTCTCTCCAATTGCTGCAGATGTCGGGTGAGATACATCCCGAATGGGGCATTGTACTCGATCATTGGTCTGATAAGTGAAGAGTACAGGGGAACAATGACCTCACTAGATCTAGATGTGAATCCCTTCATGATCAGGTGGGCAATGTAGAAGGTCTTTCTAACTACTTTAGCAATGTAAGTGTCAAAAGAAAGGCCACTGTCAACCTGGGTCCCCAGGTCCCTGATAACCTCTTCTGTGCTTAGTGGATTGCCACCTATATGGTAGCTTGGGGTTACCTTGTTTTTCCCGAAGGGTATGACTATACATTTTTTGGCGTTTAACTTCAGGCCATGGCACTGGCACCAAATATCTGTTTCCTTGAGTCCCTTCTGAAGGATATCCGTGTCCGATGCACTTTCCACTATGGCGCCCAGTTTGCAGTCGTCTGCAAACTTTGTGAGCCAAAGTCCTCCCATGTTGGCCTGTACTTCTGAGAAGTAGATGCGAAACAATAGGGGGCCAAGGACCGAGTCCTGTGGGACACCACTTGTGACCGGCTTGGAGTCTGACATAGCGCCAGCAACTCTAACCCTGTGGGTTCTGTCCTTAAGCCAGTTTGCAACCCATCTTGTGACATATGGGTTTACATTTAAGCTGGTAAGTTTTTCTACAATACCCGAGTGGGGTATTGTGTCGAAAGCCTTTGCAAGGTCAAGGTAGGCTGTATGGACTGCCTTTCCCTCATCAATGGCCTTGGTGACTGTTTCAAAGAAGGCGACCAAGTTCAAAAGGCATGATCTTCCCTTGACGAAGCCAAACTGGGTCGGGTCCAATGTCTGCAAGTCCCCTATATCTTTGTTTATGAGCTCCATTATGATCCTCTCCATAGCTTTGCAGACTAGACTTGTTAAGCTTATGGGGAGGTAATTACCAGGGTCCGTAGAGGCGCCACCTTTGTGGAGTGGGACCACAGTTGCCGTACGCCACTCCTTAGGCACGTATCCTGTGGTAAGGCTGAGATTAAACAGCTGCCTTATGTGAGGGTTTAATTCCTCATTTAGCTCATGTAGCACACAGCCGGGGACACCATCCGGTCCCATTGATGCTGTGTTTTTAGCTTTATAGAGAGCAGCTTTCACCTGCACATTTGAGATGTCTGCGAGGCTACACTGCGCTGGGATAGTTATCTCTCCTTTAGGGGGAGAGAGGGGGGTGAAGTTTGCACTGAACCTGTCTGCCAGTATGCTGGCAATGTCTGTGGGTTCAGTGATTTTTGTATCATTTTGGACTAATTCTGAGCATATCTGGGAGTTTCCACCCAGGTTCCTAACATAGCTGAAAAAGGCCTTATGATTGTCCTTTGAATCCATGGCAATTCTCTCTCAAAATTGGCCTTAGTTGATTTTATGAGTGCTCGTATTTTTTTACTAATAATGATCAGGGGTAACTTCCCTTTTATGGATTTTGTTCTATCATGTAATAGCTTTCTCCTCTTATTGTAAAGTTTGTTAATGGCTGGGATCCACCAGACTGGACGTTTGCCCTTTGTGGAAAGAGTCTTGGTTTTATTTGGGATTGCCTGATCCATGCAGTCCTGGAGGTGTTCATAGAAGGCATTTGTAAGGGCTTCCGCAGCTTGGGTTATGGTTTCCACTGGCTCAGGGGCCTTGAAGGATACCACACCAGTCTTGAGTAGTGTGAAGTTTGCTTTAGAGAAGTTCTTCACTGTGGTCTTTTGTTTGGGGTGGGGCGGGATGTGGATTTCCAGTGAGATTAGTTTATGATCAGATCTCCCCAATGAGGGATATACTTCCGGTGTGGAGCATTTTGTCCCCATGTTTGTGATAATGAGATCTAGTATATTTTCTCCTCTCGTGGGAACAGTGACTAGCTGTTCCATGGCATTTGAATTTATGAACTCCAGGAACCGTTGGGCTAGAAAGTTAGGGCTTGAGTAATGTTCCCAGTCTATATTCGGGTAGTTGAAGTCACCCAATATGATGGTGTTTGGAGATACATTTATACCCTCCAGTGTCTTCAGGAAGGCTGTGCGGGGTTCCTGAGTTTGAGAGGGTGGCCTGTAGCATGCTACAATTTGTAGAGCAGTTTTGCCTATGGTTAGTTGCACCTGGATGGTTTCCGAAGCTTAGATGCGTTGCCACCAACCTGGAGGTGTGGGTATCCTTTATGAATATGGATACACCCCCTCCTTTTGTGGTGTGGTCCAGGTTTTGGGGCCGGAACGCATGATATGAGGTAAAACCTAACAGTGCTGGGGTGCTCTCAGGAGCCTTGAACCAGGTTTCAGTTACAGCACAGACATCGATGTTCTCCATACTGAGAAGGGCCTCGAGTGCGTGCATTTTGAGATTTAGACTTCTGGCATTGAGCAGCATTACCCTCAGTTTCTTCCCATTTTTGTTTTCTAGGGTGGTAGGTTTAGAATTTGAGCCTTGCCTAAAAAGGCACTATGGGGTGGCAAGAGCCTTAGCCAATATCCGGAATCCCAGGGGTGACAGGAGCAAGCCGTCCCTTGAAGCAGCGTGGCTTGTCAAGCATGTCATCCCAGGCAGACAGACACTGGATCCCCTTTGAATGACACCAGACATTAAGCCAATTGTTAAAGCTGATCATCTTGTCTCTATATTGTGGCATCATTCTTGGTGAAGGAAGGATACTGCTCAGGGTCAGGGTCATACCTGCCTGGGCTACATAATCAGAGAGCTCCTCTATGTCTCTTTTCATGTAGTCCAGGGAGGTGCGTCTCAGGTCGTTCACACCAGCATGGACAATGACTGTGTCATATTTGTACTTGCCGTGGAGTGACCAGTGCTTGTGTTATGTGGCGGATTCTAGCGCCCGATAGGCAGCTTACTGTGACCCTCTCCTTGTTCAGCCTGGTGAGTGGGATGTCAGTGTGTCTGACTATGGAGTCACCTATGACAAGTATGTTTGGTGTTGTATTTGGCCTTAAGGGCTGTGACTGCTTTGCACACTGCTTTTGTGGTTTATGTGTTGCTTGTGGGGTGTCTTGAGGTAGCAGTTGTTTGGGTGTCTGCTTTGGAGGCCTCTGCTGTTTAGGTAAATTTTTACTCAGATCCTCCGAGTATGTCTTTGTGTGTTTATATGTTTGATTCAGTGGTGCGGTAGCATTATGTGAGGCTGGTTTTGTGGTGTGTGTAGTTGCCTTCTCCACCTGTCTGGTCTTGCCAGTCCTGCGTTGAGAGAGCTCAGCCTCCAGTTTGGCTAAATAGCTGCATCTCTCGCAAGTATTTGTGTTATGTGGGAGGAGGAGAGGGTTGTCTGTGTACATAAGGCAGTTATAACATTGCTTCAAGATTCCCAGATTCACCAGCTGGACCGGAGAGGAGATTGACAACTGACCTTTGGACATGCTAGAATAATATTGGGAATTCCTTAATAATTGAAAACAAGGGCCAGTGGGGAGTGAGGGTGTAGTGCTTTTAATTTTTAGTGCTGACTTATATAATTGCTTTAGTGAGTAAGTGCCAGGTAACTTGAGTGCAATGTGTTACAAGTAACTAAATGCAAAAATGACAAACAGTAAGTTTCTTTCAAGTGAAACAAGGAAATAAGTACAGTAAGCAATGCAGGTATCACTAGTGATCCACAGAAGTGCTGAGAAGCCGCGTATTAGGCGGAATTAGCTTCCAGGGAAATAACAAGCAAACAAACAACAAGCATATAAACAAAGCTAGATTCAGCAGGCCTGGATCTAGTCTATGCTAGAGCAAACAAGGTGTACCAATTTCAGTAAGATACAGTTCAAATATTCAGGCACTATAAACCTTTAACCAGAAATTCCCAGCTCAGAAGGGCAGAGTCCAGCCTCTTCTCCCACAAGAGTGCAGACCACGAACCTTCTTAATGTAAAATAACTGGCCTGAAGCCCAAGTGCCTAAACCAGAACTAATACACTTGGACACTGGGCTCTCAATCAGCAGTTCCCAACTTAGAAGGATGAAAGCTACCTGTCCTGCCACCACAGTGCTTGCCACAAACCTTCCTAATGTAAAACAACTGGTCTGAAGCCCAAGTGCTTAATCCAAAAGACTTAGAATGATAGCTACACTTTAATCAAGTTACAACCAAGCAGTAATAAATACAATTGAATACTTTAGAGAATGTCTGGATTAGTGCTCAAGTTACACAAACAAAGCTAGATCCAGCAGGCCCGAATCCAGTCTATGCCACAGCAAACAAGGCGCACCAACTTCAGTAAGAAGCAGTTCAGATATGCATGCACTATAAGCCTTTAACCAGAAATTCCCAGCTCAGAAGGGCAGAGTCCAGCCTCTCCTCCCACAAGAGTGCAGACCACGATCCCTCTTAATGTAAAATAACTGGCCTGAAAGCCCAAGTGCTTAAACCAGAATTAATACACTTTTAGAATAACAGACACTGAGCTTTCAATCAGCAGTTCCCAACCTAGAAGGATGTAAGCTACCTGTTCTGCCACAACAGTGCAGACCACAAACCCTCTCAGTGCAAAACAACTGGTCCGAAGCCCAAGTATTTAAACCGAAAGGCTTAGAATGAGTTACACCAAGCAGTAATAAATACAACTGAGTATTTTTAAGATGATGCAAAAGTAAAATGAAGTAGGTAGAAACACAAGTACAGTAAAAGCAGATGAAAATTTTTTTTTTTTTAAATCTGAACAAGCGCTGAGATCAAAGAAACAGATTTGAGTGCTGAAACTAGAAAACTGGATAGTTATAAGAAAAAAAAAACAAGCTAGAAGGCTTCCCTCAAACACAGAAGGGCTTGGGAGCTCAGAAGCCTACAAATAGTCTATACCACTTAACAGGAAAGGCAGGAAATAAGCTTAAATTTTTTTTGTCTGTTTCCCAGATGCTCTCTTTGTACACAGTAGGAGTGCCTGAAATCAGAATATGATCTCACTGCACTCAGTTGAGTGAGCAAATGAGATGGGCCCAGAGGCAGGCTGACGGGCGGGCAGTTTCAAGGCCACTAACACCAAAACAAAAACAGGGACGGTGGGTGGGAATAACTGAAGAGCAGAATAACTGCCACTTCAGTTACATATTCCTTCAACACAGTTTAAATCAAATTAAATACTGTATTTTTTTTTTTTAAATTCTCTTATACGTCCAGTTGAATATAACCGCAGTCTGATCCCGGACCTAAAAATGGGCTTAAGAGAATCGCTTCCTTCTTTCCTCTCTCCTGTGCATTGCACAAATATGCACAGTAGTCAGAAAAAAAATGCTGTGACAGTTTCTTATTTAATGCCCAAGAGTTTTGCTTTGACAGTAGTCTGCTGAACAAGAAAACAATGATAGGAATGATTCCACAGCAGAGTAGCAATGGACAACTGTTCCTCTCTCATTCAGAACAGAGCAACAGTCCTAATCCATTTCATGCAGACATATTCTGGAACTCACTTCATGTATAGTGGATTGGAACCAAAAAAAGGTTTGGTGGTAGAACCACTTCCTGTGTAAGCTACAAAAGGGGGGGGGGGTCACACTTTAGGTACTGTATTAGGTACATATGAATGGAAAAAAATGAATGTTAGCTGTCTAAGTTAAGGGCTTCCCTAGTAAGATCTTCTAGTATTCACCACTATAAGCAGATGAGATGCCGCTGTGAGGAGCTTCTGAAGTCAAATTTACATATGGAACAATCAACTTAAGAGCCTCTGGATTTAAAAGCAGAGCAGAGCCAGGGTGAGTAAAAACATCCAAAACAAACACAGAACAACAGTCAAAGAACACTGGCAGCTCTCACAGTTTAAGCTATTCCTTAACTGATTTACCTTAACTCACCCCCTCAAATCGAGCTCTGGAAGTTTGCACTGTAGCTTCCAATGGCAGAGCCTAAGCTTTTTTATAAAATCAAATTATGTTACAACATTTTAAACAAATGTCCATATCTTTGCAACCATAGGGGTTATTAAAGAAGTGTAAATGGAAAACTCTTCAGCACAAACTATTTTTACAGTGGTGGTATTCTTTAGGTTGTAGGTGTTGAACTGGATTTTATAAGTTGAGTAAACATAATAGTGAAAGAGGCTAAGTAGCGATTTTGCCCTCGGTTGGAAGCACTGTAAGCTGAACAACTGTGATGGCATCATGTAACTAAGGTGATTGTAGATGCCTAACCAGGGAACATACACAGAGGCAGTTACTGCTCATCAGCTACTTAGACTGCACTTTATTAGCAGAAGCTTCTGAAGTAGGGTATAAGGATGTTTACTAAAGGTCCCATTCCACGCTTGCCTTCTATGGTAACCTAAAGGTTTACTTTAACAGCTGAAATGATGCTGTATTTTGGAAAGCAGTCAGAAAGCTCTGAAGTGTTAGCTAAGCTTTTAGGCCTCTTGGACTTCTAGGAATCTTTGATTTATTTCCTTTCTGGAACCTTCTGGGTTTCACAAATGTGGCAGATAGTGTGTGGTGGAATGAATGGTACAATAAATGTTTTTTTGTCATGGTCTGTCCAACATCACTATAATGAGGGTTAAGACTTAAGTGACTTCATTCTTCTTCCTAAAACAAATATAATTTAAGCAAAAGGGATTTTTTGGATATACTTACAACTAAGGGAGGCTCTGTATAAATCCTTCTTTTGGCAAATGAATGAGTTGGAAGTTACATCTGTCCTGCATCTCCTGTTTCAAGATCACCTCTTATTACAATCACCAGCAGAATTAAGACAGCACATAGTTATATGCAGCTGTTTTCTGAGCTGGAGGCACGTGGATTGTAATGAGTATGAAGCAAGTACAAAGGTTGTGAAAAGAACCCTGGACATTATACGGGAGATAAACATGTCCCCTAGTATCCTTCAAAAATGCTCACATTTATTTATCATAGGCACTGGGGTCAATGCACAGTTTCATGCAAGACTATATCCTTAGTTCAGATGGCATAGCTGTTAATTACCTTAACACAGTTTCTAAGTCCCATTCTTGTGTTATCTTCCATTTCAGGATGGCATAGTCTATATGAGTTAAATGTATATCTATTTCCCATAAAAGTGCCTCTTTCATTTTCATAAAACATCTGGATTACCTTAAGCATACCACAGCAAGAAAGGACTTTGCAAGGAGAGTTGCTGTAGCTGGAACTGATAATCAGGAATGCTATTACCTCCAGATGGAAACATCCATATGATTTTACACCAGAACATGGGGAAGTATTTCTAGTAATACACGGGAAAAGAATGAACCAGATGCAGCAAACATGTGAATTGTTCCCCACCCAATGTTATCTCCAATCAGACAAATGAAATTAATGAAGTAAGTTGGTCTTGGTACTACTTGTTAAGTTCTAGCCCATATGTCATGTAAGCAGCCCAATTACATAGTCACTCATTTCATTTTTAAAAAAAAATGGGCACTTATATAACCAGACAAAAAGAAAATGTAGAGATTATTTGAGCTGTGGTTCAGTGAGCATGTTGATATAAACTGCTATATTAAAAAAAAAAAAAAAAGATTACTATATTTACAATATAAATAAATTTATGGACAGAAAGAGAATTAGAAAGGTAAATAAATAAATAAATTAAATAATAAAAACATTGCATTACACTTTCTTATTGGTAAGCTTCTTTGTGTACTAGATTTCTCTACTGCTTTTAGTTATGTTGCATTTATGCACATTTCCTATACCTCGCTGCAAGTAATAAATTCAATGCACAATAAAGGGTAAGAAGAAATGGAGTAACTGTAAACAGTTGCAGTGCAAATTGCCATGTGTGATAGTGTGCCGAATTTTTATTATTATTTAATTTTCAAACATGGAGACTATATCACATCCCTGATCACTGCACTTCATATATCTGCATACACAGAAAATACTGTAGTAACAGAATATATACATCAAATCACACATCTATAAGAAATTATAGGTATGCAGCTGTATTTCAAAGCTTCTCTGTAAGAGTTTGCTTATGCAGATGGTATCAGACTCATGTTTTTATACATGATTAAGTTGAAGTACTTTTCAAAGTCATAAACACACAAATACACACATCAAATCTGCACCACATTTTACCATTTCAAAAGTACAATGTACCTTGTCTTTGAACTTATATATAAATGCAGTCACTCCAAAGCAGGATATGATATGCACGTATTAAAATCGAAACTTTTACCCATATTGACAAGAGCTTTTGCATATTCAGATCTCTTTTAGGACAATAAAAAACGAATTATTTATACTCAAGAAACAAGTTGTGCAATAAAGAGACGGGGGTGATGCACAATCGGGAATCAAACTGGTGGCTGGTAAATACAAAGGTTTTACACAAACTGTCATCACAGCTCATAGACAGAGTCCTTACCTCCTCCAGTGCTGACACCGTGGTCTTACACTGACCCATCTTAGTGGTGAAGTTGGAAGCTGTGGGTGATTTGTAATCTTCCGTAGTCTCTGCCACAAATTCCGCCACTGTGATCTGGTCAGGCATAGTTGTTTATATTCGTGTCAAAAGAAATACACACAAAATCAGTTTCCAAAGGAAGAGTCAGCCACACAAGTTCTGGAAATCGCAGAAAGACCAGCAGATCACTGATAATCAAGATCCACTGACATGTTAAGAAAAGTCCGCAAATATTCCCAAATGATGCCAACCAAAGTGGAACAGATAAACGTAAGACTGTTTTTAACATTTGCTCCCTGCTGCTGCTGCCACTGCAGTAAAGCCTTTGCTTGGCGTCTTTGCTTTTCTCTGGGATTTCTGAATGAGAGCGATCAGAGCACGTGCAGTATTGGCTGAAGTACAAACTAGGGCTGTCGAGCACGCGCGGCAGAATTTGGGAGTGCAAACCAGTGGAATCCTCGAGCTCGTCACTCAATTTACTACAGGTAGTAACAAGAAAGAGTGAAGAGCTCGCTTGTGATGTTCAGGCCTTGTATGCTTGATTTTTTTTTAAATTAGAGAGAGACGACAAGGAAGTTAGATGTGTTGTTACTTGGAAGTTGAAAAACAGAAGAAAACTTGTTGTTTCATTAATCACATTTATGGTAATTTTCCCTACAAGAAATTCGTTCTAGGTCAGTAACTGTAGTCTCATGGTGGCATTTGGTTGTTTTATTTATTTGTGTTTATTAACCATGGTGGAGGATAGGATTGATCCGTAGCAACAGAATCTGGGACAAATCCAAAAACAATCGGGGCCACTTTTAAAATATTGTATGTGTTAACTTGAGGTATTTTGATAGAGTAAGTGAACATAGTTTCTAAAGTAAACCGAAAGCAATATAAAAGCAGTAACTATTCTATTTTATTGAGTCTAAGTCACCACAGATAAAGAGGGACAGAGCTAAATTCTGAGCCTAAATCAGGGACAGTGGACAGGTAAAGAGAGATCGCAGAGGATTTATTTCAGGTCCAGGCCAGCCCTGGCGATAACAGAACGCAAACAATTACAAAAGGTAAACTTATACATATGCAACAAATGAGAAAATGCTATGGAGTACAAAGGAGGTAAAAATAATACAAATAAGTGAGTACATCAACAGACAGTATAAATTATACCATAGGTGGTATGCTGGAATCCGATAATGTCACCCATAGTTTGAAATATTCAAATCATCATTGATATTAAGTATAGTATCATAAGCAGGCTTATAAACAATGCTTAATTTCTCATAAATGTACACAGCACATATATATCAGAGGCAGTATTACAAATCTGATATACCTACTATTACTTCTCGTAGTAAAACTGTGAAAAAGCACACTCGGCTTATCAAACTTTGCTTCTTTTTCTCACCAATGAGAATCGCAGCTTGTGGATTTCTACATATCCCTCTCACCTGATGCAGTTGGAGGAGCAGTTCAGGATCGTCATATAGATCACCTGACCACAACCTCCAATTGCATCTCTGAAACGTCTTTCACCATTAAAACAAGTTTGCAAGTACAATTTTGGTGGCATATTTTCCAATTAAAACAAAATAATGGTGCAGTGCATTTTTTCTAATAAGAGTTCCAAGCAGCTTTAAAAAGGGGGCGGCGTGCACCCCTGCACCAATGCATAAATCCGCCACTGGACTTCCCAAAACGTACTATAATTCATTTGTTGGGATAAGGTTTGAGCCATGGCACATTTCTAGGTTAGTATACCATACAGTTCCATGCTATATTTTATGAACACATTTTCTGAAATATCTTGGTGCATCATCTTTCAATCTATTTGCAAACATTAACAGCTTTTATGATAAATTTGTTCACTGATATTGTCTTTTGGTCTTTTATTAGAAGTGCAAGCATCCAACATTATTGTTATCTGCATTACAACAATGGCAGAATGTAACACTCGTGAGAATGAGGTAAGAAAAGCTTTTCATAATGTATTGGCTTACTTCTAATATGTATTCTGTTTGGAAATGTTAGTCTTTAGGATGCTGTCCTTTCCCAATATATATCAAAATAACAATATGCGATTCTGAAGTGATTTATATTAATATCAATTATCAAAAAAAAAAAAAAAAAAAGCCAAACCTTAGTGTGACCTCCACTCCACAAGATGGCACTTTCATTTATGCTAACTTGTTGATCTTTCTGAAGATAAGGACTGTATGAGCCTACTGTTACACTTTTCATGAAACCATCTGTAGTTAGCTGCCAATTAAGGAAATGCAAATGAGGTAATATGTCACCATTCTCATCAAACAATAAGTCTTCACCATTAGCAGTTTTAAAGTGGACATTCCTTAGATAACCATATAGCTTGAGAGTAAAGGAAGAATAAAGTCATTACTGCACAGGTTATGATAATGCACATGTTGCTGTTACTTCAAAACATCAGTACATGGAGCACATCAGACCATATGAAATGCAAGTTAATAATGCATTTCCTTCATTTCTTCCAAATAATAATGTTGCAACTCAAAATATTTCTAGTCTACTAAGATAGTCAATTATTAAGTAAGAGTTTATGCAATTAATATTTAATGACTCAAATATTTTTGCAGCTAATGTGTGTAATGAACATAAGCCTAGCAGCATCTCCATAGCAAAGGTCATGGATACTTCCTTGAAAAGGAGCAAATTAATCTCTGCAGGTGAGTAGAGGGTTAATACCTCAGGTAGGCCTTGTTCATGACTAAATGCAGATAGGATCAGGAGATTAACCAGCTGATGGTGCAGTAGTACTGCAGCTATTCTACAAGACTGTGACAATAAATAAAAAGCTGAATCATTGTACAAAACTCTCAATTTACCAGTAAGTTTATGTATCCATAATAACTGATTGGTGAGCCTTGATTAGTGACTGCAAGAATGAAAGCAAAATGAGGTTCGTTTTTGGGGTGGTTGGGCTCCCTCTCCATGATAGCCTAAGAAGCTCAAGGATTACATTATTTTAAGAGGAGTCAGCTCTGAGTGCTTGGGTACCAGGAGATGAATCTCTCTTGGTGTTCTCCAAAGCAATATTACTAGGCAGAAACCACTGGAAAAAGACTATAGGGATTGTATCTCTCAGCTTGCCTGGGAATATCCAAGTACAACTCAGGATGAGTTGGAAACTGCTGGGGCTAAGGAATTCTTGGTCTACCCTTCTTGGCTTGCTAATACCAAGACCTTCAGTAGGAAAAGTTGTTTAGAAATAAGAGAATGAGTAAAAAAAAGTTACAGTGCTATAAATAATGACAGTGAATTCAAACAAGATCATACCATGCAGAAAAAAAAATAGTTACTTTTTGGTACAGATCACAAAATATAAAACATGCATTTATTCTAATGACTATGGCTCTTTGTAAGGTGTGGCATTTTAATTTTCCTTCACTTTCATGTGTTTTATTTAAATACTTTACATTTAAAAATCTTAACTATAGTAATAGTTGCAGCATACAACATAATCAGAACATAAGTTAAAGAAATCATTATGTTAGTGTCACATATGTACTCTACAAGTGTACTTTAAAGATATTGTTAAGGAGATGCGAATGAATACCCTTGAGCAAAAAAGATTATTGTGAAACGTATATGTCAATGTTTTCCAAAAATAGTTATCCTGATATACTTATTGTTTTTTTTTTTTTGTCCTTTCAGAACTCATTGATACTGGCCCAGTCCCCAATGATCCACATCCACATCAGGTCTACCAGCTTTCTCCACCCACCCCTCAGACTTGCTCTGGTATTGCTGGAGCCAATCATGGGTCTTGAGGGTGTCCTAGGAGCTTGGCCTCCTGTGCTTTCATCTTTTTTTTTTTTTCATTTTATATACCCTACCCACTTTTCCTTTTCCTCACCCCTCAAACTCGCTGGTTGCATGCAATGGCAACTTTCATTCTTGGACCACATCTCCCCTTTAGAGAGCATTACCAGCAAGCACTGACCCCCAGGATGTGCAGGCCTATCTGGCTGCTCTTTCCGATGCACAAGTCTCTAATGAACCTGCATCAGCTTGGTCTTAGTTAGGACATGATCTCTCTCTGCTGCACTAGAGGCTAACCTGGTAACCTTATTTTTAATCAGGTATCTATTATCTGTACATGTTTAGTCTTCACTTACTGTTACAGAGTACTGCTGTATTAAGTTTCTGATAGTGCTTACCTCCTCAGATGGTACCATGCATTTTTGTACATCAGCAGTAGTCGGCCACGGTGCTGCAGTGATTAGCGTTGCCCTCTCACAGCAAGAGGTTCTCCGGTTCGATCCTTGTCAGGGGTGCCTTCTGTGCAGAGTCTGCATGTCCTCCCTGTGGTCGTGTGGGTTTCCTCTGGGTGCTCTGGTTTCCTCCCACATCCCAAAGACATGCTGTAGGTGGATTGGCTACTCTGAAGTGGCCATAGGTGTAAGTGTGTGCATGTGTGTGCCTTCTGTGGAAAGTTGGGTGACAGACTGGCAACTTGACACTGTGAAACTCCACTGACAATCATGAGCAGACAGGTGATCCACTGTGGCAACCCCTAACCGGGAAAAGCCAGAAGAAAAAGTAGTCCTGCATTTTTGCCCATGACTGTTATATTTACTTTATAAGACTTTTTGAGCTACAGTCTGAATAGATGTTATGATATATATTTCAGGTGATATGTTCACATAATCTGATCCTCATTTACTGTACATATTAACTGGTGTCTGTTTTTGTTTATTGTTTAGCATTGCTAATTGGAAGTCCGGTATGTGATAGATTTGTACCCTAAAGGACACTGAAGTGTGAGGGTTTATTATGACAGCACTATCTTTGAATAAATATGAGAACAGACACAGAATCACATTTTAGCAAAGAAACTCTAAATAATAGTAGTAGATGGACAGGTGTAACACACTCAGATTATGTTTACATGCCTCTATACAAAGGTGCAAGTGAACTGTGAACTACAGTTATGTCTCTCAAAGAAATCACTGTATTAGTAATTTTACCCCACACAAATGATTATATTCAGAATAAGACACAGTTCTAATGTTTATTTTTTATTAAAGATAAGAAACATATTTTTTTTTCCATTATTTTATTTCTGTAGCTCTCGCACCTTAGCAAGAAGTGGAATAGTTGGAAATGAAGAATGTCAGTGCCTCAAAACAGCATGTGTGAGGACTAAAGAACAGATGTATGGTCATGCCAGGTATAGAAGCAAGGTACATAAGGAATGCTGGTGGTGGAATGCAAAGGTCCAGGAAGTCTTCAAAACAAAGAAGGAGTGCATGAAAAAAGGGAAGACAAAGATGATGGGCAAGGCAAAGAAGAAATACTTGTTAGCTAACAAACTACTCTAAGACAGCAGCTGCAGTAACAAAGAACAAGGCATCAGAGGCACTACACCAGCTATGAGAAAGTGACTTAGTAGTTAATGCAAAAACACTTTCAGGTTGCAAGGCAAATACGAAAAGATAAACAAGACAGTCAGCAGGCTACTTACCAGACCACAGCACATCAAAGGCAGAAAGAAGAAGTACTTTTGGCAGCTCCTGAATGAAGAAAACCCCACAGAACCAGTACTGCAGCACACACAGCCTATGATAAAAAAGAAGAGCCTACCCTTAAAGAAGTAAGAACAGTACTGAGGGAAATGAACTCATGGAAAGTAGCAGGCTCAGATAAAGCCACCACAGATACGATCAAGATGCTGGATGAGTTAGGGGTGAAACTATTCCTGAGGGTACTTATAGCAGTATAGATGATGTATAGTATAGATGATGGGAGAACAATCATACTAGTACCAGTGTACAAGAACAAAGCACGTTCACAGCCGTGGGCAGTATAGAAGCAACAAACTCCTGTCACATTGCATGAACATTCTGGAGAGGGTGATTGGCAATTGAGTAAGATAGGGATTTAGCAGTTTGGCTTCAGGTCATGATACAGAATAACCCACACAATGTTTACAGTGAGGGAGAATAGTTGAGAAGAAGCTAGAGGTGAGGAGAGAGTTCAACATGGCATTCTTAGTCTTGGAGAAAGCATATGACTAGATTTCATGAAAGCTGGTTTGAGCAGTCCTGCATTGGTTCAAAATCCCATAAACATTGGTAGAATTAGTGCAGCTATGTACAAGGACCCAATAACACACGTGCGAACAGTGTTCAGACTCACGGTGGGGTTCTCAGGGAGAAATGATGTGCATCGGGGTTCAGCTCTGAGTCCACTACTGTTCATACTGGTGATGGATTACATTAGCAAACTGGTTTAGGGAGACAGACCCATAAAGCTGCTGTATGCAGATGATGTGGCATTATATGCAGGCTCTGAACAAGAACTTCAGCAGATGATAAGGGAATGGAATACAAACATGAAGCACATGGGATGAAACTGAGTACGGGCAAGACAGGTGTAATGGCAGCAAAAGGGGGAAATCAGAAGAAGATGAGAAATTAGATAAAAGGGAAAATAGTATAACAGGTTAGCAGCTTCAAGTACTTAGGAGGGGTTGTAGATGAAAAGGGAAGTCTGAATTAGGAAGCCAGATCTTGAATCAGTAGGGGCTGCAGCTAACCAGCACAGTGTGTCAGGGCAGTGTGTGACAGAAGAATGCTGAAAAGCAAGGAGTACAAAACAGTGGTGGGACCAGTGCTGGTGTATAGTACAGAAACCTGCACAGTGAAGGCAGAGCAGTTGAGGAAGTTAGAAGTGATGGAGATTAAGTTCTTGAGACAATTAGTAGGATGCACTCTGTGGGAGAGATGAAGAAATGAGGACACCAGACCAGAAGCCCAAGTATCTCCAATCACAGAGAAAGTCAAAGAAAATATATTAAATTGGTTCTGGCACATGTGCAGAAAAGCAGGCGGCAATCTAGTAAAGAAGATTTTGGCAGACAGAAAGAAGGCAAGAGGAGCGAAAGGTGTCCAGCAAAGAAATGGATGGACTGTGTGAGAGAAGGCATGTGACAGACAGGCATAGTTTTTGAAGAAAGTAGGAGAGTGGTGTTAAAGCGAAAAAGATGGTGACAGTTGATCTCGCACCTAGACCTCATGGAAAAAAATGAGAAAAAAGGGAGATTGATGATGACAGTGATTTTACTTGTCTGGCCTGACTTCAAAATCCAGTAAAGAATTAAATCAGTAAAGCTTCTGTAATTAATCCAAACCTGAAAAAGTGTTTAACTAAGGCTGAGATGGTATGGCATGTACTATGTATGGAGGCTTTTGAGGTGCAGTTGAATAAAGTGAGTTGTACTAAAAGAATGGGCCTGTGCTACAGGACATTTGACAAGCAGATATATTTATATGTCTTGATAAGAGACCCATTACTCATGATTTGTGTTTTTCTGCTCTACTTTTTGTGATAGATTGTAAGGTAGGAATGCTCTTCACTCTTGTAAGTTTAAGTAGGAATGTGCTGTAAGAGATATACTATATTGTACTATGCAATACAATGTGCTTTATTTTGGTGTGTGTGTGTGTGTGTGTGTGTGTGTGTGTGTGTGTGTGTGTGTGTGTGTGTGTGTGTGTGTGTGTGTGAGTGTGTGTGTGTGTGTGTGTGTGTGTGTGAATGCTGCCATTTCAGTGTATTATGGTAGTGCATATGGACCATCCACTCTGAAATTATGAAGGCTTGAAACAGTACAGTTCCTTTTTTGAATATGCACAACCTTTTATTTGTATACAGATTTACAAATGCAGATAGTAGACTGTGCAAATGTATTTTGAGAATAAGACAGCAGAGACTTGAATACTACTATATGAGACTACACTGATAACCTTAAAGTATATTAAGGAGTGCAGGTAGCTCAGTCTAGCCTTTTTGTTTCAGGTTAAGCTAGAATTATACAGATTCGACTGTGAATGCATGGGATTGTGTTTTGGGTCAGCTATCTATTTTATGGTTTCACTGGTTTACAGCTAGTTGTATTGCAGCTGGTTTGGGATATTGTACATGATCTATCAATATTCACTAGTTTCTCTAGTTGTGAGAGCTCATGGTTTAGTATCTGACAACTTTTTCTGTAGGTTTTAGATTTTTTTTTTGTTAGAAAAAAAAGATTAATGCAGTACAGTGGTCACTAAAAAGGAACAAGAATGTAAACAGGAAAGTGATTAGAAAGCACTTTAGTAAAGTATAATTTGGCAGAGGTAGAGTTTAGGACTGGTTTGGTGGTTTTTCAAATGAATGAAGGATTATTTTATCAGTATGTCTTCCAACAACCGACTGAGTTGTCAGTTCCAGAGAATGTTACAGTTATCTAGGTCAACAGAATTTGGTGCGATTACACCTGGAGGCACAGATGTTCTATTGTACTGTGTCTTCTAATCCTGATAGTACTAATTTCATTAAAAACAAACTCCACGTGGGAAATGTTACGACTGAATTTCAAGGCACACAATTTCATGAATCATAGGGTGGGAGAGCGGTATAATGGTTACAATGTTTACCTGAGCGACATGAGGTGCAGGGTTTGATTCTCACATGGGATAATTGATCAGGCTTAAAATGTCCCACAAAGGCAATAATCTATACAAGTATCAACTACTGCCTTAATGCAGTTTTAAGTTCAATTGAAATGCTTAACCATTTACCTCCAAGGCAAAAGCAAAACATAGAAACTGCAAAATGTGGATATTCACTGACTGTTAACTAACTCCCAGTGCAGTTTGCGAAAAGGAAGCCTAGCTACATTTTTGAGTGTGTGTTTGGGGAGGGTAGTACTTAACTGTAACCTGTCCTGGGAACCAAGTGTCTTAGCACACAGTGTGCTTCAAGTGAACATCTGATGTTCATCGTGTTACCCTGCTGCAGTCATCACACTTGGGTTATCCTGCCGTCAGGCGGTCCCGCAGTCGGACGGATTTCCAAAGTCTTGGTCCGACGTCGGTTGCTGTCGCCTCATCCCTGACGTCAGTGCGCCAGGGGTACATATATTGCAATTGACGCCATTTTCTTCAGTCTTTCTTGCCGCGTGGTGCCTGAAGCAGAAGCAAGTGCCGCTCGGCCGACTCCTGAGATTTTCGAATTCGAATTTCAGACCGAAGTCTTCTATAAAGCTAAGTACCCCGTTGGGAAACTTTTCTTGCCATAGACCGATGTCAGAAAAAATTAACAATTGTATTTCTTGTGGGAAGCAAATACCTCATAAGGATTTTTATTCTAATTGTATACCTTGCCTAGGCCCTGATCACGATGTCCCTTCTAGTCGTTTTAGTGCTAGATTTAATAAACGTACTATTAAAAGACGATTTGATTTCACACGACACTTTCTTGGTAGAAAATTTAACTATAACATGCCGTCGGAGCTACCGACTACCGGCGTGCACAAAAAACGCAGGGACAAGGACCGACAGCCCAGGCCTAAGCCCGATTCCAAGGCCTCGGTTGATCCAGTCTCCGGTTCTCCGGTTATCAGTGAGGCTCCGACGCAGCCTCTGACTACCGCAGTTCTGGATCCCGAGACCGCTACAGATATTTTGTCGGAATGTACTAGACCGATGCAGCCTTTTACTTCAGGCCCTACCGACGATTTACCTTCCAAGGACGTCGGTACTTCTGAAACGCCATTGGTTTCTGAAGGCGTTTTCAGACCGACGACTCTTACAGTCAGAACGTTTTCCAAGTCGAAGACTCCTTCTAAACCGAAAAAGGCTTCACTTCAGTCTCCTGTTCAAGGCCCTATGCCTAAGAAACAGATGATCAAAATGGCAGAAGATTTGATTTCTCTTATCAGGGGTTCACAGCCTCATCCTGAAAAAAGGCCTAGACAAGAGGAAGATTCTGCTTCCTCTGAACAACTGTCTATTTCTTCAGATTCCTCTGAGGACCAAGACTATTCCTTCTCTCCTTATGAAGACTCTGATGCTGAGGAATCTATTCCCTCAGCTTCCCCTCCCAAAGACTACTCTTTAGGGGAAACTTTACACACTATGAGGGAACATTTTCACTGGGAAGGTCAGGATTACTCTGACTCCAAGAAATGGCTGAGAGAGTTTCTTTTACTCCCCCAACACAGACCTCTAGCCATCCCTCCTGTTTTGGACATTATGGATGATGTCTACTTAGAATCCAGTTTCAACCCTGACTCTCTACCTCCTGTCCCGGCCAAGCCTGACAGATACTACAGAGTACCTGATTCCCACAAATTCCTTTAAAAAAGCCCAGTAGATGACCCAGAGACTATCTCCCAGGGTCCCAAGGGGGTTAAGGCTTCCATGGCTAAAAATCCAGTACCTTCTGAAAGGGATTCAAGAGCGCTAGACAGATGGGGGAAAAATGTTTACACCTCAACCACTTTAGCTATGAGAGCACTAAACTGTCAATGTCATATGCTTATGTCATATGCTTAAGTATCAGCAATTTCTGTTCTCTCAGTTAAAACAAAAGATATCCACCTTACCTCAACAATCTGAAATGAAAGAAGTACAGGATTTGTTGCACGCCACCGAGCAGGTGGGCAAACATATCTTACAATGTGGGTTTGATTCTTTAGAGGCCTCCTGCAGAGCAGATGTCACTGGATCAGTTATACGTAGGCATGCCTGGTTAAAAGAACAAAGTCTGCCTGATCATGTTAAAGCAAAACTAATAGATGCTCCCTTACAGCAGGATGTTCTTTTTGGTGTTAAAGCAGAAGAAGTTTTAAAGAAAATGGAAGATAAGGCGAAATCAATGCAGACAGTCAAAGATTTTCTACAAGTACAACCCCCTCACTTCAGCAGAAACTGGCCAACAAAAAATTGGTCCTTTCCAGCCACTGACAGGCCTCAGAGGGGTAAATACAGGCGCCCAAGGGGCAGAGGACAACCACAAGCTCAGTATAAGCCTCGCCAATGGGGCACTCCAACCCAGAAGGGAAGAGAAGACAGGTCTCAACCCACCAGAAGGCAAACCCAATGACTTGCACCTCAGCTGGCCAAACAAAGCTCTTTTGTCAGCCCCCTTGGGGGGGAAACTAACACTATTTGCAAACAACTGGCACATGGTCACAAAGGACAAATGGGTCCTAGACATAATTTTACGAGGATACAGATTCCACTTTCACACCTTGCCAATAAAAAGAGGAATGCCAAACCTACCACAAAATCAAAGGTCAGAGGCTCAAAAACAAATTACAGCTCTCATGGCTATGAGAGCCATTCAAAGGGTACCAACTCAAGAGCAAGGCCAAGGATTTTACTCAAGAATCTTCCTAGTACCCAGGAAAGAAAATGCTTGGAGACCAATTCTGGACCTTTCAATTCTAAACACTAACTTACAAGTTCCCAAATTCAAGATGCTAACACTACAGCAGCTATTTCCCATGTTGGGCAAGGAAGCATGGCTGGTAACGTTGGACCTCAAGGAGGCATACCTGCATGTCCCTATCAGACAAAGTTGCAGAGGATACCTCCGTTTCATTGCAGGTTCAACGCATTATCAATTCTCTGCACTGCCCTTTGGCTTATCTACTGCGCCCAGAATATTCACAAAATGCCTGGCACCAGTAATTGCATACTGCAGACAAAGAGGAATTCAAATATATCCATATCTGGATGACTGCCTCATCCAAGCAGAAAGAAAAGGCATTCCTCTTACAACATCTGGCTTTTGTGAAGCATCTACTAAATTGTCTGGGGTACACAGCCAACGAAAGGAAGTCAAAACTAGTACCCTCGCAAAAAATGACATTCCTGGGTGCCAGCTTGGACACAACGGCCCAGAAGGCTTATCTTACACCAGACAAGCAATTACAACTGACTCAATATTTCAAGACAATGGCAACAAAGACCCAGTTAACTGCAAGAAAAATTCTGCAGGCTTTGGGCTTCATGGCATCTTGCATTCTGATAATACCATTTGCAAAACTGCATATGAGGAAATTACAGTGGTACCTAAAAAGCGTATGGTCTCAACACAGCCACAGCTTGGACACAGTGATATCTCTCATTCCCTGCCTTCAACAGGAATTTCTATGGTGGGCACAGGCATGTCACCTCAACAAGGGTCAGCCTTTCATCTTGCCCCCACCCAGGCAAACTATCACAACAGATGCTTCAGACTATGCCTGGGGGCACACATGGCAGGGCAATGCATTCAAGGCCTATGGACTGCAGAACAAAGAAAACTGCACATAAACCAAAAAGAGATGCTAGCTGTACAGAAAGCACTGACAGCCTTCAAGGATCTACTACAGCCAGGACAACTTGCAATAAAGACGGACAACACCACAGTAATGTGGTACATAAACAAACAAGGGGCACACATTCCTACCCTCTTTGCAGGCAAGCAATAATCTTATGGAACACAGCTCTGGCCTACCAAGTCCAGTTACAGGCTCAATTCCTGCCAGGACAGAAAAACACATTGGCAGACGACCTAAGCAGAAACATCAAAGATCCCCACGAGTGGAAGCTAGACCCACAAATATTTACAATGATAACTCAAAGATGGGGTCTACCAAATATAGACCTGTTTGCCAGTCCTCAAAACTACCAGCTGACAAAATTTTGTACAAGGGCATTCCACCATCAAGCTTGGAAAGTGGACGCTCTCTCCTTCAGTTGGAAAAACCTGACAGCATATGCCTTTCCTCCATTACCTCTTCTCACAAAGGTTCTTTTGAAGATCAAAAAGGAGAAACCTCGACTGATTCTCATAGCCCCAGACTGGCCACACCAGCACTGGTACCCACTATTGAAGAATTTGGCTCACAGCCCACCATGGATATTGCCTCAGATTCCTCATTTACTCACGCAGCAAGACAAGCAGATTCTACACAGCCAGATCAAAACCTTAAACCTGGCTGCATGGCAAATCAATTAAGCATCCCACCAGCCCCTCTTTCACAAGCAGTACTGGATGTTATTCTAGAGGCCAGGAGGCCAAGCACCAGGAAGACTTACTCGGACAAATGGAAAAGGTTTTGTGCTTGGAACCAAGCTAAAGGCCAAGACACAACTCAGCCTCATATGCCTCACATTCTGCAGTATTTAGCTGAAATGTTGCATAAAGGACTTTCCTTCTCCTCTATTAAAATCCATGCTTCAGCTATTTCAGCTCACTACGACACTAATCCACCTTTATTTTCCAATCCTCTTCTAAGGCAGTTCCTCAGAGGGGCAAAAAACATTAGACCACCTAGAAGAGCCCCTACACCAACATGGGACCTCAACTTTGTTCTGGAAAAACTAACGCTACCTCCCTTTGAACCAGCTTTTTCTGCATACCTTCATTTCCTAGCCTGGAAGACTGCCCTGCTCCTGGCAATAACTTCTGCTAGGAGAGTCTCAGAATTACAGGCACTTATGGCAGTGGAACCTTTCCTCATTTTCCATCAAGACAGAGTTTCTCTATGGACTAATCCTTCCTTCATGCCTAAGGTGGTTTCCAGTGTAGCTTTATATCAAACCATCCATCTATCCACTTTCTTCCCCAATCCACAGAACAAATGTGAGAGACTCCTGCATTCCTTGGACATTCACAGGCAACTTCGTTACTACTTGGATAACACTAAGGCTTTCAGAAAAACTGACCAGCTCCTTGTTTCCTATGCTACAGCTTCTCAAGGGAGGGCCATATCCAAGCAAACCATTTCTAAATGGATAGGCCATTGCATACGATTCTGCTATACCCATCATGGGAAACCAATTCCTCCTACTATTAGATCCCACTCTACCAGGGCAACAGCTACCTCTACTGCCTTTTTCAGGGGGGTTCCTACCAAGAAAATTTTAGAAGCTGCAACTTGGAGTTCTGTACACACCTTCACCAAACACGATCACTTACCTCTTTATTCTATGTCTAGGGCAGGCTTCGTCACTGCAGTTCTGCAGGGCCTCATTGCCTCCACTAACCCTCTATGATCCGTCCACCCTACCTTAGCTTTGGGACTCAACCCAAGTGTGATGACTGCAGCAAGGTAACACGATGAACATAGTACAGTTTTGTACCTACCATAAATGTAGATGTTCGAGTGTTCACCCTGCTGCAGTCCAGGTTACCCTCCCTCTAACCCCTCTGATCTACTGGCTAAATCTCTGCTATGCCTTTCTGATGTATTTGCATATAGCTGAAGGGATTTTGTGTTTGTACAGTGTTCCCACCTTTTGGTACTAATTTGGATCGCCTTTTTGGGGGCACCTGACATCTGGGGCAAGAAAAACTGAAGAAACTGGCGTCGGTTGCAATATATGTACCCCTGGTGTACTGACGTCAGGGATGAGGTGACAGCAACCGACGTCGGAGCAAGACTTTGGAAATCCGGCTGTCTGCGGGACCGCCTGACGACAGGATAACCCAAGTGTGATGACTGCAGCAAGGTGAACACTCGAACATCTACATTTATGGTAGGTACAAAACTGTACTTTTCAAAGCACAGAAGTTCAGCATACCCTGGACACAAAACATCAACTTTGGGCATGGAGGGGGGAACTAATATGATGCCAAATAATTCTGCATTAAACAGTATAAAATATACAAGAAATATAATTAAATGCAACTAGTATGCCACAGTAATGAGCAAAAAGGATGTGGTTTTAAACCACAAAGCCCGATATGCTCAACATCCATCCTAGTGTCAATCCTTCAGGTTCCTGTACCACATTAGAAGGGGAGAAAAGAAATCAGTTAGGCTTCCATGTGTAAATGTGGTAGTTTGAGTACTATCTGCAAACCATTTACATCCAGCTGACACCATAACAGTGTAGCAGTTTTACTTACAGTCGTGCTGCTTAGTTATCCCTACTATGCACGACTAGTTTAGAAGATGGTGCGATAATACAGAAATACTGAAGAATGTACCATGTAAGCAACTAGAAGCTTTTAAGAAATTAGCAAAAGTACAGCCAGATCTTCATTTATGATAGATCTAAACATGTAAAAATATGAATAAAAAGTTATATACAGACTGAAAGAGGAATTTCACCTGAATGTCAAGTTGTCTTCCCAAAAAGTGATTTTTCTTCCCTGTAAACAACACTAAACATTACACAAAAAGAAAAAAAAAACATTTAATGATAATTCCATTTGCTTTATGTTGGAACTTATTTCTGTTTGCATTTTTTCCTGCATTTGTCTCCTCTCTGCTGCACCACAAAGGCTGCTAAGAGTGGCAGAGTAACTAGGTTAGGTCACTTATTCTAACTACACAGACATTAAGAAAACAATGGCTCTTAAACATTGGCATCCAGACAGAAATGTGATATAAAAGAACTTGAGCAAGATGGAGTATATAAATATTTGGGACCTGATGAAGGATCAACAATAAACAGGAACAAATGCAACTAAAACTGTAAGGAATACTTTAGAAGACTGAAATTAATACTGAAAACAGCTTTGCTATCTAGGAACAAAGTCCAAGCTATAAATCAATTTGCTTTTTCTTTTCTAACTTACATTTTTGATGTGATTGACTGGCTACAAAAAGTATTGGATGAATTTGACAGAAAAAATAAGAAAAATGCTCCATGCTTATCAAATTATTTATAAAAATCTGTGTATAACAAGATTATATGGTCCTCGTTCTGAAGGAGGTATCATTCTCCTCAAAATTGATTGTATGTATAGATCTGCAATTGTACGGCTGCATACATATTTGCTGACCTCACAAGATCCAAACACAGAAAAGGTTTTAAAACATGAGGAGAAGAAGTCTATAATGACTGCTCTGCTTAGTTTAGCAGAAGTATATCAGTGTCAAGCAGGAATGGAAATCAAACCAGAAGTAGATAAAATCAGGCAGCAACTGAATGTGCCAAAAACAAAAGGAAGAATATAAGGTAAGGAATCAGATGAGAAGAGAATAAATGTGGAAAATGCATAAATATATTTCCAAGTACAGAAAACTCCTGGAACAACCTAATTTTGATCAGGATTTAACACAGGAATGGTTAAGGAGAGTTGAATTTAAACCAAAAGATGAAATATTAATACTGGCGGCCTGGGACAGTGGACTACTTATATGTAGGTTTACAAAATCCATTGAACATGTTGGAGAAACAGACAAATGCAAGTTTTGTAAAGCAGAATTGGAAACAGTCACACATCTTGTTGCTGGGTGTGATACACTAATGGCAGAAGTCCTGAAAACTGAAAGGTATAATAATGTGGCAAGACTGTTGCATTGAGGATTATGCCAACATTATAATATTGAAGCAACTGAGAAGCACTGTAAACATGAGACGCAAAGCATTTATATAAAATAATGTTTTTATTACATGGGATCACCCATTACCAACAGTTGAAAAATAGATATGAGAAAATCTGATACAGTAGTCAAGGAAAAGAAGACAAAAGTAGCATTGATCATAGAAATTGCTGCACCCAGTGATTACAATGTCTTTTGTACAAATAGACACAAAGTCATACAATACCAGGATTTGTAGGCAGAAACAAGGGCATTGTAGAAGAAGGATACCCAGCCAGTTCCAATAGTAGTAGGAGGAATGGGTCTCATAAAAAAGAATCTACAATTATAGTCAGATATGTTACCGATACACATAACTCCATATGAATTGCAGTAGGAGTCAGTTCTGGGCACATTGCTGATGCTGCAAAGAACACTTTTAGCTAACGTCAAAGATTGAACCAAAACCAATTTCATGAATTTTAGTCATAGTTTGACTTAGGAATGGAGTCCATTCCCGTCATGGTATTAGAAACCCAAAGGTCTTGGAGAAATTAAAGTGAGGCTACTAAGAGGGCAAAGTAATTAGGTTAGGTCACTTATTCCAACCAAACAGCCATTAAGAATACAATGGTTCTTAAACTTAAGCATTTAAATGTGCCTTATTGTCACAGATTACCAGCATCACACCTAAGAGAAATACTGTGCCCTGGAGTCTGAACACAAGTTAGGTTTTCAAGCTTAGTTTTCACTTGCAACTGAACAAGAAACTCAGATATACTTATTTTATTTTGTTTTCTTATTATTTGTCTTTCCCTTTAATCAAATGGTGCCAGAAAGAAAAATATTAACGTCACTTTTCCTATTTTTGTAAGGACTCGACTTTCCATTTTTCTACACTTTTTCTGTAAAAGTACTTGCTTCTTTTGGTGTTTTGTTGTAGCATTTTTGCCTTGCATACAGTTTTTGTTGAGATAAATTAGTGTGCTGGGGAAGGAAGATTAAAATCAAAGACTCTAACTCTAGCTACATTGTTAAAAACTGTAAATGCAACACAAAGCATGTCAGCCCAAGTAAGACGTATTAATCACAGACCTTGAATATAGAACTAGAGTTATTACTTAGAAAAGAACAGTCTAACAAATTCTGGTACTCTTGATAAATGTAAGCAGGGGCCTGGGAGATGAACCGTTTACAGGCTGCCTGTTTAACCAGGGATGGATTTCATGTTCTCGATCTAGTTGTCCAAGTTACACTTGAATTGGGTTAGGGAGGAAATCTGCCACATATGGATGGGGAGCCTGTTGCAGAGAAGGGACAGTCCATGGGATATATTCCTGAGTCTCCAGCAGGTCTTATTTATATAAAAAGCAAGGTATAAGTCTTTAGAACAGGTAATTACGATGCTGTTTGTTTTGCAGATATGCAGCAGGTCTATCGGAGTGGGGTCTGACAATTCCCTGTATGACAGGCATAGATCTCCCTTCAAAAGCCTGTAGGATACAGGATACAGGGATAGGGCTTTGAGGACATGTTATTTACACCCTGTATTATTTTAGTGAGAAACTTTTGTAGATGTTACAGTAGCTGGATATGCTTGGTTAGGTATATACCAAAGGTGGCATTATACTCGATG
Organism: Protopterus annectens; assembly: GCF_019279795.1. Taxonomy (NCBI): domain Eukaryota; kingdom Metazoa; phylum Chordata; order Ceratodontiformes; family Protopteridae; genus Protopterus; species Protopterus annectens. The sequence continues at coordinate 1,143,499,106 of NC_056726.1, read as the reverse complement.
ATAGGTCTGATGAGTGCTGAATACAGGATAACAATGACCTCCTTAGACCTAGGTGACATACCTTTGTTTATAGGGTCTATATTAAAACGTTGAACTCACAGGAGTCCGAATGTTGTAATATCGAACCCATATGTTCTATATGAAAGTAGCAAAGCCGCGGAACACCAATTTTTTTTCCAGGGAAAAAAAAAATCGGTCGGCCGTTTTCGCGGCTTTTCTATTTCCTCCACTGTGGTGTGATCTTGGAGTTGGTATATTTAAGTAGGGTGGTGTGGGGGGGTACAGCCCTTCACATTGGGGATGTGGGTGGCTAAGCCTCCCATATTAGTATAAGTTTAAAGTGTATGTATTCTTTTTGTTTTTGTACCAGAACAACGATTTATTTTCCCTGGGAAAAAAATCGCTGTTCAGTGTTTTCGTACTTTTTGCATTTCGAACTTCCTGGTTCGATATTACATCGTTCAAACTCTTGTGAATTTGACGATGTAATATAGACCCTTATTTATAAGTTGTACAACATAGAATGATTTCCTTGCTGCCATAGACACATAATGGTCAAAGCCTAGATTACTGTCTACGTGTGTCCCTAAGTTCCTGACTACTGGGCCAAAACTTAGGGGTGTGTTGTCAATATGGAAGTTACCAGGGGTAGTCAACTTCCCAAAGGATACTATTATGCATCTGTTTGCATTTAGGTTTAGTCCATGGCTGTGACACCAGTTATTTGTGTGTGTTCAGCTTTTCTTGGAGAAATTTAGTGTCAGTGGGGGATTTCTGTTCCTAATTTGCAGTCATCTGCAGATTTGGTCAGCCAGAGACCCTTGATGTTAGCCTTGGCTTCAGAGAAGCAGATACTAAAAAGGAGCAGTCCTACAACTGATCCCTGAGAGACTCTGCTGGTGACTAGCCTCTTTCTAAAGATGGTCTTCCCAGCCATAACTTCCTGGGTCCTGCTTGTGAGCCAGATGGCTATCCACAGGGTGACATAAGGATTTATACATAACCTCTTGAGTTTTTCCACAATACTTGAGTGGGGTATTGTGTCACATGCCTTGGCTAGATCAAAGTAGGCAGTGTGCATTGTTTTGCTCTCATGAATTGCTTTGCTGACTTTCTCAAATAAAGCCACCAGGTTGAGTACGCATGACCAGCCCTTGACAAAACCAGATTGTATTAGGTCTAGTGTCTGGAGGTTTCCTATGTTATTGTTAATAATTTCTGTGATAATTCTTATAAGTTCATATGTATGTATTAGTCTAACACCCATCAGAACCTTTATAAGCCTAGTCATGTAACCCAAGACTGTTGCGTCCCCCATGTACCTTGGTGCCAAAGGGGGAAAGTATGTTAGTTGGGCAGTATTTTACTTACTGTTTCCCTCTGTCCATTAGAGACATGAGGGCCATACTGGGGTGAGAAATTTATGATTTCCCATCCCTGACTCTATTTATATGTAACCTTGACTATTGGAATGGAAAATCATGGGTGTTCCAGCTGCTGCAAATGCCTGGTCAGGTACATGCCGAAGAAGGCATTGAATTCAATAATGAATCGGATAACAGTTGAGTAAAGTGGTACTATAACTTCCCTGGAATTGGATGCCATACCCTTACTTATATTGTTATGTTGGAAAATTTTACATTTTGGCATCACATATCAATGCTCTAAAGGGGTGGATAAAGTTTTAGCCAATATCTGAAAGCCTGGGGTGGGGTGATGGGAACAAGTGCTGACCATCCTTGACAAAGAAACATGACCTGTTAACCACTTCCTCTCATGTTGACAAATATTGAATCCCCTCTGAATGACATCAGCAATTAAGCCAACAATCAATTTTTGCTTTCTGTGACATCATCCTTGGTGAGGGTAGAATGCTGCTCAGTGCAAGTCACATACCTGTTGTTGACAAATACTTAGAGGTATCTATAATGCCTCTTTTCATATAATCCAGTGAGATATACTTCCAGACATTTACACCCAAGTGGACAATGATGGAATCATATTTGTACCTGCGGCACAGTGATTTGAGTACTTGCATGATACTGCGAATCTTGGTTCCAGATAAGCAGCTTGTCATTATCTTCTCCTTGTCTAGCCTGGTGATCATGGCATCTTCTTGTCGCATGCATATGTTACTAGTATGACTTATGGGTTTGTAGTTTCTAGAGTGTAGATGGCTTGGCTTTGCACAGAGAAATGACTATTGTTCTCCATTCATGAGGGACAAAGCCTGTTTGGAGGCTGCAGTTAAATAGTGATTCCAGATGGCCTGACAGGTCATGTTGCTTTATGCTGTTTAGAAAGCAGCATGGGATATCGTTGGGACCCATTGATGCAGTGTTCCTAGTCTTACAGAGAGTATTGAGGACCTGTTCCCAAGTGATAGTTGGGAGAGTTATATTTGATGTTATTTCTTGAGGGGACACTATGGGGGAGTGGGGAGTAAGGCTGGAGCTGAATTTGCCTGCCAGTAGGTTTGCTATATCTTCTGCCTCAGTATAAGTGGCTCCATTAACAATATGCTCTGCTCAACATTGTGCATTACCTTTGAGGTTTCGAACACAGCTAAAGAATGTCTTGTGACTGTCTTTGGCCTAGGAAGCCAGATTTACCTCAGATTTGGATTTGGTAAATTTTATTTGCCCTGTGAGCTGTTTGTTCAGTTTAATGAGAGTGCTTTTATCCTGCTGGGTGTTATGCCTTCTAATGTTTGCTATGATTTTCTTCCATCTGTGAAACAGTATACTGATGTTGTGATTCAACTAGGGTGGCTTGTTTTCTGAGTTAGTTCTGTAGTTATTCCTGGGGGCTCCAGCTGCCTGTATACAGCTATTAACATGGCTGTATGCTTTCTGTGCGCAGTTCTGTGTGGGCAGCAGTTTAAAGGCAGGGTTTATAGGTATTGAAACTTTGTCAAGTTATCACTTAACAGTAGGACATTAGTCCTAGAGTAGTTCCTGAACATTAATCCTGGGATTCATTTTTACTTCATGGGAGACCATTTTATGGTCTGATTATATCAGACAGGACATTACATTAGGGGGTGTGCAGTGCTCCCCCATATTAGTGATAGATCCAGTGTTTTTGTGCTCCTGTCAGCATATTAACAATCTGGTTCAGGTGGTTTGTGTTTACACAGTCCAGGAATCTTCATGCCTAAATGTTTAGTGTCATAAAGGATTCCTGGCTAATATTGTAGTAATTAAAGTTGCCAATCAGTATAGTTTGGGTGGACAGTGACAGTCAGTTATAGTGCATTGGAATAACAGTAACTAAACAAATTTATAAGCACTCCAGAAAACATTGTAAATCTAAAATCGACACTGTGAAATATTTACTTCTTACTTCTACAATACAAAGAAAAGCATTCCTGCCGTGGGAGAAGTACTCTGTGTCATTATATGGTGGTGTTGCTCCTTCAGTCCCTGTATCTCTGAATATACTGTCCTCATGATCACTTAGTCTCATAAGAAGAGGGAATTTTTCCTTCTTCCCAGTGTTTGTGGGCATGACACTATCTGCAATATGTGACTAATAGGCATCTGAGTACAAAATTCTCCGAACCCCATTCTAAAATAATGCCATTGTAAATCATGCATGTATTTGTTTATTTAATTGCTTGTTGGCTATGTGCATATGCTGGACCTGAAACCCTTTTCAGTTATAAGCCAGACCCATGGCATCCAAAGCAGCAGCATGAGAACAACATATGCAATTACAGTATGCAGGAAATTAATTGTACTATAAACGGATGGCATGAATAAGAATAAAGTGAAGTCATATAAGCTTACACAAATAAATAAGGGAGATGTACATTATATAATATTGGTGATGGAATAGAGTGAAGGGCAGCTTTATATTGTACTGCTAACAAACAGCAAAGCTTATTTTGTAAAACTACTCAGTACAGAATCTCCAAGGAATGATTTAGGGTACCATTAGAAGACTGCTGAACAATTTATTGTGTTAAAGTAGACACGAAACAGGCTGTCTTTAGACCAAATTTAATTTCAATTTAGAGGCACATGATAGAGAAACAAATAAGGCAAATAAAAGTGGATGGCAGTTTAGTTATTATTAAGTAAGTTTATAGATTCATAGGTGTGTACTAGGCTAATGGCCCTGGAGCCTTTACAAACCTAGCCCATAGGATTACCCTGACATTGTGCCACCCAACCTTAGCTCTCAGTGCCTCTGTCGAGTAGAGCCACTGGAGTGATCCCGGGGGTGATAGTAAAGGAAAAGAGAAATTTAAAGTCTGGTTTAAAAAGGGATGGGGAAGAGGTATTTTTTAAGTTATTCCAATGTCATGGTTATCCATTATTGTTGACTTATTATCTGTTTTAAGATATGTATACTGTAAGCAGATGATATGATTCCTGTATATTTGTTTAGGCTGGATGAAGTGTCCATTTAACCTTTGTTGCTTCTGTATAGTCTTATACACAAACTAATAATTTAATGATGTTTTATTTGTAAATGATAAACAAAATTACTTTATATAGGTTTGTTGCTTTGAAAGAAATAATCAGAACACAGAACCTACCCACTAAATAGTTTCAACTGCACTGCTTTATCTGCAATCATTTTTAATAGTTTGTTGAATTCACTCTGCAGCTATTTCAGAATTATATCTAGGAAGGACCCAAAGTTAGACTGACATGTTTGTCTGCAGAAACTGTTACTTGATAAATGGGAAAGTTATAAACAGGTCACTTTTGAACAGTAAGAAAATATAGCACAGATTCTGAGACACTTTGTTGGGGGCAGGAAGATTCAAATTAAAAATATAATCACAGCAGAGTACAAAGAGCCCAGCATAATCTGAAATCTGTGTCAGGTCATGTAGCTCTAAAAGAAGATGATTGGGTCATTCCCATACTCAGATGTCCAGAGCTTTAATAGAAGTAGGGCATGGTTAACAGACATGAATGCCATTTTTAGGTCAATGAATACAGCTGCCTTTTGAGGAACCTTTTCTATGTCTGAATAGGTGGGCTACATTACACTGTACACTGCTGTGAAATTCTAGTTTTGCATTGCTAAGCAAAAAGGAGCAAAACTGAGAAAATTTAAAGTGAACTGGACAACCAGGAAAAAGTAAAATTTAATTTGAGTGCTTTTGTCAATTTGTAACTATGACTTCTTCAGAATAAAATCAAGTTACACACTGAGTCTTATATAACCATTGCAATAAATCAATTAAAAATCCACTTGTAGAATGTACATCCACTTTTAAAGGTACAGGCTCCCTTAATGCATTTTACTAGCAAGTCATGTAAATTTTTACCATAGATGTTACATCTCTTTATATATATTTTCAAAACCAAGAATAAACAAAATCAATAACATTCTTGTCATGGTTGTAAGAGACATTAAATATTTAAATGCAGAAGTCTACTTTTAGTTTTAAAAAACTACTAAGTGAGACCATATCATTAAGACCTGGGCTAGTGGTGGCATTGACCCTCAATTGCCGTAATAGTTTTTTATACTCTGGCATATGATCAATAGGGCCACCCCTTTCATCTATAATGATCTGTTCAAGAACTATAAACTTGAAATAGTGACCTGGGTGAAGTTTAATATGTTTGGCTAATGCATTTGTGATGTTACATTTGTCTATATCATAAACATGTTGGTAAATGCGAGTTCTAAAAGCATTTTTGTTTTTTCCGATATAGAAGCACGAACAAGTCTGACAAATGCTGGCATAAATGACTTTTTTACTGCCACAATTGTATTTGTGAAATAATCTAACCCATCCATAACCTTTTGAGTAAAACCCTGTCTCCCTCTAATATGTGCTTATACTGCGTGCACTGCCCACATTTAGTCATTTTTCCTAGTCTACCGATAGTACTACTAACTGGATTTCTTTCAAGGATATTCTTGATGCTGGTGTCCTTTCTGTAAACCACTACGGGGGCTTCACCAACCTTCTGACCTATGCTTTCATCACTGTTAAGGATGAACCAGTTTTTGAAAACAATGTCCTGAATCAGTGGGAACTGTGGAGTATATGTGAGGATGAGCCCATTGTGAAAACGACCAGTAGGGTTGTTACTCTTCTCCAACGGTGCACACAATCTGGTAATATCAATTCCTAATAAGGGATAGAAAATATCCCTCTAATCTCTTTTTAGTAACTTCTTCCAACAAAGGTGTAACAAATTCTTTTGGATATCCTCTTCTTAAAAGCATACTCAATAAAACATCCCTTTCCTTCTGGAAATCTTCCATCCTACTAACCATGTGGGCTAGTCTCACCCCCTGGCCTTTAACTAAGGATCTTTTTTGATGCACAGGGTGCCCACTCTCAAAGTGGAGAAGGGAGTTTGAGTATGTAGGTTTGCGATAGATGGTAGAAAAGAATACGCTATTGATGTAGTCTTTGTTGATTTTGATGTCTAAATAACTAATGGAGTCAGAATTCATTTACATAGAGAATTTGAGGAATGCAGTGCTCAAATTGAGGAACAGTAAGAATTCTTGCAACTGGTCACGGTCTCCATCCCAAAAAATGAGGATGTCATCCAGGTAACAACCGTAAAACATTTTTGTTGCATTGCTGCAGGTCTTGAATTGTGGCTGACATATAACACTTCTGATCTGAATCACCTGGCTAAAGAAATGGACTAGAACCCATGCTTATATATAAATCCTCCTGTTAAACTAAATTTCACTCTCAGTCTGTATCCAAAAATGATCAAGACCCATTTAATCTTAACTAAAAACAGAAACTTTATTTTGTAGTACAATACATCCCGGTTCAAAAAAAAATGCCCTACTCAAACAAATAATTGAAGCAGCACTTCTGTCAGCATCCCTAATCATTCCTGTTACTTGAAAACAAGCCTAGCACCTCAGAAAATTCACATTAATAAAGCCCTAGCACAACATGATATGTAGGCAATAGTACAATAACCCAGTTATCTAAATCCTAGGTCAGGATATCATTGTGTTCTAGCCCTAATCTTAACTAATATCACACCTCCCCATTTCCTCAATACAATAACGTTCTCAGATTAAGTAAGCATTCCCCAGTCACCCTGATCCTCAATTTCTTTCCATAAACAATCCCACAAAAATATCATGTTAGCAAAAAATTAGAAAATAAAACCAGTCACTGAAAAAGCCACCTAAATTTCATTGTCTGGACTCTAGTGCTTCCCTGTCAGTCACTAGACTCAACCACCAAAAAACTAACTTCCTTTTTATTAAACCTTCAAAATAAATGTTTTCCCGTAGTTACTGAACTGTTATAACCATATTTTAACAACTGGGTAACTATAGAACTTACACAATTAATCACAGGAACTTTGGTTTTGTTACAAAGGAAGCAATACAAACTTGCCCTCAGACAGTGAAAACTTTGAAATGTTGCTCAACAAGGCTAAAAAGTCTCTAAGTAGGCTTAAGGCCATGACAAGCTATTCAGAATAAATCCATAATTTCTCAGACCCCAAATAATTCTAGTAATGAACAAAATCTTTATTACAGGCGATCTTAACAACACCAGCTGTATTTCCCCACCCTTTATTAAAACAAAAATGGACACATCTCCTGCCATTAGTTCTTAAAATAATTCTCTAATCTACATAATTCTAGGTCTGACCCCACAAGAAATTCCCTCATACCTCTACCTAATCAAACATGAGCAACTGCCCTCCCTTATTCATCTCACTATTGTATTTTAATCTGATAAAGAAAAAAATAATTTAATAACTCTTAAAGTAAAACTTATATTACATCTTTCTTGGAAAGACCAGTTACAACTCTGTCTCCTCTCCATTTGTAAAGACAACCTTACAGACCCTCTTCATTACGTTTCACAATATTCTTCACACAAAATACCTCTCTATCTATTTGGAAGTCTGCAGTAGTAGAGCTCAAATCAAAATAGAGAAATTCTCTACAACCTAAGACTATTGTCTAGTATTAGTTCTTCCAGCCTTAAAAATGTTAAAAATAATCGAAATTACACAGAACTAGTATGTCCTGGCTTAGCTTGGTCTGATTTGAGCTGACTAAATACTTTTAAGCATATTCGGTATTAAAATAATTCATCAATAAATCTAGTAATAAAATACCGATAAATGTTTTATCAGTGTTAGATCCTTATTAGGCAGATGAGCGCTGTTAAGTAACAAACTTATTGTTTCAAAATCAGCATTTATATTTTCCAAACATGTAATTTGAGCTATTGTAACAGTACAAGCTAAGCCAGGACATAATAGTTCTGGGTAATTTTGATTATTTTTAACTCTTAGTTTTTGACCTACATCATCCTAAGTGGGATAAGATTTATCTTATCTTGTGAGTTCCTAACATCCTTGCATCTGCTGTGGTTTTCTAATTTTCTTTGTAAGCCTTAAAAATGTTAGAGAAATTTACCTCTTCTGAACTGTCTGGATATGTCCTGTAATGCCATTTCTTTCCAGAAGAGCAGAATGATTGCTTTTTGGTCTGCTTAGCAATTCATTGGTATGTACTATGCTATTCATCTGAGAGGATCTTAAGAAGCCTAGCCTTGCTATACCATGGTAATTATTAGCTCTTATATTTCACAATAAAAATAGCCAAAGTCATGCCATACAAGTATATGTTGGGGTTGTTATGTTTCCCCTATTAATCAGGGACAGTGGTGCTAAACCAGAAGTGAATTTGTGGCTTCTCATCCATTCATTCAAATGACATTTGAACAGAGTAAGAGAAGCACTCTGCTTTATATGGAGTATGATGCAGTTCCACAGGAGACATATTCTCTGTGAAACATACCTAGAATTCAAGGATGTTGTATTAATTTTGCAAAAGAGATTGAGGTCATTTATGTGGGTGTTTATGATACCATTGGACTTGCAAAAGTGTAATAGGTCTGACAAAATCCGTAATGTTGAGGTTATCTCATAGGTTCATAGGCTCATAGGTAGGTACTAGGCTATCGTCCCAAGGGCCTACATAAGCCTAGCCAACAAGGTTCCCTGGCTTATGCCACTCAAGAAAGTTATTTTCCTGTACCACTATTGAGCAGAGACACAGAAGTGATCCCTGGGGTGTATTTCCTATTTCCCATCAACGCATCAATACTTTTCTTGAAGAGTGCTAATGAAGAACTTTGCTTGACATAGATGGGTAGCCTGTTCCAGAGTATGGGAAATCTCTGGGACAGGAATCTATCCTTCCAGCATGTTCTGCTTATTGTGATGACAAGGTTTAGGTCCCTAGAGCATGTAGCTCAGAGAGATTGGGATTCCTTTAGGTGTTGCATGTCCAACAGCTCTGGGTTTGACATAGTTTTATATGTTAGGCAGAGATCACCTCAGAGTAGGCGATATGCTACGGAGTAAAGCTGGAGTTTTTTGAGACGGTCAGTGCAGGGCATTTGTTTGAGGCCAGTAATCCTCTTTGTGAGGTACTTCTGTGGCCTTTCCAGCTGCTGCAGATGTCTTGTGAGGAATATTCCAAAAGGGGCTTTGTACTCTATAATGGGTCTAATGAGTGTCGAGTAGAGTGGAACAATGACCGCTTTTTTCCTGGATGAGAACCCTTTTATGATGAGGTGTGCCATGTAGAAGGACTTCCTGACTACTGTGGCAATGTGACTATCAAAGGAGAGACTACTGTCCACCTGGGTCCCAAGGTCTCTTACCACACATTCAGTATTAAGTAGATTGCTGCCTATGTGGTAGTTCATGGGCACAGAGTTTTTACCAAAGGGGATGACACTGCACATTTTGGCATTGATCTTGAAACCATGGCTCTGACACCAGGCATCTGTCTCAGCGAGGCCCTTCTGTAGGATGTCCACATCATTTGGGGACTTGACTGTGGCTTCTAGTTTGCAGTCATCTGCGAACTTCATTAGCCAGAGGCCTTCTGTGTTAGCCTGTACTTCAGAGAAGTATATACCAAACAGGAGAGGACCCAGGATGGAACCCTGTGGCACTCCACTTGTCATTGCTTTGAGGTCAGATTTGGAGTCTGCAACTTTTATAGTGTGGGTTCTGTAAGTGAACCAGTTGGCAACCCATCTTGTGACGTAGGGATTTATACCTAGTTTAGTGAGTTTAGCTATAATTCCAGAATGGGGGATGGTGTCGAAAGCCTTGGCAAGGTCAAGATAGGCTGTGTGAACCACCTTACCCTCATCTACTGCTTTGGTGACTGCCTCAAAGAAGTCAGTCAGGTTCAGGAGGCATGATTTGCCTTTCACAAACCCGAACTGGGTGGGATCCAGAGTTTGGAGGTTGCCAATGTCTTTGTTTATGAGTTCCATGATGATACGTTCCATGACCTTGCAGACCAGGCTCGTCAGGCTAATAGGTCGATAGTTCCTGGGACCAGTGGTTGCTCCCCCTTTGTGGAGTGGGACAACTGTTCCTGTGCCCCATTCAGTGGGCACAAAGCCTGATGCAAGGCTATTATTGAACATGGTGCTTAAGTGGGGAGCCATTTCGTTCTGAAGTTCATGTAAAACGCAGCCTGGCATGTTGTCCGGTCCCATGGATGCTGAGTTTTTAGCTTTAGAGAGTGCAGCGTTTACCTGCATAGTTGTGATTATAGGGACTCTACATTCTTTCTGTATAGATATGGGCTTTTTTGGGGGTGAGGGGGGGTAAAGTTAGCACTGAACCTATCTGCCAGGATGTTGGCAATATCGTTTGGTTTTGTAATTTATGTGCCATTGTCCTGTAACTCAGAGCAGATCTGAGTGTTTCCATTGAGATTCTTGACATAGCTATAGAATGCTTTGTGGTTGTCCTTAGAATTAGTGGCAATTTTGTTTTCATAGTTCACTTTGGAGGATCTTATAGGGGATCTCAGCTTCTTACTGAGGCAGACCAAGTAGCTCATCCACTCATGGGATTTTACTCTCTTTTGCAACAGTTTCTTCCTTCTGTTGTACAGTTTGTTTATGGCAGGGGACCATAAGATTAGCTTCCTTTTTTTGGAGGATAGTGTCTTGATTCTGTATGGAATAACATGATCCATGCAGTCATGTAAGTGCTTATAGAGTGCATTTTTGTAGGATTCAGCAGTCGTAACTGTATTGTCCATCAACATGGGTGTCATGAAGTTCACCACTTCTGTCTTAAGAACCATGAAGTTGGCTTTGGAGAAAATTTTTACCATGGTTTCCTTAATGGGGGGTGGGGGCAGGATGTGGATATCAAGGGTGATTAGCTTATGGTCAGATCGGACCAATGAGGAGTTGACTTCAGGTGTGGAACACTGTTTACTCATGTTGGTAATGACTAGGTCTAGGATATTGTTGCCCCTGGTGGGGGTATGGATAAGTTGATCCAGGGCATTGAAGTTTATGAATTCCAGAAAGCGTTGAGCTAAGGAGTTGGTACACGAGTAGTTTTCCCAGTTAATGGTGGGGTAGTTGAAGTCGCCCATTATTAGGATGTTTGGTTGAACCCTAATATTTTCCAATACATCAAGAAAAGAGGAGTGGGAATCCTGGGGCATGGTGGGGATCTGTAGCAAGCTACAATTTGGATTGCAGTTTTGCCCAGAGTTAGTTGCACTTAGATAACCTCAGATGCATTATGCTGAGAAACTAGCCTGGAGGTGTGGATATCCTTAATGAATATGAACACACCTCCGCTTTTGGTGTTTTGGTCCAGGTTACATGGCCGAAAAGTGTGGTATGAGTTATAGCCTGGTAGTGCAGGGGTGCTCTCTGGAGCCTTGAACCAGGTCTCACTCACTGCACAGATATCTATGTTCTCCATTTTAAGGAGTGCCTCGAGTGAGTGTATTTTGAGGTTTAGACGTCTAGCATTGAGTAGCATTGCCCTCAGTTTTTGCTTGCATGTTCCTGCTACGGTGGTGAATTTGTCATTTGAACCTTGCCTAAAAAAGGCACTATAGGGGTAGCAAGAGCCTTAGCCAGTATCCAGAATCCCAGGGGCGACAGGTGCAGGCTCTCTGTGGCAAAGCATCATGGTCTGTCAACCATGTCATCCCAAGCAGACAGATACTGGATCCCCTTAGAATGATACCAGAAGCTTAGCCAGTTGTTGAAATCAATCATTTTGTCCTTGTACTGCGGTGTCCTTCTAGGCGATGGCAAAATGCTTCTCAGGGTTAGGGTCATACCTGCCTGGGCTACATGATCGGAGAGCTTTTCCATGTCTCTTTTCATGTAGTCCAGGGAGGTACATCTCAGGTCATTCACACCAACATGGACAATAACAGTCATATTTGCACTTGTTGTGGAGTGACCTGAATGCGTGGGCCATGTGGCAGATCCTGGGACCTGACAGGCAGCTGACAGTAACATTCCCCTTGTTTAGCCAGGTCAGTGGGACATCAGTGTACCTGACTGTAGAGTCACCTATGACTAGTCTGTTGGGTACGTTGTTTTGCCTTATTGGCTGTGGTTGAGTGGCACACTGAGTCTGTGGGCTATGTGTCATTTGGGTTATGTTGGGGGATGGAGGTTGCTTGCGTTTCTGCTTTGAAGATTTGTGTTGTTTAGACAGATTAATATTGAGAGCCTCTACAATTGTTTTTGTGTTGCTATGTGTGGATTTTGGTGGTATAGATTTAGTGAGACTATGTGATGAGTGTGGTGTGGTGTAAATGTTTACCTTCTCCTCATGACTGTCAAGTTCAGTCTTGGCTGGAGAGAGCTTTACCTCCAGTTTGGCTAGTAGTGTTGGGTGGTAAGAGGAGAGGGTTGTCTGTGTACATGAGGCAATTTCTACATTGCCTCAAGATGCCCAGATTCATCACATAGACAGGAGAGAACACTGTCTCTCAATAGCCTGTATGATGCCAAGAAAAGAGAAAAAGACTTTGAGTCAGTCTGCATAGTTTTTATGATTTAGGTCAATGACATTTTTAGTGAGAAAAAATTGTGGTTCTTCCAGCTCTCACAAGTATTTGGACAAGTACATACCGAAAGTCACATTATACTCAATAATCATCCCAAATAAGAATATAGTACAGGTGATGATATACCTCTGTGGATCTGGATGCCATACATTTAGATATACACTGTGTGATGAAAAAGGGCTTCATTACAATAGTGGATAAATGGTGACCAAAGTACAGTTATGGTGGCCACGGTGGTGCAGTGGTTAGCATTGTCACCTCGCAGCAAAAGGGTCTCCTGTTCGATCCTCGGCTGGGGTGCCTTCTGTGCAGAGTCTGCATGTCCTCCCTGTGGTCGTGTGCATTTCCTCTGGGTGCTCCAGTTTCCTCCCACATCCCAAAGACATGCTGTAGGTAGATTGGACACTCCAAAATTGGCCCTAGGTGTGAGTGTGTGCTTGCATGTGTGTGTGTTCCTTCTGTGGAAGGTTGGGCGCTGGGCTGGCAACCCGACACCGTAAAACTCCACTGCCAATCTTGAGCGGACAGGTGATCATCTGTGGCGACCCCTAACCGGGAAAAGCCAGAAGAAGAAGAAGGTGACCAAAGTACAGTTCATTACTGACAGGTGCTTTCAGACCTCTAAATACAGGATCAGTTTTCAGGGGGTTCTGTCAGTGTGATAGCTATAAGGGAAGTTATGCTTGCCATGTGAAATGATTATACATTTCTTGGCATTTAGTTTTTCATCATGGTTTTGACAACAGCTATTTCTATGGGAAAGGCCTTCTAGTAGGATTGTGTTTTTTTTTCTGGGGAGTTTATGATGGTATCAAGTGTGGAGTAATGAAGAAGCTTTGTTGGACACAGACCCTTAACACTGACTTTAACCTCCGAGAAATAAATGTCAAACAAGAGTAGCCCAATGACTGAACCTTGGGGCACTACACAGGGGGGGGCAAGACTTTTGAAGAAAGTAGAGAAATGCAACAGTACTTCAACTGTTCTATTTAAGAGCCACTTTGCTATCCAGTGAGTTGCATAGGATTGCATTTATCTGGAAGTGTTTATGCATGTTGCCTAAGTGTGTGATGGTATCAAAAGCCTTTGTGAGGCACACATATATAGTGTGCACTGATTTGCCATTATCCGTTGCATCAGTAACTTTTATAAAGAAGTCAACTAGACTTAGTAGGCAGGGCCTGCTATTGACAAATCCAAAGTGAGCAGAGCAAGAGCCTTTAGGTCACCTATATTCCGAGTGTTGCCTTACAGAAGAGACTAGTCAGGCTTATGTATCTATAATTACCTTAGGGCAGGGTAATGACTATTGTTGTCTTGCACTCATCCTGCACATAGCCTGTTTTGAGGACAATATCAAATAATCTCTGTAGGGGTTTTGATAAGTCATGTTGTAGGCTAAGCAGTAGGCAGCCTGGTATGTTATCCAACCCCATAGATGTTGTGTTCTTGGCCTTAGATACTGCCTTGAGAACTTGTTCTTGGGAGATTTGAGGGGGGTGTAGATGCGGGTATTTAAATACTGAAGGAGAGAGGAGTGGGGAGTTAGAACTGAATGCATTCAATTATAGATTTGCTATGTCCTCTGCTTGTGAGTATGTGATATAACTATTGGTTAGCTCTTTGCAGTGTTGGGCATTATTTGTGAGATTTCTTACATAAAGAAAGCTTTGTTTATCTTTCACCTGGGCAGTTATTTTTGCATCATATCTGGTTTTAATGTTTTTTATCAAGATTAATCATTCATTGTTTTATAGCAAGAATGTTTTTTACTTCTTGAGACTTAGATCTATATCGATATGCAATGAATTTTTTATTTTGTTATAGAGCATGTTTTATTAGGGTTCCCTCATAGGGGTTTAATTCTGAATTTGGCACTGTATTTGTTTTTGAGGGGTACATATGTATTTATGCATCTATGCAACTATTTACATGTACATGGCATTTGGCTGTAAAGTACTCAACATAAGCAGTAGCATTGTCATGGTGGGAAACGCTTTTGAATTTAGACAGGACATGACTCAGTTTTAGTATCTTAGTCTTTTGGTAATGTCTGAATACTGAGGAATTGGAGGATGATTCAGGCTTCATTATTAAGGTGAATCTGACTGACTTGTGATTTGATTTAATAAAGGAGGAAGTTAAAATAGTTGAGGAGTAAAGCTGTCCCATATTGGTGAGGACCAAGTCTAGGATTTTATTGCCCCTGTTTGGGGTGTGGACTCCAGAGAGATTGCATTCATGAAGTCCAGGAATCTCTGTGCATAAATGTTTCAGGTGATATAAGTCTCACATTTTACGGCTGGATAGTTGAAGTCTCCTAGGAAAATGGTGCATGTCTTAGTGTGTAGGGACTCTACACTTGTTTGATAGAATATATAGTCTGAGGGGAGACATAGAAGGGGTCTTGTAGTTAGGTATGACATGATAAGGGGGGTTGCTTATAATAAGTAGGGCTGTGGAGGATTTCCAGGCTATTATCTTGTGACTGATTTTATTTTGTAATGAGTCTGAAGGTGAGATGGCTTTTGAAAAATAGAAAACCAAGCAATCACTGTGATATCCCCAAAGTCTCATACAACCCACTAAACAAGTATAATGGGTCCAAAAACAAAGCAATGTGAGAAAGTTCTCTGTGTGGAAGATTTTCAATCCATATATATCTAGTTAATCACTGTATATTAATCAGATCAGATAATGGTAGTAGAAGTAGTGAACGTAAACTCGTCCTATGTCAAAAAAATAATAAAAAATATATACTTTGAAATATGGTACAAAATTAAGTATTCAAAAGTAATCCAAGTTGGGTAGGCAGTCTAAAAATAATATATATAGTTAGAAAGCTTGTGAGGAAACTATTACTCTGTTATTTTTGTTTTACTTGGATCGCTTGTCTGTGTACTTAATAAAGGATTTTCCACTGGAAACAGATTACCTACCCTCCTAGGACTGGTTTGGTAGGCCTATGCAAGTGATAAGTACTGAAAGCCTCCACTGATGGTATGCTTTCTCTGGTCTTAAACATGCATATATATCAATATTTTCAATGGAAAGTAGTGTTTTAATGTGTGGAATTTTCCATTAAGGCTTCTAACATTCAACAATAATACCTTAATGCTTTTCAGATTCTGTTTTGTTATGTTGGAAGCTTTAGAAGACTGATATTGCCTAAAACAGACAGTATGGGGATGGAGAAAGCTTTGGCCGATATAAAGAAATATTGTGGGGACAAATGCAGGCCATTTCAGACAAAGCAGGTAGGACTGTTTACCATCTCTACCCAGGCTAATTTATATTGTACCCCCTTTTAATGCCACCAGAAGCTAAGAAAATTGTTGAAGTTAGTTATCTTTTGTTCATATTATGGCATCATTCTTGGTTATGGCAGAATACTGCTCAAGGTCTGGTTCATACTCTCCTCAGATGCATATTCCAAGAGCTCTATCAAGTCTCTCTTCTTATAGTAGAGGATGGTATGTCTCAAGTCATTTACACCCACATGTAAAAATATGTGTATTTGCTGTGCAAGGATCTGAGTGTCTGTGCGTTGCGGTGAATCCTGGTGCCTGATACACAGATGACTGTAATAGTTTCTTTGCATAGCTTAGTGAATGGCTCATCAGTGTTTTACTATGGACTCACCTAAAGCTAGGATTTTGGATTGTATGACAGTTTTCCTTATAGGCAAACAATTTGGTTACCTGAAATTTAGAAGATTTCATAGATATCATAGTCTCTTGAAAAGGGGGGGGGGGGGTCAGCAATTAACTTTCTCATATTGTCAAAGGAAGTAATCAGAAACTTAGGTATGTGAGCCTGACAATAAACTACTCTGAAGGCTAAGGTTGAAGAGGTATACATTTTATTCCAAAACCTTTGGAAAGCTTTCCCATCTTTATCAAAATAAATAGATAGTGTTGCCATAAGGTATTTGGCAGAAGATAGTTTTGTCAGAGAAATCACTGCCAAGTCTGATCTATGGCATGAAAAAAGAAATGTGCGAGTCTGGGGAGCCTTATATAATATATCCTCTTTCGGGGTGAAGGTGACTGGCCACCAAACCGCTGTCTGCAAGAAAGGCATGATTTCAGACTGGCAAAACAGAAGGGAAAGCAGCAGGTTGAGGAAACTCTACTTGTATCAAATCATATTTTTTCTGTCACTGGCAAAAGACAACTCTGGTGAGAAATCAGAAGAATTTTTTTTCTCAGAGCCAGATTCCCCATTCTGTGGACTAGGAACTTTAGAAACATAGTCTGAGTCAATTCTTGTGCCTCAGACTGAGAATCGGAATCTGAGAGAGAGGACAACATTTAAATAAAACTTTATCAATTTTCCTTGTCTGCCTTAGGTGATACAGGTGAAGAAAAACACCTAACTTATGTTTCCTTTCCTAGGAGAACCAAGAAAAAAGCACAATACAGTGTGGTCCTTTTCCTGGGAATCAAGCTCTTCAGAGTGGCTCCATGAAGGAACAACATCCTCACTGGTGCAGACAAAAGTGGTTCTCCCTTGCCCAAACAGGACAGTCATGTAGCTACAGAGGACTTATCTGCATCTGAGTCCTTAATGGATTCCCAAGGAGCAGCATCAGAGGAGACCAAGAGCGACTGATAAAGAATTCGAGGATTCAAGTATGGCCAAAGTAGAGTCACTCATCAGTGGCTGAGTGAAAGAGGAATCTGGTGTTAAGACCAAAGACTCCCATACAACCTTTTTCTTCTTGTGGATTGAGAAGGGAACAACTGAGGTACCAGCACTCGGGTCCATTCCAGTGCTACAAAAAGTATCTGACAAGCAATTAGAAGAACATTGGTAAGTCAGTCTTGTCAATGGATTAAAAAATTAAGTTTGAAGTCATATTGTTCATGACAATCATCAAAAACACTAGTTCTAGCCCCTGGCAATAAAGTTTGACAGACAAGATAAACTTTTCCTTACAAAAACTGACAAAGTGTAAAGTATTCCCTAGTGGGGTACTTATGTGTCCAGCCTTGAAGAAATGCTAGCCAAACATTGATTACTCAAAGCCTGCTGGGAAGAGCCCACTTTAATGTCAAGAAAGGTTTGAAGGCACCCAGGCCACTGACTTTATACTGCACTCCTTGAGCTGTGCAGTGGTTAGGCTGTGTGTAACACACCCTATATCTATGAAAGTTATCTGATAATCCAATCTTTGGCATGATATTTCCCACAAAGCTTATGCTACAGCAACTGTGATCTAACTGTGAACATGTCTGAATTCTCTTCATTGTGTAGAAAGCAGCTCATGTCCAAAATATATATGTATCACTTCCATGACCTCTGCAGTAAATATTAAATATTTTTCCCTTAGGAAACAAAACTATTTCTTTATTTTGAATATTTTTTCCTGAAAATCCATCAGTAATAATTTTCCTTCAGCTATAAATGAAAATATGGAGGATTCAAATTCAAGACAGAAATGCATTAAAAAACATTAAAGATGGAATGACACTCTTCAGTGCTTTTTGTACCTGGTTGATAAAGGAAAATTCTCTAAATGTTTAACTAAGACCTATCAGAGAGTGAGATATATTGTCTCATATACAAATATGCCAGTTGCAAACCTTTAATGGCATTTGAATGTTTCATTCAGGGGATCCCAATCAGAAAATGTGAGACCCAGGAGCAAGAGTTCTGATACTTTAAAAATATATATAACAAAACTGGTGAAAGAATGTGGAAAAGCAGAGAAATGTAATATCCAAACAGTGAAAAAAAAAAACTTTGGATCATTAAGTTTCTTAAATAAAAAAAAGTTGTAAAACTTTCATATACTATCCTTCACTAGTACACAATACACAATTAAAAACACAATTAAATATTAAAACATCTAATCACATGATGTTATACAGCCAATGAATCTTCAAAATTAATACAATAATTATCAAAAATTATCTCAAACACATTTGTCTTTGTTTAAGAACTGGTTTTGGAGAAACCATCTTATTAATGCCTGGTGAGTGATCAGCCTTTAAATGTAGAATCCATTCATATTCCATTTTATTATTCATATTCCCACCCCTAATGTTTTTAAAAAGGGTTTCCATATCCCTAAATGTAAAAAGATTATAACTGCCATTTTCTATTTGATGTTGAGCTAAAGAGTTAGTCACAATACCTCTTCTTATTTCAGACTTATGTTCCACTATTCTTTCTTTCAACTTCCAAGTTGATTTAGCAATTTAAAACTTGGAGATTTTTAACATGTTGCTAGATATATGATAGTAGGAGAGTTACAACTAGCAAAACAGGAACACTTATACTGCTTGCCAGTAACAGGATGTATAAAACAGTTTTCTAAATTAATCATCTTACAGCTCAAACAATTATAACATAGAATTGTTCCTATTCTAGAAGATGTATACTGCTTGCGGTGCAACATATCCTTTTAACATAAACAGTTTTTTAAACTTGTACAGTTCCTATAAGAAAATCTTGGTATATGTCTAACACACTCTTCTAGTTCAAGAAGTGATTGTAAACTGCATCAGTTATTCTTGGTAATATTTTCTATCTCCCTACTGTATCTACTATACCTTGTAATAAAACATAACGTATCTTTGTGTTCAGGAATCGTATTATCATAAGAAATATGATTTATTTTAAAATAAGGTTGTGCTATACCATCCCTATTATTGATAACCTCATTAAAAGAGGTAATTAACATGTTGTCAGTATAACCTCTAGCTCTAAAATCCTGTGTTACGTCCGGCATCTGATTAAGATATTTATCATAGTCAGTATTTAATTTAATTGTTCGTATATACTGTCCTTTCTTTATGATGAATCGGCATGCATACTAGTGTATATAAGAAGCCCACCCATAGAAATAAGCATTTACATAGAGATAACATGCACGCTCAACATACTTTTAAAGGGATTGTAAAGGGACAGTATATACAAACATGTAAATTAAATACTGACTATGACAAATGTCTTAAAGCTAGAGGTTATACCAAGAACCAGTTAACGACCTCTTTTAATGAAGTTATTAATAATAAGGCTAGTACAGCACAACCCTAGGGAGACAGAAAATATCATTCGTCCCAAAATGTAAGCAAAATCTTATTGAACTGCAGACAGTCCAATGTGTATACAGGGCATTAATCTCATTTGTCCTAGGAATTTCATAGCTGTGCTCATATATTCTGCTTTTTAATGTTATTGCTGATTTACCAACATAATATGAGCTACATATACCACAGATAATAACATATATATAACCACTTTATTTCACAGTTGAAATATTGTGAACACCTAATAGTTTCATTGTAATTGTTCACATTTAATTCCTTATCTTCATAAATATATTTACATTCATTACAGACCTCACCTTTATGTGTACCCTTTTTGGTAGTGTTTGTTTTGTATAAATTCCAACTATGGCATACTTTTGGAAAGAGAGAGAGTATTTAATTAAGCCCCTTGCAAGCAGCAAAGCTTTTGGAAGGAGAGAATATTATCACCGAATACTGTTCGTAGTAATTACAGTGAAGGGAGATAAGAAAGATGGTGGGCTGAGTAGCTGGCTGACTATCTTCAATAACTGCTTCCTTTTACACAGGTTGCAATTCTTATTTTATTGACATATTATTTTTTATTTACAAACAAACAAGAGTTCACGTGTCTGTAAGGAGCACGAAGGGAGAGTGCTCTTGCAGGAAAGGAGAGTATTTAATTATATTTATCCTAAAGGTTGTATATTGGGAAACAAATTGCAGAAAAATATTTGTTGATATTAGGGACTGGGTGCCAGTTTTATTAGTGTGTTTAGTTTTAAATTTATTTTAAAAATAATTAAATTTGTAAGTGTTGGAAGATCTAGTAAAAAATAATAATTTAAATGAATACCAAAAAGGTGGTGAATACCCCAAATCTAAAACTTTGTTCCATAGTATACTGTTATCATTGTACTAAACTTGATAAAATTCTTAATATTGTCACTATTAAGCCATTTTTAACTGTAATTGCACTAGGGGACTGTCATTTAAAACTTGAATTAATTTGTGGTTGTGAAGATATTCAGTGTTAGATATGATAGTCATAGGTGATTCGATAGTGAAGCACACTGATGTCCTACTCAGTAGGTTGTATAAGGAGAAAGTAAGAGTCAGCTGCCTGTCAGGTGCCGGGATCCACCACATAACCCATTCACTCAGGTCCTTCAACAACAGGGACAAATATGACTCTGTCATTGTACATGTGAGTGGAAATGACCTGAGATGTACCTCCGTGGACTACATGAAAAGAGACATGGAGGAGCTCTCAGATTATGTAGCTCAGCCGGGTATGACCCTAGCCCTAAGCAGCCTCCTACCATCACCCAGAATGATAACATAGTACAAGCACAAAATGATTGATTTCAACAATTGGCTATGTTTCTGGTGTCATTCTAAGGGGATCCAGTATCTGTCTGCCTGGGATGACATGATAGACAGACCTTGATGCTTTGACAGAGATGGCCTGCATCTGTCACCCCTGGGCTTCCAGATATTGGCCAAGCTTCTTGCCAACCCTATATTGCCTTTTTTAGGCAGTGTTCCAAAGACCAAATTACCACTGTAACAGCTTCAAACAAATGCAATCTGAGGGTCATGCTGCTCAATGTTAGAAGTCTGAATCTCAAAATGCACTCGCTCGAAGCACTCCTTAAAATGGAGAACATCGACATTTGTAATGTAACAGAGACCTGGTTCAAGGCAGCAGAAAGAACCCCTGCACTACCAGACTATAAATCATTCCACACCTTTCGGCCCCAGAACTTGGACTGAAGCTCCAAAGGCAGCGGTGTTTCCATATTCATAAAGGATGCGCACACCACGAGACTGGTAGCTCAACATAATGCATCAGAGATACTTCAGGTGCAACTAACGTTGGGTAAGACAGTAATTCAGATCTTAACCAGCTATAGGTCCCCAACCATGTCCCAAGACTCTCACCCCATGTTCCTAAGCACCCTGGAGAATATCAGGGTCCAACCTAACACTCTTATACTGGGTGAGTTCAACTACCCCTGCATTAACTGGGAAAATTACTCATGTACCAATTCACTTGCTCAGTGTTTCTTGGAATTCATTAATTCCAATGCCCTGGATTAGCTTGTTTTTACCCCCACTAGAGGTAGCAACATCCTTGACCTGGTCATTATTAACATGGGCGACCAATGCTCTATACCAATAGTAAACTCCTCCCTGGTTAGATCCGACCACAAACTAATAACCTTGTAAATCCACATCCCTCCCCCCGCAAAGGTAACCACCATGAAAAACTTCTCCAATGCTAACTGTGGACTCCTAAAAACAGAGGTAACTTCACGGCACCCATGCAATTGGAGAAGAGCTGCATGACTGCTGAATCATACACTAATGCCCTGAATGAACACCTATACAAATGCATGGATCTCACCATACCCAGTAGAACCAAGAAGCTCTCCTCCAAAAAAAAGGAAGCCAATCTGGCAGTCCCCTGCCCATAAACAAACTCTACAACAGAAGGAGGAAACTGATGCGGAATATATATAAGTCCCAAGACTGGAAAAACTCCCTTATCAGCCTCAACAAAAAGTTGAGATCCCTCATCAAATCCTCTAAAGCTAGGTATGAAAACAGAATTACAGCAGATAGTAAAGACAACCACAAGAGCTTCTATAGTTATGTAAAGGATCTCCATGGCAATACTGAAATTTGCTTGGAGATATTGCACAATGGCATCTCCTATACCAAGCCAACAGGTATTGCCTATATACAGGTTGACACATTCAGTGGCAACTTTACCCCTGTCTCCCCCACCAAAGGACCAATCACAATACCAGTAGATTGCCAGGCACCCAGTATTACTGCTGCACAGGTTGAAACAGCACTGTCCAAGGCCAAGAATGCAGCTTCTATGGGACCTGACAATATCCCTGGCTGTGTTCTACATAAACTACAGAGTGAACTGGTACCTCACCTATGTGCCCTGTTCAAACACAGACTCACCTCGGGCTTTGTCCCTACCAAATGGTGCACTGCTACAGTCATCCCTCTCCACAAAGCAGGATTGACTACAGACCCTGGGAACTATCACCCCATTAGCCTGACGAGTCTAATATGCAAAGCTATGGCATGCATCATTATGGACCTAATAAACAAGGATATAGGGAATCTCCAAACTCTGGATCTCAAATAGTTTGGTTTTGTGAAGGATAGATAATGCCTGCTCAACTTGGTTGACTTCTTTGAGTCAGTCACCAAAGCTGTGGATGAAGGCAAGGTGGTTCATACAGCCTACCTTGATCTGGCCAAGGCCTTTGATACCATTTCCCACTCAGGAATCATAGAAAAACTCACTAAGCTAGGCATCAACCCCTGTATCACTAGGTGGGTTGCAAAATGACTCACTGATAGAACCCGCAGTGTGAAAGTAGCTGACAACAAGTCAGACTGCCGACCAGTTACGAGTGGAGTCCCACAGGGTTCAGTCCTGGGTCCTCTCCTGTTTGGTATCTACTTCTCTAAAGTCCCCACCAACATGAAGGGACTCTGGCTGACAAAGTTCACAGACAATTGCAAATTAGGTGCCATAATTAACTCCCCAACTGATGTTGACATCCTACAGGAAGGCCTCACTGAGACCAATGACTGGTGTCAGAACCGTGGCCTTAAGCTTTATGCCAAAAAAATGTGTTGTCATCCCCTTTGGCAGTTCCCTTGAATTACCACATAAATGGTAGTCTAATGAGCACAGAAGGTGTTATAAGAGATCTGGGAACACAGGTTGACAGCAATCTCTCTTTTGAATACCACATTGCCACTATGGTCAGGAAGTCCTTCTATGTGGCACATCTCATTACTAAGGGGTTTTGCATCCAGGAAGAAAGAGGTCATTGTCTCCCTTTACTCTTCCCTCATTAGGCCAGTCATCAAGTACAATGCCCCATTTGGCATGTACCTCACTAGACACCTGCAACAACTGAAGAGGCTGCAAAAGTGCCACACAAAGAGGATCCTAGGCCTTAAACACTTGTCCTATATGGACAGACTCAAAAAACTCCAACTATCCTCTGTCTCATATCACCTACTTAGAGTGATCTCTGATTGACTTACAAAGCCATGTCTAACCCAGTTCTATTAGAAATGCTAGATCTAAAGAAATCTCAGTCTCTCCACACTGCACACTCCAGAGACCTCAACCTCATTACCACAATCAACAGAACAAGCTGGAGAGAGAGACGTTCGTAACCCAGAGGCTGCCCATGCTATGGAACAGACTTCTCATACATGTCAAGCGGAGCACCTCAGTGGCCCTCTTCAAGAAAATGATGAGTGGATGGGAAATAAAAAATTCACCCCGTGAATCATTCCAGTGACTCTACTCGACAGAGGCACTGGGAACTAAGGTTGGCTGGCACGAAGCCAGGGCTACGCTTGTAAAGGCTCCAAGGCCATTAGCCTAGTACACACCTATGAACCTATGAACTTGAAATAGACAAAACAAGTTGCTTAGATGTAAATAATGAATATGTAGTACAATTTGATAAACAAGATAAGAGATCTAAGTCTCCTCCTGTATATTTTCCCAAACAACACTGAAATAATACGATCAATACTGAAGCAATTACATCCCTTAATAACAGCAGTTTTAAAAATGTCACAAAATGGAGGAAAAGGTTAAAAATGTTTCCTATAAAAGGGTCATGGGTATTAATGTAATTAATGTTGTTTCATCAAACACCTCTTCTGGTAAAAGTACAAGAATTAGGATAAACAAAAAATAAATTTCCTAATTCCAAAAGAGTTGCTCCCAAAGTAAGTATGCTCTAATTCTGAAAGACATGCTCTTTTTTAATTTCTCCAAGACTTTTGGGTTTCTAATACCATGACAGAAATTGACTCCATTCCTAAGTCAAAGTATGATTAAAGTTCATGAAATTAGTATTCTTTCAATCTCTGATGTCAGCCAGCAGTACTCTTCGCTGCACCCGCAATGTGCCCAGTAATGACTCCATCTGCAGTTTATATGGAGTTACATGTGTTGGTAACATATCTAAATACGATTGTAAATTCTTTTTATAAGACCCGTTTCTCCTACTACTATTGGAACTGTCTGGGTATCTCTCTTCCACATTGCTCTTATTTTTGCCTGCACATCCTGATATTTTATGACTTTGTGTCTCTCTGTACGCAAGACACTGTATTCACTGGGTGTGATTATTTCATTGATCAATGCTACTCTTGTCTTCTTTTCTTGGACCACTATATCCAGTTTTCTAGCATCTATCTTTTGAACTGTTGGTAATGGATGATTCCATGTGGTATAGGCTTCTTCATTTTCTATGATGCTTTGTGGCTCATGTTTCCAGTGTTTTTCACCCACTTCAATAGCATAATGTTTACACAATCTCAAGTGCAACAGTCTCACCAAATTATTATGCCTTTCAGTATACAGTCCTTCTGCCATTAGTATGTCGCAATCAGCAATGAGGTGTGCAACTGTTTCCAATTCGGTTTTATAAAATCTACATTTGCCTGTTTCTCCCACATGTTCAATGGACTTTATAAACCATGTACACAGCCCACTATCTTGGGCCACCCATATTAACCTTTTATCTCTTCATTTAAATTCATCTCTCCTTAACTATTCCCGTGTTCGTTCCTTGTCAACATGAGGTTCTTCCAGAAGTTTTCTGTACTTGCAACTATATTTATGCTTTTTTCACGTTTCTTGCCTTCTTATCCAATCCTTCACCTTCATAACTCTCAACCATACCGAATTACTCTGTTTTTACTGAGTTTTGGGGTCCAAATGAAGGGGTTTCATGATTCCCAAGTGGCACCATGTCATTTCCAACGTTTTTCTTTTTTTTTTTCTTTTTTTTATGCTGTATCAGCTGATGTCATCACATGCGCGATGACGTCAGCTCCGTCAGGGCTACCAGTCTGTCGGAATTGAGCTGAAGGAGCTCACATCGTGCACGCATTTCCGGCTAGGCATTTGCTGTATTCACAAAGCGTATACTCTAGAAGCTGTAAAAATCACTAGCCGTGCATTTCAAGATTTTATGTAAGCAAATGCTACACATGCAGTATTTGTTATGTAGGCGGATCAATTAAAATCAAGTCCAGGAGGATGAGGTGCCCAAAACAAAACCAATAAACAGTAAAAAAGCACCAGCAAGCCGTAATCACCTTAAAACATTTAATGTGTTCCACAGCAAACAAAGTACAACACAGCACACAGTGATTCACCTGGCTGAATCAGCGTGTTTCTTTTAACCGGATAGACTTTCATTCAGATGAAATTGACATCTATTCGAACAAGTTAGACAAAGTGCCTGATTTATTACTTAAATTTAAATCTCTTGATGCTGACAATGTGTATCTAAGGGAAAGTTGTACCTAAAGGGTTGCGTGTGTACAGATACCCAAACAATGTTTTATAGGGATCTGAGTTTCACTCAGAATTGATAAGAATATTTGATTCATGTGGTTTTGAAATTTTGAAAGCTCTTATTAAGCAAAATGAAAGGCTAATGAGTGTTTTGAATGAAAAAAATTAACAGTGTCAACACCTGTATCTTAAAAGATTTAATGTTTACTGTAGACAAAGAGCCCAAGTAGATGAAAACGTGTCATTGATTGTTGGTAGAAAGAAAAGAAAGTTAAATAGGGATCTGCATGAATATGAGCATAATACTCACTACCCTAGACCAAAAGGTATTGCTAATTTTGAAAGGTATGGAAATATTGGTGGGTACAACAATGGTAGGTGTAACTATTATGGTTCTGTTTATGTTAACCATGATTCTAGTACAGATCACCCTGCCGGGCACACTAACTATCAGGACCCTCTAGAATATCCCCCCTCCGAAGGTCCAAGAGACTGAAGAGCAAGCCTATGACCAATTATTATCAGGGCAATTGGAGGGGGTGGAACAACAACAGGCGGGGGAGACAAGCTCAATAGTTGTTACTGGGAGTACCACAGTACATGATGAAATGGAGTCAGATGAATGTATTGTGGAAAATGGACCTATTTTGACTTGCCAGGGACACACTATTTTTAATTATACAAGTTTGCACATTACTAAGTTCTTTTTTGATTTATTTTCAAAAGGTTTTAAATTTGTTCCCACAAAAAATGTGTTTTAAGTAATGTATTAATTGACTTGAAAATGTTCATCCGCAAGAAGAATTTAGAACTTTTGCTGGATGGGCAAAGTGTTGCAAGTGAAGGTTTAAGAAGGAAAAGTATGTGGAATCCCCCTGTGCACCCTCAGCTTAAAAATTTAGAGAATGTTTTGGAAATGGAACTTAGAGAAAAACTTTCTGTTAATAAGGTTAATTTTAACTGACATCTGAAGAAAAAACACTTTTAGATTCCATTAGAAAAAACAAGTATGTGAGGGTGATGAAGCCGGACAAGGGTGGGGGACGGTGCTCATGGATGTTATTACGTATGACAGTAAGATGATGGATATTTTGTTAGACAACAACAATTATGTGAAGGTCTCTATTAATGAGGTGCATATTGCATACAAAAAGGTTTACATTACACTCAATCATTTGGTATTGGAGGGTTGTATAGATATAGAGACTTTCAGATTCTTACACAACAGGGAACCAAGAGTACCATCTATCTTTGGAATTCCGAAGGTCCACAAAGATGTACAAGATCCACAACGATGTACAAGACCCCCCCCTTGAGGCCCATTGTGGCTGCTAGTCAGTCTGTCACTGCACCCATTGCTAAATATTTAGATCACAGGTTAAAGAACCTATCTGCGGGTGCATGTAATGTGCTGAAGGACTCATGGGATTTTTTAAAACGTGTAAAGGACAAACAGATAACCAAAGAAGTAAGTTTTATTACTATTGATGTGGTGGACGTTTTCACTTCTATTCCCCATAGAGCTGGCTTAGAGTTTTTTGAAGAGATTCTAAGGTACGGAAATAATTTTCCTGAAAAAGAGATTTATGTTTTTACTGTCTTAATGGAATTGGTATTAAACAACAATTTTCTCTATTTTGAAGGGGAATTTTTTTGACAGTGAAAGGGAGTTGCCATGGGGGCCATCTGTGTCCCCACTAATGCAAACCTAGTGATGGCTTGGTGGGAGCAAAAGTATGTGTTTAATTCAGTATTTAAGGATTATTGGGCACTATACAAACGTTTCCTTGACGATAGCTGTATATTTTGGACAGATAGTGAGGAGAAATTCATGGACTTCTTTGAACACATTTCCAACAGTACTGATTTTTTTAGATTCACATATAAGATAGGTTATGACAGTATTGACTTTTTGGATGTCCAAATTAGGAAGAGTAGTAATGAGTATGAATCAAAAGTACACAGGAAGGAGACATATTGTAATTCATTTTTGCACTTTTCTAGTGCCCACTTATACTTCCAAAAGAAAGGAATAGAGAATGGTCAATATGTACGTGGTAGTCGAATGACCTCTGATGACAATGATTTTTTGGATGAATGTGACCTACTAAAATGTATGTTTTTAGAAAGAGGATACCCAGAGACCTTGATTAAGGAAATCCAGGGAGAAGTATTGCAGCATAGGAAGGACAGATTTACACCAATTTTACATTCAGGTGAAACAGGTATAAAAGAAAGGGTAACAAGCAATGGGGACAGTGATTCCTATGAGAATGCCTTTATTGTGGATTTTAGTGGTGATGCGCAGGTAATTAGAGACATTGTCCAGAGGGAATGGAACAGATTTCCCAAGCTCTCTGACTTGAATTTAAAATTCTATGTTCCACTAAAATTCATCTTCAGTAAAGGTAGATGTATTAAGGACCTTATGGAAAACAAACTTGGGGGAAACTTAATTAGAAAAGTGGTTACCTTCAAGTGTGGAGCATGCCAACAATGCCCTTTTATAGCTGATACTTCTGAAATTACTGTCAGTGACAAGAATAGACACATTACCTCTAAACCCTATTTTAATTGTGAAAGTAAGGGACTTGTTTACATTGCAACCTGTAAGTAATGTAAAGCGTTTTACATAGGTAAGACGGAAAGGTGTTTAAAGAAAAGAATCTATGAACACCTTTATGACATTTAGAGGGGTAACAACAGAAACACATTATATAAACACACTTTGAGCTGTGAAGGTGCTTCTTACACTTTTTTTGTATTAAATGAAGTGGTAATGGATGGTAGGGGTGGTTCTTGGGAGACCATGTTGGAATATAGAGAGGTTTACTGGAAACTGGTATTAGAAGTCAATAGTGGCCGGGTTTGAATGACATGGTCTCCCTAGTCCCAGTTTTAAAATTAAGAGCAGCGAAGTTATGAATTTCACACACATGTGGTTTGAAATATTGTTCAACAAGATTGATTTTACTTGATTTTTTTACATTCATTTATTCATTTTTAACATGCATTTATTTTTTTATATCCATCTGTTTATTTACTACAAGTTTTGAAAGTGTGTTTTTAGATATTTAAAAGTGTTTTAAACAAGGAAAAGTTGTATTTATTATGCTCATATTTATTATGCCTGTTTTAAGGTATGTTTAGGAAAGGGTTAAAATTGAATTCAATGTCACATGATTTTAAGTTTTAGCAGTGTGCAAAGGTATAAATGGGGAGGGGTTTGGACTGTCAGCAAGTTGGAGATGAAAACGAACTGGTAGTAGTTTCAGCGTTATCATTGTGTGCTGTGTTGTGCCTTGCTTGCTGTGGAACAAGTTAAATGTTTTAAGGTGGTTACGGCTTGCTGGTGCTTTTTTCCTGTTTATTGGATCAATTAAAATATATACGTAGATGCAGGATCAAATAAATAGAAGTAATGTGCAAATCTGCCATACTATTTCCAGTTATCACTGTGGTTGAGGGTGATGTGGAACTGGAGTTAGAAAATTAGGAAAATTGCACTGAGCGGCCTACTTAGAAACCCTGTAAACATGACAGTGGTACAGCAGATTTGGAAAGTGTCACCAATTATGCAAAAGAAAAGGAGATTCATAGCTCAAACTTGGAGATGGTAAAAAGGGGGTAATTAGATTTGGAAATGGGGAGGAATACTGGGAGTAGTATGATGTGTCATATCTTCAGCATTTCCTTTTGTTTATGATAAACAATAAGCGTGTTGCCGCGAACGTAGGGTTGCTAAATGAGTAGTTTATTTAAAGAGTATTATAATGACGCTGTTACCTTTTTTTATTCCTAACATTAGAGCTTACTGGAAGTAGGGCTTCAGAGTAAAATCTTTTAGTGCAATTGTGGTAAACTGTTTTGCAACTTTTCACCAATGATAAATGTGTTTGTTTTAAAATTAACTTGTATTTTTTTCAATTGTTATTGAAAATTGTTTTTATTCATTTAACATTGTGGTATATATTTTAATTGTGTGTACACTTGTGTGCTTTTGATGCTTGAGTCCTGGATGAACAAGGTCCCAGAACAAGCCCACCATACTAGTTTGTTAACAGGTAAGTAAATAAACAGTGTGCTGTGTAGACTACTGTCCAGGAGACATAGGTTTGATTAGTTACTTTTGCTGCTGATGTAGTGAGTGTGCCTATTCTTGAGGGTAGTTACCCAGATGGTATCAGCAAATTGATTGGTATGCCCTTGTGAAAATCAGGACTTGGAGTGATGGCTGGGCTATGTGGCATGAGCAAGGAGGTGGGCTGCATTCATGTCCACTTGGCTATGCCTTATTGACCTTTCAGTTGTACGATAGACTATCTGTACCTTAGGGGAATCTAAGATGCAGCTCTGGTTGTGCAAAAAGCAGGAGAGCTTTCCTACTCTTTTACACGCTAGCATTTAAGCTGCTTGGTGAAAGCTGTTGCCTACCTCTTCATAATGTATACAACAAAAACATATCTGCTATGGCTCAGTGGTAATTCATGCAGTCAAGTGTTTCCAATGTCTGGGGTTCGAGACTGACAAGGGTATTTTATTTTTTATGGGGGATCGTAGCTTTGTCCCGGGGATTACTTCCATGTCACTATTAAACAGAGGCACAGCAAACTAAACCTTAAAAAGGGCACAGTATACTCAAATCAAGGGGTGGCGTAAGCCAAACAAAATCGGGCTAGGCTTATAATTGCCCCAGGGCAGATAGCCTATTATGAACCTATGAACCTATGAACCTATAAGAACAGGATAAGCACTTTCGGCATGTGCCTTCCTCAGATCCTAAAAACAATTCCTACACACAACTATTTAAGAACCAGCTAACCAATCTAGTTAAAAGGCAATTAAGCAATTAAAAAACTACATTTTGTTAAAGACAATCAGTACAGAATATTAAAACTTATAGTAAATAAATAAAACACTGCTGTGATAACCATTACACAGCTTGTAAATCTGTTAAAAACTCAGAGCTCATAATGTTATTATGCTGATTGTCTTTAGCAAAATGTAGTTTTGTTCTAAGCTTGGATCTAAGTTATTTTAAAACATGTTTTTGTTACAAGTGCATTATACAAATGGGAAGTAAGTGTTGCTATGTTTCATTGCCTCATTTTTCAATTGCTTAATTTGCTTAATTGCCTTTTAACTAGATTGGTTAGCTGGTTTTTAAATAGTTGTGTGAAGGAATTGTTTTCAGGATCTGAGGAAGGCAGATGCTGAAAGCGCTTATCCTGTTCTTGTTTGTATTGTATTAAAGTTCCAGTTTTATGTCTATGGTGTTACATTCCTTTTTTGTTTTCTTCTAATTTGTGTATTGGAGCGTTCTTTGGTGGTGCTACTGGATTTTGGTACTGTCTTCATAATGTGTAGTATTATTGTGGCAACAGTGTAACACTATATAATTCTGAAGGTCTCATTTTAGATTGTCCTCCCCCTTTCCCTCTATGTGCTTCGCAAAATTCCCTCTTTAAACTGGCCCCTCACCTCCTGGAACACACTCCCTAGTGACATCAAGTAGGCATGTACCTCCCAATACAAAAAGAAGAAATCCCTCAGCACTGGATTAAGTAACCAATGAGCAATAAGTCCAAAGTGTAACAGAAAACATACGTAGGTTACACACAGCAGGTATCTTTAATAACAAAAATAAAAATAGTAAGCGCTTTCACGGACTCCTTTCGCTACATCAGACTAACAATCCCTCTAGACAGCATCACATTTAAAAAGCCTCCCAATTACAAAGTAGCCAATCCACAGAATGTACTATACGTTAAAGCAACAGTAACAATAAGAAAACACCATATTTATATATCTAATAAAACATTAAAAACATATATAGTAGCAGGAGGTATGAACAAATGTTTAAGCACATACATATACAAATGACCATGGTTTCCATAATGTACGGCCTACCTAAAGTTCATAAAAACCTATTTAATCCCCCTATGCATCTGATTGTTTTCAGTAGGGGGTGGGCCACTGAGCCTCTCTCAATATTTGTCAAAAAGAATTTGCATCCTGCCCTGTGTGAATTTACCACTGTCCTAAAGGACACAAAGAATTTGCTCAATAATCTAGGCATCTATTTAGAAACATTAGAGGATCCCTGTTGGTCAAGCCAGTGCATTTCTTTGTGCCGGTCCCAAGCCCGGATAAATGGGGAGGGTTGCGTCAGGAAGGGCATCCGGCATAAAACTTCGCCAAATAATTCATGCAGACACCAGTAAATATTTACATACTGGATTGGTCGAGGCCTGGGTTAACAATGACCACCACCAGTAATGTTAGCCAACAGGGTACTGGCAGAAATTGGGCTACTGTTGGCCGAAGGAGGAGAAGAGGCAATAGGCATGGCCAAAGGCAGGAAGAGAGTAGAAAGTCTAGAACTGTGATAGTGAGGGTCGGAACTTTGATTTTTGGCAGTATGACTGGCATAGGGAGAGAGCTAGCCAATATGATGGACAGAAGGAAGGTTGGTATATTGTGTGTGCAAGAGACCAGATGGAAGGGGAGTAAGGCTAGATGTATCGGATGCAGGTTCAAATTGTTTTATCATGGTGTGGATGGGAGGAGAAATGGTGTAGGAGTTATCCTGAAGGAACAGTATGCTAACAGTGTTTTGGAGGTGAAAAGAGTGTCTGATAGAGTGATGATTATGAAGCTGGAAATTGATGGTGTAATGATGAATGTTGTAAGTGCATATGCTCCACAAGTTGGGTGTGCGATGGATGAGAAAGAAAAATTTTGGAGTGAGTTGGATGAAGTGGTGATGACTGTACCCAAGGGTGAGAGAGTGGTGATTGGAGTAGATTTTAATGGGCATGTTGGTGAAGGGAACAGAGGGGATGAGGAAGTGATGGGTAAGTATGGTGTTAAACAAAGGAATGCAGAAGGTCAGATGGTAGTGGGTTTTGCGAAAAGGATGGACATGGCTGTGGTGAATATGTCTTTTGACAAGAGGGAGGAGCATAGGGTGACACACAAGAGTGGGGAAAGATGCACACATGTGGATTATATCTTGTGTAAGAGGGCCAGTTTGAAGGAGATTGGAGACTATAAAGTGGTGACCAGGGAAATTGTAGTTAGGCAGCATAGGAAGGTGGTTTGTAGGATGACATTGGTGATCAAGAAGTGAAGGAGGAATGTGAGGGCAGCCCCAAGGATCAAATGGTGGAAATTGAAAAAGGGTAATTGTGAGGTGGAGTTCAGGGATGAGTTAAGACAGGCACTGGGTGGCAGTGAAAATTTACCAAATAGCTGGGTAGCTACAGCAGAGCTAGTAAGGGAGATGGCTAGAAAGGTGCTTGGTATGACATCTGGACAGAGGAAGGATGACAAGGAGACATGGTGGTGGAATGAGGAAGTACAGGAGAATATACAGAGAAAGAGGTTGGCAAAGAAGAAGTGGGATTTTTGGAGAGATGAAGAAAGTAGACAGGAGTATAAGGAGATGAGGTGCATGGCAAAGAGAGAGGTGGTGAAGGCTAAGGATAAGGCATATGAAGAGTTGTAGGAAAGGTTGGACACTAAGGAGGGAGAAAATGACTTGTACCAATTGGCTAGACAGAGGGACCGAGCTAGGAAAGATGTGCAGCAGGTAAAGGTGATAAAGAATAATGAGGGAAACTTACTCACAAGCAAGGAGAGTGTGTTGAGATGCAAAGAGTACTTTCAGTGGTTGATGAATGAAGAGAATGAGAGAGAGAGAAGGTTGGATGATATAGGGATAGCGAATCATGAAGTACAATGGATTAGCAAGGAGGAAGTAAGGATAGCTATGAAGAGGATGAAGAATGGAAAGGCTGTTTGTCCAGATGACATACCTGTGGAAGCATGGAGGTGTTTAGGTGAAATGGCAGTGGAGTTTTAAACCAGATTGTTTAATGAAATCTTGGAAAGTGAGAGGATGCCCGAGGAATGGAGAAAAAGGGTTTTGGTACCTATTTTTAAGAATAAGGGTGAGGTGCAGAGCTGTAGTAACTACAGAGGGATAAAACTGATCAGTCACAGCATGAAGTTATGGGAAAGAGCAGTGGAAGCTAGGTTAAAAAGGATAAGATGATTAGTAATCAGCAATGTGGTTTCATGCTGGGAAAGAGCACTACAGATGTGATGTTTGCTCTGAGAGTGTTGATGGAGAAGTAGACAGAAGTTCAGAAGGAGTTGCATTGTGTTTTTGTAGACTTAGAGAAGGCATATGACAGGGTGCCAAGAGAGGAGTTGTGGTATTGTATGAGGAAGTCGGGAGTGTCAGAGAAGTATGTGAGAGTGGTACAGGATATGTACAAGGGTAGTGTGACAGCAGTGAGGTCTGCAGTGGTAGTGATGGATGCGTTTAAGGTGGAGGTGGGATTACATCAAGGATCAGCTCTGAGCCCTTTCTTATTTGCAATGGTGATGGACAGGTTGACAGACGAGATCAGACAGGAGTCCCAGTGGGCTATGATGTTTGCAGATGACAGTGTGATCTGTAGTGAGAGTAGGGAACAGGTGGAGGTGACCTTGGAGAGATGGAGATATGCTCTAGAGAGAAGAGGAATGAAGGTCAGCAGGGCTAAGACAGAATATATGTGTGTGAATGAGAGGGAGGATACAGGAATGGTGAGGATGCAAGGAGTAGAGGTGGCGAAGGTTGATGAGTTTAAATACTTGGGATCAACAGTGCAGAGTAATGGTGAGTGTGGAAGTGAGGTGAAGAAGAGAGTACAGGCAGGATGGAGTGGGTGGAGAAGAGTGTCAGGAGTGATTTGTGACAGACGAGTACCAGTAAGAGTGAAAGGGAAGGTCTACAAGAGGGTAGTGAGACCAGCTATGTTATATGGGTTGGAGACAGTGGCATTGACCAAAAGGCAGGAGTCACAGCTGGATGTGGCAGAGTTGAAGATGTTAAGATTTGCACTGGGTGTGATGAGGATGGACAGGATTAGGAATAAGTATATTAGAGGGTCAGCCCAGGTTGGAAGGTTTGGAGACAAAGCCAGAGAGGCAAGATTATGTTGGTTTAGACATGTGCTGAGGAGGGATGCAGAGTATATTGGGAAAAAGATGCTAAGGATGAAGCTGCCAGGTAACAGGAAAACAGGAAGGCCTAAGATAAGGTTTATGGATGTGGTGAGAGAGGATATGCAGGTGGTTGGTGTGACAGAGCAAGATGCAGAGGACAGGAAGAAATGGAAACAGTTGATCTGCTGTGGCGAACCCTAACGGGAGCAGCTGAAAGAAGAAGAAGTAAAAGTTTTGAATGCTGTATAATACATCGTTTTAATAAAAATTCGTAAAGCTGATGACTTGACTTATTATAACAGTGATTTTTTTTAAAAACGCAAAGGCAATCTATTTTGTCTAATCTGACTGATTTATTATGCTGATACTTCTGTAATGTTAGATAAGGGGCTAGCTATTGGAGTTATTTTGAATGTGACAAAAGCTTTTGATATATTGCCTCATTCAGCTACAATATTTATTTGTATTTATTTATTTATTTTACATTTGTTGACCGGGATAGACCGACTGGATATATGTCCATTTTCAGAGGAGGCCTGGGGAGAAAAGCTCCACATACCAAAAAAGAGACAGTACATACATCACTGAGTGATCAGCTCAGATAGACATGTTTAGAAAAATATAGACAAAGAATAAAGGCAGATATCAATATACACAATATGCAGGGATTACATCTGATTGGCAAAGACATATCAAAAAATGTGAACATAGAATGCAATCAGATCTCATAATTCACAATGTTTAGACATTCAAATGCTATGAGACATAGGTACTTGGCTAAAGAGCATGTTGGGTAGCAAGACATGTATTAGTGAAGTTGTTAGTCAGGTTTAGAACAAGAGCACAGCCAATGAGATGTGAAATATTTTTGAGTTCTCTTTTAAATAGGGGTAGTGAGGCTTCCTTGGTAACAGTGGTAGGGAGTAGATTCCATATTTTACCAGTTGAGTTGGAAAATATAGCATCGTCTGCAGAGTTGTTGGATTTTTAGGTTAGTATCATTAGTTTATCAGCTGAGCGTAATGGCCTGGGGACATAATGAGGGGTGAGAAGATTTTTGAGGGCAGGGGTGTTATCAGGTTGATGGAGTATTTTATGTGCTACTACACACTGGTTGAACTGTAGAAAGGTAGGATACTCTAGCCATCCCAGTGCTTTGAGGTTTGCGCAATGGTGGGTCCTAAAAGCCATGCCAGTAGCGAATCTAGCTATATGATTGGAACATCCTGATAATTTGTTGAGATCAGTTTTGGATAGGTTGGTGAGTACAGGAGAAGCATACATAAGGGTAGAGAGAAGGTGTAATCTTGCCATAGCTACCCTGGCTAGGGGGTGAGGGAAGGTTTGTCTCTATACAGGGAGCTAAGTTTTTTGTTGATGGACTTAATAGCGTGATTGACATGTTTATCAAATTTAAGTTTGTTGCCTATTATTACTCCTAGAAGACATCCTGAAGGTAAACCACTCTACATCCAAAATCAAAATCTCAACTTCCTAGTACACATGTGCCATGGAAACTTTAAAACATTGCTTTTTGCCCCCTGCACTTCCCATTTGGAAGGGTGCTGCACCCCCACACCTCCACTCATTATACATCTTCCCCTACCTGGGGATTGTTGATCTCACACACTTGTTGACTATCTGCACAATCAACCAAATGCAGTCAATTAAACAGATGTCAACTAAATTCCCTGTTGACTAAACTAAATGAACCTGTTGGTGGTTGTACCACAAATGGCATTACAGGATGCTCCCCCTTAAAACTTGTAAAGGATAAGTATGGTTACATGCTGCATAAGAAAGTCAGAGAAAATTTGGCTAATGTTTTTTTTCCATGCAATATTAATTTCATTTCATGAAGCTAAAATGCATCTTTCTTTATCATTTAAGATTCTAAACGTACTCATCTCATAATCGGTGCTATCCATTATTAGCAAACATCTCTCCTTGTCTTGTTTCATAATGCATGCAGTATGGCTTCTGACCAACTTGTCCAACAAAGCCTTTTTTTCTACTTTCAAATTCTGGGAATAATAATTATTTTTAAGGTCAAAGCTCTACATAAATAATTTTCATACAACTTTTCAAACAAGCTGAAAGTAGGATGCAATTATTTTGAACCTGCAACCATCTTAGAGAATAAACAATATAGTACTCAAATCTGAAATTTATCATAATGAGAACATGGACTTTTCTTATGATCCTGTACAGCTGTTGCTTTCATACAGTATCACTAATCAAAAAAGATATGCCACTTGAGAAGTTTGCAATGCAAATGTACTATTAAAGTTGCAAAAGGTTGGTCAGAAAGTAAGAAAGTTACAGAGATTGTATATACTTCAATGAGACTGAATGCTTAAAACAAACTGAAGCTTCATATATGAAGACTATATGATTGGTTTCAGGTTTGACTATTTTTTGTATTTTGTTTTTATCAATCACATTACATACTATCTAGATATTGCATATTGTTATTGTATTAAAATATCTCTATGTGAATTTAATTTTAGTTTTTATAACAGCATTATATGTAAAAGTAAATGAATTATTGTGTTCAATTTAGCTTTCTTTTTAAAGATATGGTGACACAGAATTTTTATATACTTACTGCAGTAAATATGACTTCTATAGGCAGTCCACCTTAAGGGGATATATGCCATGTGGTTATCAATAAGTTGTGTGATGTCAATAAGGTTGTAGAAGAGAAAATATATTGTGTCTATGCATCCTCATTCTGACAATACCGACATTTTTTATATGTGTACATACATGCATCATATATCTATCTATAAATATATATATATATATATATATATATATATATATATATATATATATATATATATATATATGTATATATATATATATATATATATATATATATATATATATATATATATATATATATATATATATATATATATATATATATATATATATATATATATATATATATATAGATATATAGCTCTCTCTCTCTCTCTCTCTCTCTCTCTCTATATATATATATATATATATATATATATATATATATATATGTATAGAGAGAGACATATATAGATATCACACACACACACACACACACACACACACACACACACACACACACACACACACACACACACACACACACACACACGCACCAACACACATAAACATATAAAATATTTTTTTAAATCTTTTGACAATCATACTGAGTAGCTCTTTATACAGTTGGCTTATTTGTTCCATTGGAGGGAGAACCAGAAATGCCTGAATTTGTCAAAAGTCCAAAGACTCAATCCTTATTGCTTGGGCTACCTAATCAGTCTATTACTGTAGCTTTCCCAATGGAGACTGTCTGGCTTTAGGCTTTGTGCTAGTCTTAAAGTCTGATGTTATAGCCTGCTACTCCCTTTTGAGCTCACTTCTCATGTGGAAGCTCCTTAATTTCCACAAGTGCTGTGACATCACATGTATCCATTCTCAGCAAGTGTACTTGCACAGGGATAGAATGTGCCCAATATGTACATATCCTATAGGTATAATGCCCAAAGCTCCCTTTTCCTTTCCTCGCCAGGATTCAGGAGCTATATCCCATCCTATCTATCATAGTTCTTCCAGTTCCTGAGCTGTTAATCATATTTAGGGCATCCCATTCATAGTCAGAGATTCATCCACATGGACTGCAATGCCAAGCAGTGACAATGTGTATATTAACTAAACATTTACTACACTGTTTCATCATGGTAAAGGGATCATTTACATCCATCTAAGCTTCTATTAACTAAGGCAAAAGGGACCCCAGTTAATCTGTCATCCAAAAGACAGAAACTCAGGAGTGTTAGCACATTTGTTAGACAATGAACTATGTGGTACCGCTAGAACACAAATCTAAACACCTGGTATGGGACTTAGAGCACATAACTTTACAATCTTTGTCACATCAAATGTAGGTGTGCAAGTCATTAAACCAGTGACACTTTCAGCCTTCGTCATTCAAAAACTTGTTCAGCAAACACAGTTAAACCACAGGTTGCAGTTATTAAGCCATCCACTTCCTCTGTGAATTAGTAACCTTAGCAAACCATAGACTCATCTCAGTGATTTAAATTGATCACGACTGTACTTGTTAAACAAAATTAAAGTCAAAGTCAAAGACAGAGTATAATTTATTGTCATTTAGAACCACACCTCAGTGGAGGCTAAATGAAATTTTGTTGCTTCAAGCTCTAAAATGTCCATATAATATATATAAATATAAAAATAAGAAAAACATTTG
Source organism: Protopterus annectens (assembly GCF_019279795.1). Taxonomy (NCBI): domain Eukaryota; kingdom Metazoa; phylum Chordata; order Ceratodontiformes; family Protopteridae; genus Protopterus; species Protopterus annectens. The sequence goes on along the minus strand of NC_056726.1, from coordinate 1,143,459,601 downwards.
TAACATTTGACATGACAATAGACATGATCACATTTTTGTATTGCTAACTATTAGCAGCACCTAGAATTGCACAAGTAGATATATTGTACAGATCAGACTTGAGCAAAAATACCAGGACATTTTCAATTGCATAGAATGTAACTTGTTCTACAAATTATTGCACAAAACCTAAGAAGCTTACAATGAGCTATTGCACAAGTGATAAGACCTAACAGTGGGTTGATTGTGTTTGAGTGCATTCACTTTTGCAGTCCTAACCAATGGGTTATCAGGCTCCTGGTAGCCTTTGATCGGCCTGAATACAAAAGGTAAGTAAATATGATATCGGCTGTCGTCGGCTGTAAAGGACATCAGGACGTCCGATACAAAAGGAGGCAGTCAACATCATTTCCTCAGTCTTTCTTGCCATAACAGTCAGAAGCCCCCAGAAAACAAGGCTTAAAGCAAAACCAACTTTGGCAAATAATACCTAATTTACCCTGTACCTTAGGAAAAGAGAACAGGAGAGGACCAAAAACTGGAAAGGATGGAGGGAAACCAGGAGTGCAACAGTGAATACACTCGAACATCTACATTTATGGTAAGTGTACACAACTGTACTATTTTCATCGTGTTTCACTGTTGCAGTCCTAACCAATGGGTTGATAACCAAACCCCAGAGAAAAGGGAGGAGGAACCAACAGAATGAAGGATTGGAAATAATGCCCTGCAGAACAGCAGTGGCAAACCCTGCCCTGGCTCTAGAAAACAAAGGCAAATTATAATGCTTTGTGAAAGTGTGAACAGAAGACCATGTGGCAGCCTCCAAAATGTTTTTAGTAGGGACACCCCTTAAAAAGGCTGCAGAAGTGGAAGTTGCTCTAGTTGAGTGGGTCATAAGCCCTTGAAGAGGAACCTTGTCATGAAAGGAATAACAAAAACTAATACAATGTGCAATCCACTTAGAAATGGTTTGCTTAGAAATAGCCTTGCCATAGGCTCCAGGGGCAAAACTGACCAATAATTGTGCTGATTTTTGAAGGTCTTTAGTCCTGTCCAGGTAAAACCTAAGCTGTCTGTGCACATCAAAAGAATGTAGGATCCTTTCACCTCTATTCTGAGGATTAGAAAAGAAGGTAGGAAGGTGTATGGACTTATTAAGAGTCAGGCTAGATACCACCTTAGGCATAAAGGAGGGGTTGGTTCTCAGGAGACCCTATCTGCATCAAAAATAAGAAAAGGCTCCACAGCCATCAAAGCTTGCAGCTCCAAAACCCTCCTTGCTGAAGTTATAGCTAAGAGGAAGGCAGTCTTCCAAGAGAAAAACTTTAAATCTGCAGTGGCAGCTGGCTCAAAAGGAGGAACAGTAAGTTTCACTAGAACAAAATTAAGATCCCAGGCTGAAGTAGATGCCCTTCTGGGAAGTTTTAAGTTGCAAGCACCTCTGAGAAGCATTTTCATCATGGGGGTGAGAGAAAATGAGTTGTTCAAAAGAGCAATGAGCAGAAATGGCTGAAGCATGGATCTTGATAGAGGAAAAAGAAAGACCACCCTGAAGCAAATCAGCCAGGTATTCCAGGATCAGAGAAAGGGTAGGCTGAGAAGAAGATTCCCCTCTAGCCTGCATCCAATGAGAGAATCTTTCCCATTCGCCAGCATAAGACTTCCTAGTGCTAGGCCTCCTGGCCTCTTTCAGCACATCAACCACCTGCTGGGAAAGGGAAGAAGAAAAGAAAGGAGTCATACAATGAGCCACGCTGCCAAATGGAGAGACTGAAGATGAGGATGTAGAATGTTTCCCCCTTCCTGAACCAAAAGATCTGGGTTTAGAGGGAGATGCCAAGGAGAAAATTGGGAGATACTGCGAAGCACTGGATACCAATGCTGTCTGGGCCAGTCTGGAGCTATGAGAATAGTCCTTGGCCGCTCATCCCTAATCTTCAGTAATACTCTGGGAAGAAGAGGAAGAGGAGGTAAGGCATAAACTGACAGCAGCGTCCAAGGAAAAGACAGAGCATCCTGTCTCCAGGCTCTGCTGTGATGCTGTCTGGTGCAACAAAGAAGTAGAAGATGGTTGCCTTGGGAGGAGAAAAGATCCACCTGAGGTGTGCCCCAACATTGAATGATGCTGTAAAAGACTGCTCTGTTCAACTGCCACTCTGCCAAAACATTGAGCCTTCCTGGAAGAAATTGAGCTAGGAGATGCAGGCTCAGGGATGCTGCTATGTACCAAAGATTCATGCTCTGCCTGCACAGGGGGTAAGAATGAGTCTCTCCCTGCTTGTTGATGTACCACATGACTGTGATGTTGTCTTTTCTGATGAGCAGGGTCCCTGGAGAAAGAAGATGCTTGAAAGCTAGTAAGGCCTGCTGAACTGCTATCAACTCCTTTAGATTTATGTGCAGGTGCATCTGCTGGGCATTCCAATATCCCTGTATGCATCGGCTATCCAGGTGTGCTCCCCAGGCATAGTCCGATGCATCTGTGGTAAGAGCTTGAGTGGCAGGAGGTGGGCTAAAAGACATACCTTTGTTTTGTAGACAGGCTGTTGCCCACCATAGAAACTCCATCTGCAGATATGGAAGCAGAAGAATCATCATATCCAGGTCCTGTGTGTGTTGACACCAAATGTTCTTGAGGTACCATTGCAATTTCCTCATATGCAATCTTGCATATGGAATCATGAGAATGCAAGAGGCCACGTATCACAGAGCTTGCAGGTATTTCCTTGCAGGGAGCTGGAACAGGCTTGCCAAGTCCTTGAAGTAAACTGAAAGTGTTGTCTGCTTCTCCTGGGTGAGATATATCATCTGGGCAGCTGTCTTCAGACTCACTCCCAGGAATGTTATCTCCTTGGATGGCACCATTTTTGATTTTTCCTCATAGAAAGTGTAACCTAGGGAAGAGAGGAGTCTTTACAAATTCTAGATCCTTTAACAGCTGTTCCTGAGAATTTGCTTGAATCAGACAGTCATCCATGTATGGATAAATCTGTATGTTCTTCTGCCTGCAAAAAGCAATAACTGGAGCCAGGCACTTTGTGAATACTCTGGGAGCAGTAGATAAGCCAAAGGGCAGTGCAGAGAATTGATAACGTTGCTTGCCCACTCTGAAACGAAGGTACTGCCTGCAACTTTCCCTGATAGGGATGTGCAGATAAGCTTCTTTGAGATCCAAAGTTACCAGCCAGGAATCCTTTTCTAACATTGGCAGCAACTGATGCAGAGTGAGCATTTTGAACTTTGGAATTACCAAGAAAGCATTCAGAATGGATAGATCTAGGATGGGACGCCAGGTGCCTTCTTTTTTTGGAACGAAGAAAAGTCTGGAATAGAAACCTTGGCCTACCTGCTGAGCAGGAACTGATTCTATTTTTCCCAGAAGAAACAGAGACAAAATTTATTTTTTCTACTTTTGCCCTTTGGTTGGAGGAGCATCCAGGAATCCTTTGGGAACTGGAAAGGTGTGGAAAGAAAACTCGTGCCCTAGGGATATAGTTCTGAATACCCATTTGTTATCCGTGATAGTGGCCCAGACATTTGCGAAAAGGGCCAACCTTCCTCCTAAGGGACTCTCCAGGCAGGCAAGAACAAGCAGAAGTTGGATAAAATCATTGAGAGTGTTTTGATTGAGATGCAGGCTTAGAACTTCCAGCCTTGGAAGTGGAAGCCTGCCATTGCTTAGACCTTTGAGGGGTAGCCACCTGCCCCCTAGAAGATTAGTAGCCTCTAGTCCTAGAATGGTTCTGTCTGCTGGCATCAGGAAATGTCCAACTCTTATAAGGGTAATACCTGCTAAAGCGAGGAGGTTGAACTTGCAGAAAATCCTTAACAGTTTGCATAGACTTGGCCTTATCCTCAATCTTCTTGAGCAATTCCTCTGTTTTGCTGCCAAAAAGACTGTCCTTATGCAAAGGTACATCTAAAAGCTTAGACTTGACAGGCTCTGGAAGGGGCTGTTCCCTGAGCCAAGCCTGCCTTCTAATAACAGATCCAGTAGGTGTAGCCCTGCAGGAGGCATCTAGAATGTCAAAACCACAATGTAAAGAATGTTTATTGACAAGACTGGCAGAATTTGGCAAATCCTGCATATCCTTACTCTCTGCCAAAAGATGCACACTTGCTATCCTAGACTTAATAGCCTCCAAGGTGTGCTGCTGGTGTTCAGCATATGAAAAAGACAATTAGTAGACCTAATAGCAAGAGTGGCAGAGGTATAAACTTTTTTATCCCACCTATCTAGGTTCCTAGATTCCCTGTCAGAAGGAACAGAATTTTCGGTATCAGTGGCCTTAACTCCTTTAGGGCCTTGAGAAATAACCTCAGGATCAGTCAACGGATTCCTGAAAAGAAACAGATGAGAATAATGGACCCTATAGTACCTGTCAGGTTTTTTGGGAGCAGGAGGAACTGAATGTGGAGTCAAGGAATTTTCCAGAAAAACATCATCAACCACTTCCAGCACTGGGGGAATAGCCAGAGGCTTATGCTGAGGTAAATCCAAAAACTCCCTAATCCTTTTCTTAGAGTGGGGATAATCCTGACTTTCCCATTTAAAATGCTCCCTGAGAGTATTTAAAGTATCACCAAAAGAGAAATCTTCTGGAGGAGAAGCAGAAGGGATGGACTCCTCTACGTCTGAATCCTCAAAAGGAGAAAAAGCCTGAGAAACTTCCTCTTCATCAGCAGAAATGCTAGAAGAATCAGAACCAGAAAAAGACAAAGCCACAGGAGAAACATCCCTACTCCTTTTAGAAGGAGGAGGCTGTGAACCTCTAATAAGTGTCAAAAGGTCATTAGCCATTTTAACCATTTTGAGATTGAGGGGAACGAGAAGAAACTGGAGCCTGCTTTTTCACAGGCTTATGACTGGAAGATTTACCTGAAAGTCTGAAGGACTCAGGAGGCCTGGCAACCACTGAAGTTGCAGTAGAGGTCATCGGTATGATCTTGCTGTCTGAATGAAGATTGGAGGCCTTGGCACCTGCTTCAGCTTAGTGGCTCCAGATCCAGCTGAAGAGGTGACAGGTGAAAGGTTAGAGGGCAAAAAGGAGGCCGGAGGCCTGGGGGACTCTGAAATGGTCTCAACCAAGGCCTGCAGTTGAAAATCTGTGGACTGCAGGGGCTTCAAAGGCACCTCACTGGCTACCGCATGACTGATGACCATCCTAACATCATCTGAGGACTTAACCTTCAAAGGCCTGTCACGGTCCTTATCCTTGCATTTCTTTGGGTATATCCGAAGCCCGAAGACCAGCAAATGCCATACCAATGAACTTAGACCAAACTCCAAAATGCTTAGCTAAAAGCATGGCCCAACAACGAATAGTACACGGATTAAAGGAGGCACAGAGATCACAATTAGGAATGTCGTGGTCAAGGTCTAAACAAATAATACAATGGGAATGAAAATCTCTATGGGTAATCTACTTTCCACAGGTAAGACCATTATTAACCTTTTCTGACATTCATTAAGGCAATAACAGAGGATCCCCAATGGGGTACTTAGCTGTAGTTGACTTCAACTTGTAGTCAGAAACAAAAAAGGTCAACTATCGACTGGCACTTGTGCAAGAAATGCTTCTGCTTCAGGCTCCGTGGCAAGAAAGGCTAAGGAAGTGACTTTGGCTGCCTCCTTTTGTATCGGACATCCTGACATCCTTTACAACCAATGACAGCCGATCGCATATTTATTTACCTTTGGTATTCTGGCAGATCGAGGGCTACCTGGAGCTGGATAACCCATTGGTTAGGACTGCAACAGTGAAACATGATGAACATATTAGATTCCTTTCATACTATGTGGCAACTGTTAGCTTGCATTGCTTCTCAAGTTTAGTAGTCTGATAGCCTGAGGAAAGAAGCTATTTTTGAATCTAGTTGTTTTGCAACATATACTTCTCTAGTGTTTGCACGAAGTTAAGCAGAGGAACAGATCCTGAGACAGGTAGGTTTGGTTTCTGACAATTTTTTAGCTCTACTGAGACATTGTGCTAAGTGCTGGTTTACTATAGATGGAAGCATGGACCTGGTAAGCCTCTCTGCCACCTTCACCACCCTATGGAGAGCTTTAAGATCTGTAGCCTTGCAGTTACCATACCATGCTGTGACATTGGTTGTGAAGATGCTTTCAGTGGTGCCTCAGTAGAAGGTTGTGAGGACTGAAGATGGAAGATTTGCTCTCCACAACCTGCATAGGAAGTGGAACCTTTGTTGTGCCTTCTTGACAATGTGATTTGTGTTAGTGGACCATATCAAGTCTTTTGCGATATGCACCCCAAAAAATTTGATGCGCTTTACCCTTTCTGCAGTTTCTCTCTTGATTAGGAGAGAGGGATGTGCCTCATGTTTTTTTTTTCCTGAAGTCCACTATCACCTGTTTGGTTTTATTAATGTTCAGAGCCAGGTTGTTGTTGTCACACCAGTCAGTCAGATGCTTCACCTCCTCCCTGTATGCAGTTTCATCACCATTGCTGATTAAGCCTACTACTACTGTAGTATAATCTGCAAATTTGATGATGGGATTTGAGCTGTTCCTAGCTACACAGTCATGGATCAGCATGGTGAATAGCAGAAGACTGAGAACACATCCTTGAGAGACTCCCATGCTCAGTGTAGTGCTTTCTGAGGTGTTTTTGCCTATGCTCACTCTTTGTGGTCTGACAATGAGGAATTCCAAAATTCAGTTACAGCCGATAAACAAATTGGAGTGGATCCAGTTCTGTAGGGAGAGTTGTTGTTAAATAGTCCTTGACCAGTCTCCCAGAGCACTTCATTATGATAGAAGTGAGAGCTGCCAGAAAATAGTCATTCAGGCTTGCTGGTTAGGACTTTTTTAGTAGTGGTATGATTGTTGAGTTCCTGAAGCACTTGGGTACTATGGCCTGACTCAAAGATGTGTTAAATATGTCAGTAAGAACCATCAACAGATAAACAGCACAGTCTCTTAGCACATGTCCCAGCATGTTGCCTGGTCTGGCTGCTTTTCTTGGGTTCATCTGGCTAAGAGTTCTCTGAACATCAACTGAGCTGAGGCAGAGTACTACTTCATTTTTCCTGGTGGTGAGTTTTCTGGCTCTTGGGCTATTCCCTTCATCAAACCTGCTGAAGTAGGTATTGAGCTCATTTAGAAATTTGGTGTTGTCGTCACACTTTGAACATACAGGCCTGTAGTCTGTTAAGGACTGTATTCACTGCCACAGATGTCTGGAGTATCTTTGGTCTAAGAAGTGACTCTGTATTTTCTGCCTGTAGGCATGCTTTGCCTTCTTTATTCCCTGTTTAGGTTCCTTCTAGTGTCTCTGAGGACATCCTTGTCTCCTGCCTTAAAGGCATGCTTTTAGGAGCTCATATACTTCATCTGTGATCCAGGGTTTTTGGTTGGCCATTATGGTGATGGTCTTGTTGACTGATGCATCGTCCACACACTTAGATATGTATGCCAACACAGATTACGTGTACTCATCCAGATTGATGGGTTGGTCCCCCATAACCACGTCTTTAAACATAACCCAGTCCGTGTGCTCAAAGAAGTCCTGGAGGACAGAGACTGCTCCCTCTGGCCATACTCTTTTTTTTTACTTCTTGATTGGCTTGCTTTTTATTAATAGTTGTTTGTATGCAAGTATTAGCATGATGGCCAGATGATCCGAGTTACCCAAGTATGGGTGGGGCACTGCCTTATAAGCCATCTTGATGTTGGTGTATACTTTGTGCAGTGTGCTCTCTCCCCTCATAGTGAAGAAAGTCTACATGATGTTGATAGATAGAACTGACTTTAGCTTTTCGTGGTTGACGTCATCTGCTATTATGTGTACAAACTCTGGATTTTGATTCTGCAGTTCACTGATTGATTGGTGAAGCATGGCCAGTGCCTCCCAATGCCTCATTGGTGTTGGCACTGGGAGAAATATGTACAGCTGTGATGCTCACACCATTAGACTCCCTTGGCAAGTAGAAGGGTCTACATCTTAGTGACAAAAACTCAATGTTTTCAGAGCAGTAAGTGGTAACTACCTTGCAGTTGGTACAACATCTGTTATTTATATAGATACAGACACCCACTCCCCGTGATTTACCACTGACGGTCTGATTCCTGTCAGCCCTTCTATCTGCATTACACTATCACTGATACTATAATTTAACCATGTCTCTGTGAACAAGAGCACACAGCTGTTTCCCACCTTGCTTTCTGTAGTTAGTTCTAGCCTTATGTAGTCCATCTTGTTATCCAGGTAGCAAACACTGGCCAGTAGCATAGATGGAAATACAGACCTGTTTGGGTTGGCCTTTAACCTGAGAGATATTTCAGCTCTAGATCTTGTTTTCCTGTCTTTCACATCTTTTCCTTCTTCTCCTCATTCTAGAAGTTTTCAGTCAGATTTGTTTGAGCAAGACATTTTGGGCCATGATTGAGTATAATACCTTATTCCTGGAGTTTGTGGAGTTCCTGTAGTGTAGTTGGCCTAACAGGCCTTACAGATAACAACCCATCAAACCTGAAGCACAGCGATCTTGAAGATCGAATTTCAAGAAGTTTCTCTCTACTATAACTTAGTATACCTTCAGTATTTTCCCTCACACTTGGATTTTTTGTAGTTTTTGAATTAAAACAAGAGAGATAATGCACATTTCCCTGTCAAGCTGAAGCAGCTGAAGCCGCACAGGGCACTGTCATTTTTTTGTTTTGTTTTGTTTTCTGTACACCCAAAGTTATATACTAACTGTATGGTGACAAAAACATGAAGGAGGGGAAATCTCCCAAAACAAAGGATCATGGCTTGTGCATACCAAGACACTACATCTTCAGTGATTTCCTGTATAAAACAGTAATCACCGACCATTTACTGAAATCTCCATGGAGCTGGGACTCAGGGAGGTGTAAGAAAATGAAGCTGTCCAGATCCTCTGCACTAATTATGTGCTGACCCGTTTGAGACCAAATCAGGTAACCTTTGAATGGGTATGCTAAGTTCAGTGTTTCTCAAATGGTGAGCAGAATAATAATGAAGAAAAATGATTTCATTGCAAATCAGTAGTAGAATGATGCACTCAGCAAAACTGTGGTTATTTGAAACATTTATGTGCTACAGGGATGGTCTATTTTAGTATGGGTAATCCAAAGCACTTTTCTGATATCTCGGAGTGTCTTAAAGACTTCACTGTAATTGGGTGAGGACCATTCTGACAGACACTGAAATTATATTTTATCTCTATTATTCTTCTAAAAGTCTTATAATCTTCTATCACTGTGTTGGACAGCCAAAAACAGGGGATTACTAAAGGCTATAAATCAGCGTAAGGTGGGTAGGATTCTTACTAAGAAACATAGTCTAAATGTCTAGAGAAGGTGTACAAATCTCAGTTCCAGTAAATGAAACTTACAATGAAGAAATAAATATTTGTTTTGCCACAAATCAGTAATGAAAGCTGTCATACCTGCCATGGTCGGAGACTGGTAATGTCAGCACAGGTTGCATTAAATAATGATCCTTTATCATGTATGCACATCTGAGAATCCTGTAGTGCATGTGCCAGTGCATATACTGCATTGTAGATACTGTATTGGAATCTGAAATCTGAAATGGGGTATTTTGCTTGGTCCAATGTTTGTGGTTTCTCTTGACCAGTGCAGTATCTAAGACTGTCAATATTTCCTGTGCCTGATGCCTGAGTAATATTATTATCTGTCCAAATGCAGTGAAATGCTGTTTGCCAGAACATTTTCACAAAAATATCATTGGGAAATTTATAAGGATGAATTGTGTAAAGAAAGTCTTTAAATCCTGGCATGTTTCCACTGGCTACTGTAGCTCCGACTGTACCATGAACTACTCCCATAATACTTTTTATGGTAAATATCCCTGAAATGGTCCAGCTGCTGCTTGCTAGCCAGATTTTACCAGTGGCATTCTGTAGCATAATTTCTTCCATCAACAGAAGTACTTGCTCTTGAAAAGTATAAATAACCACTACTATAGCTGAAGATTTCTTTATTTTATCGACTAGTAATATGATTTTTGATCTTGTTACTTGCACAGGAACAATTTCATAGAATGCAACACAGTAGCCATGTTTAGTTAATTCTGCCTTAAGCAGCTGAATCCCTTCGAGTCCATAGTCATTACCTGTACCCACCAGCCCCACCCATTCCCACTGGTAATGCCTGATAAGTTGGGCAAGGGCAAGGGACTGGTGGGAATTTTTTGCAGTAGTCCTTAAAAAGGAAGGAAACTGATGTTTGTCACTTAAAATAGAAAGCGTTGAAGGGCTAATCTGAAAAAGAATAAATCTTTTAGTCTGAGGATTTGACAAATGAATACTAGAGGGTTATAATTCAATAAGTGAAATATAACAATGCAGTAAGAAAGTCTCAATATAAATGCCTATCATTCAAGTAAAAAGAAAAAGAAAGAAAGAAAGAAACATGTATGGCAAGCAAATCCAACATACATTAAGCAGTAATACTGGACTGATGAGATAATAATCAAAGTGCAGCACATTAGGGATGGGAGGTTGCTATAATGGTTAAGGTGTTTACCTTAGAAACACCGCATGCAAGGTTTGATACTTACATGGGGTAACTGACTAGGCTTAAAATGGCCCACAAGGGCAGTTAGCCTAGTACTAACCTATTAGAATGACGATGTGAAATTCTTTTGTTATAACAGTTTACAGATTAAAGCATTTACTGGAATGAAATCCTATAGCACCTATAATTGTGATGCATTCATTTGTATATCATAATATAAGCAATATCAAAGTACAGCCTATGCTAGTACAAGTGGAATGGAATATATATATATATATATATATATATATATATATATATATATATATATATATATATATAGGATAGAAATTATATGATCAGCCAGGTGCAGTGCATGGGCAGAACCAGTTGCTGGATACGTTTTTTTTAAGGACATGTTTGAAGTAGGATGGGTTTGTACTATTTATGATTTGTTTAGGGATGGTATTTCATATTTTGGCTACATGATTAGAGTAAATTGTAAATGCTCTTAACTAGTGTGCTGCTGTAATAGTAAATTAGTATCATACTGTAGAAATGGATACTTTTCTATTTTTTCTATAGGCTGTGCAATGGTACAGCGGTTAGCATTGTCTCCTTATAGCAAAACAAGATATAATAAAGTCACGATACTCAGGCACTTTTTACTTGCCATAGACTCATTATCGCCAAAACAGCATAGCAAGTATTTATTACAGGTGTACCCTCAAACACATATGCACACATTCACATGCACATTCACACACATGCAGGTGCACCCAGACACAGACAAATAGGCTCTGTAATTGGAAGTGGAAATACATTACTGTGGACACTTTGTTTGCTTTTGGCAATCACACATATTTGTGATCATAGGTTATTGTTTGAAAGTGCAGTCTCTTGGATGGAAGCAATGGGCATTTAGATGATCACAGTGAAACTGTCTTTGCCATGGCATTTTTATTTTATTTTATCCATCTGCTAACTGGGTAAACCCAATGGACAAAGAGTCCTTTTTCAGGGGAGATGAGGGAGCATTGTGTGGTTATGTGACTTTGCTCATAGTTATAAATGAATTGAATGGAGTGGAAAGAATAAAACCCTGTATCCTTTTTACTATAAGAAACAGCTCATTAGCAGCTTAGAAACTTAGCTGTCTATGCTAACTCCTAGACTTGATGGAGAGCATGAGGAAATGACATGCAGCCTCAGAGGAACAGTCTGAAATGAATTATTGTTGTTATTTTTTCTTTCACTTTCATCACAATCAAACATCAAGTGAATACACAAAAAAATGTGTGTTGTGGGTACGGTTGTAGGGTATGCCAGAAGGTATAGCGCAATACTGCAATCATTTATATGGTTTGTTTAAGAGCAATGGATGTTTTTATTAGCAGAACGTTGAAGTTCAATAAAGAGACTAAATGCCTTTCATGTTTTTGACAAGCAGATATCAGAGATGTCCACAATGTACACAGAGATTGGATCCACCTAGGGCACCACTCTTGCTTGTCTCTTAGGGGTACTTTTCAAGTATTTATTAAGATGGCATTTCTTTACTATAGTAAATAAATAAATAACAGAAAAGTATACCTATTGCAGCAGTGTGATCGATACCTTAGGGAGGAAGTTATTTTCGGCCATTGATATGCTGGTCTATGGAATTTAACTAATGGCTGCTTTTTGTGCATTGTTCTGACTTTGCAGGATTAATGTGATTTGCATAAGGAAAATCAGAGTACTCTCATATGTAACTAGTCAACTAGTCAAATCTTCAAAAACTAAATATGAGACAAAAAGCACCTCCCAAACAAAGGATTACCACAAAGCATTTTTAGTTATGTCCAAACTCTTAAGTGAGTCACTTAACAATGTACTGAGTCAGCTGCAGTTGGCAGTACCTATACTCAGCAAGCAGAAATAGAAAACCTGCTGGCCAATAGATTTAGCTCAGATTTCACCCCCTCATCAACACAGGTCACGCCAATAAATACCCACTTCCATTCTTTTGCCTGTTATTACAAAAGAGCAGGTAGTAACTGCAGTCTCTAAAGCGAGAAACATGGCATTAATGGCCCTGATGGAATCCCAGGGTGCCTATTAAATAGCTTGAAACATGACGTAGCAGATGCACTCCAATCTCTATTTAACCAGTCTCAGACAGGCTTTTTCCTATTACAGTAGAGGACAGCAACAGTCATCCCTGTGCACTTAGCGTACCATCACCTGACCCAGGAAACTTTTGACCCATAAGTCTGGCTAGCCTGATATGGAAGACTATGGAAAGGATAATCATGGCACTGATTAACAATGGCAGAGGAAATCTCCAGACTCTAGACTGAATGCAGTTCAGCTTCATCAAGGGCAAGTTCTGCCTGCTCAGAATGGTGGACTTCTTGAGAAGGTCCCCAAGCCCATAGATGAGACAGTGCATCCTACCTTGACCCTGCCAAGGCATCTGACAAAATACCTCACTTAGGTAGTATACATAAGTTCACAAAATTGGGCATAATGTCTATGCCACCAGATGGAAAGCCAAATGGCTTATGGATACAGTAGTAAAGAGTGGGGCCATCCACATCCAGCAAGAGGTCAGTCACCAGTGGAGTATCACAGGCCTTAGTGCTGGGCCACCTTCTGTTTGGAATATAATTCTCAGATGTCAATGCAAATGTAGATGGCCCTTGGCTGACCAAGATTGCTGATTACTGAAAACTGGGCATACTATCTGACTCCTCAAATGATGTTGATATCCTTCAGAAAGGTCTGACACAGACTAATGATTGGTGCCAGAGCCATGGCTTCAGATTAAATGCAAAGAAGTGCATAATAATACCCTTTGGGAAAACAAATACCTCTGCAAATTACAGCACTGAAGGCACCCCTTTAAGAGTGGACCCAGTGGTGAGAAATCTGGTACTTAGATAGATAGTAATATGAACTTTTACCACCATGTATCCACAATAGTGAGGAAATCCTTCTATGTAGCTTAGTTTATAAGTAAAGGAATGGCATTCAAATCTAAGGATGTCATAATACCACTGTATTCAGCAATTATTGACCAATAATTGAGTATTATGCACCATTTGGCATGTACTTTGCCAGGCACCAGCAACAGATGGAGTGTCCGCAGAGTTTTTGCACCAAACAAACACAGGGTATATCCAACATGTCATGTGTGCACTGATTAAAAGCCCTATCACTGTATTTAGGTTCCTACTGATTACTGAGGGGTGATCTGTGTCTGACCTTCAAGGCAGTCTGTGACCCAGCACTGATGGAAATGTTGCATATTCTCAGAATTAACTGCGCGAAGGTTACCTGCTCCATAGATGTAAACCTGATCTCTGACATGACTACATCATGCTGGAGAGACAGATATGTGTCCCAGAGATTGCCTCTTCTCTGTAATAGGCTTCCTATTCATATGAAGCAGAGCCCTTCTCTGACCATCTTCAAGCCAATTTGAACTGGTGGATGTGAAATTGCAAATTCAGTCCTGTGGTGTTGCCCCTGTTCTTTATGGATAGAGACAGTCTGTAAATATAATCAAAACCCCACTTGCTGACCCTTTCCCCTAGGCATAGAAAATTGGGTAAAATCTGGATAAAACTGACAAGGCTTATACAGGCTCTTGCAACATTAGCCTAGTAATCTCATATGAAACTATGAACCTATGAACTACTGTTTACATGGTATTAAGCTGGAATACAGTCTATGGCTGTCATTTCTAGCTGTAGCTGCTGAATGTGGATGGGAACTATCTGTAGAAAGTGACCGACCCTGCTGATTCTCTCTCTTTTGCTGCTGTCCACTTTTCCTAGTCTCATTCTCCCTTTATCTATATTTCTACTGTCTAAGATCATGCAATATATGAAGGGCCAGTAAAAGTTTCACATTAGAATTATCAAGTATTACTAGTTTTATTTTCTTATATCTCATTTTATTATTATTATTGTTCAGCTTCTATGTCCCTCATTCTAAAACAGGACATCCTTAAAAGTTTGTTGATAATATTATGTCTGTGCAATATTCCTCAGCAACTTATTTTGAGCAAGGCTTTCTCCTATACAAATAAAACCAGTGAAACCGATCTGCTCTCTATTGCTAGTGCCTGATGAGAATTGCACTGTGCAGAAATATTTTTACCTTCATGTTTCAAATAATTAAAATGAAAACAAAATGGGAGGGAAGACAGTAAATATAGCAACATGCTGTTCTTAGATTATATACATATCGAATCAAAAATCTTATTTGGCTAAGTTGAGACCACAAATCTATATGCCTGCTATTTATTATAGCATGTAGTAACTGACCAATCGAGTTTTATTATAGTGTGGTTAGAAGTGGAATGCATTCATCCCAAAGCTCAGGCCAACCCCACCCCCGTCCTAGCACAACATTTAACTATCTATGCATTCTTCCCTCCTTGAACAAATTGTAACTTTTATTTTGGCAGCTGCATCTTACAAACCCCTTACTCTACTGTCTGCATTGCTATGCTCTATACATAGTAAAATTGTCTGTTGGATAACATGACTGAACCTTGCTAATAGTTGCTGCTACTTCCCAATGTTCCTTTACAGAAGTTTGGCTGCATTCTCTGTTTGGGGCTGTAAACAACTCAAGCTGCCCTCACTCCACACTGGCTCACTCAGCTCCCCTACCCTAGCCCAAATTATCTCCCACTTCCTCTTCTATTACACTAGTACTAACCCCACTCCTCAACTCACCACATCAGCCATAATACAGTTCCCATTAGTCAGTCACAAATATAGCTTCTGAAACTCCTCCCAAGGAAGTAAACTTCTCTTCTAAATGTATAACTTCACTCATATTTACAAATGAAAAAAATGAATAAAAGGTTCCATAGACCACCAGGCTAAGAAGCTTCTTAGCCTGGTGTTCTGTGGAACCTTTTATTCATTTTTTGCTGTGTTTTTGGAGCTACAGACCTTCGGTTTTCCTTCACCTTGTTTTTTTCCTGTTTGCTATTTACAAATGGACCCACTCGAACCCCATCCCTACCCGTTTTCCTTAAAACTTCACTTCCACTTCCTTAGCCTCCTTATTCTATGTTCTAGCTTGTTAATATTCTCCCGTGCACTTTGTACTCCTATATAATTACCACTTTGCCCATTCAAAGGCATTGAAGTTCCACTATCTTATCAGTAATATAATAGTTGATTTTACAGCCTCCTCTACTCCTCTGTCACTTCTATTATTGCACTTTTTCCTAACAAAAATCATGCTCCTCCTAAGCTTACTCACTGCATTACTTCTTTTATCTTACATTAAAAATTATGACCACAATATAGAATCAATTAACATCTCTCACTCCAACTATTATCTCCTCTATCAGTTATTCATTTTACCCATTGCTCTACCAAAATTGTACCCAACCTGTATAACTTTTCTCCAAGCCTTTTCTACAAATATGAAATACTTTACTGTAATGTCAGATATCACAAAATAAAACCATCATTAAAAATTTCAACCAAATTCCAAATTTTACTTTTGTTTTATTCCATAATGAAATCTCCACCCTAATCCAGGTTCTTGTAACATATATTCCTTTTCAGACAGTACAATAACAGCCCCCAAATGGTCCATACTGAACAATTCCCCATTATACGATCCTATGAACTAACTTTTTCCCTAACGCTGTTTCAGCTCCACAACTTCGCTCCACAAATACATTTCATAATTCCATGCAATATCTCCAATCAAAACAAGCATCCCCACTTCATCTCAAAATCCATCTCCTCAACCTTCTCTTTCTCCTCCTTAGTCTCGCCCCATTCCCACCAAAGTTCTGAACCTTGTCAACATTAACCTCCAGAGCATTTGCAATAAAATTACTGAATTATTTATTTTATTTATTTTGACATTTGTTAACCGGGTTAGTCTGACGGGGCAAAGCCCTTTTTCTGCAGAGACCTGAGGAGAAAAGCTCCGAACTTACATTACTTAAACATAATTAACATATAGACTGCTGTTACAAAAAACATTGACTAATTAAGATTATCTGTATATACCTAGTTCAGTTTTTACATAAAAACACATTCTGTATAAAATGATAGAGTATAAGTAAAAGAGATTTATCATCAGGGCTAAAGACAGAATAATGGGCATATACATAAATGTTGTAGAAAAAAGACTGCACAGCTTGAGTATACTAGTAAGAAAGTTGGAGTAAGAGGAATAATGATCTAGGACAAAAGTGAAGAGCATGTGGTTGAAGAATAGTACTAAGGTGTAGCTAGTATAGAGCAGAAATAAAAAAACAGAGGGAAAAGTAAATGGAGTAAGAACTAGGAAGAGAACAGGTAGGGAGCCAGTCACAGGACAAGTATGGTAATTTCTGTGAGAGCAGTAGTTTATGTTAGAGGAAGGTTGCTTATGTTGGGTCATGGCAGAGGCATGTCCATGATTTGTGGAAGTCGTCGTTAATTGCCATTTTAAAGGTGTTAGAATCTGTGATACATCTGACATTTTGAGGTAGTTTCTTCCATGCATTTTGTATGGAATAACTGTAAAGTAATTTACTAATATTTTTGTTGGGCATGTAGACTTGCAGTAGGTTCTGTTGAGAGCTGCGGAGAGAGCGACTGGGAGTATAGGACTGGATGAGAGTAGAGAGAGGGGGACAGGAAGAAGGTTGATGTAGAATTGAATGTGCCAAGAGAAGCTGTGTTAGGATTTGGTGAGGAAATTCTAGCCACTGCAGGTTTCTTAAGGTGATGCAATGGTGGGTGTGGTAAGGTACGTTGGAGGCAAATCGGGCAATTTTGTTATAGGTGAGTTCTAGTTTAGTGAGAATGTTTGATTAGAGGTGTGTGAGAATAGGGGCTGTGTAGAGCAGTGTGGGGAGTAGAAAGGCTTGTATAAGGGAGAGTCTGAAAGCATTTGTAAAGTACTTATTATGTCTATAGAGCAGACTTAGTTTTTGTTGGATCTTTTTTATGCACTGCTGAGTGTGTAGATCGAATTTGAGGTGTCATCGATTATAACATCAAGTAATTTGGTATGGAATTCAGATGAGATGATAGTATTATTCAGAGAGGAGACAGAGAAGGAAGTTTTATGATGATGAAAGGAGGTAGGGAGAAACAAGAGGAGTTTAGTTTTCTTAGGGTTCAGTAGTAGTTGGTGGGAGGTAAGCCATCTTTCGGCGAAGTGGAGGGATTCTTAGGTGAGGATATGAAGGTGTGTGATACTGTCAGAGCAGGAGATAATTGCTGAATCATCGGCATATTGAATGATGGTCAAGAGTGAAGAAGAAGAGTGGAGGTCATTAATAAAGATGTTGAAAAGTAGAGGACCAAAGATGGAGCCTAGGGGCACCCAGTTTGTACTGGTAGAAAGGGAGAGAATTTGGATTGCCATTTCACAGCCTGGAATCTGTTTGAGAGGTAGCTGGAGAACCATGATATAGTAGAGTTAGAGAGGTTGAGAGAAGCAAGTTTGGATAATGGTAGTTTATGAGAAATGGTATCAAAAGCTTTGGATAGATCAAGGAACAGGAAGGAAACTAATTTATTGTTATCATGTGCTTTTGCGATAGTATTAATAAAGGAAGTTAGAGCAGTAGCGGTACTGTGCTTTGGCTGAAAGCCACATTGTATGGAGGTAAGGAGATTTTCTTGGAGAATATGATCAACAAGCTGTTTGTGAATACATTTTTCAAGTATTTTGGACAGGGGAGATAAGATGGAAATAGATCTGAAATTAGAGGGGTCTGTTGCTGTACTGCCTTTATGCAGTGGAATAACATAGAATGTTTTTCATATATCAGACACAGAGCTTTCCTTGCTAGATCTGTTGAGTAGTATAGAGATAGGACAAGCAATATAATTAGCAGCTGGTTTTAGGAAGTGAGGAGGTAAACTGTCAGCTGATGGTGAGCATGTTTTAAGTTTGGACAAAAGAGATTTGATGTAGGATGTGGGGACTGGTTTAAGACAGAAGGTGGGAGAACCGGTAGTGATTGGTGGTGGGGGGGTAGGAAATGGTATCGATTTTGGTGAGGCTGCGGATGGAGTCAATTAAAGAGGAATTTAGAAGTGTAGCTGTCTCTGAAGGGGAGCTGTTTGAGCAGGGATTAGGGGGAGATGGGCACAAAGGATGGATTGCCAACATTTTTGTGGGTTAGTGATATAGTCCAGAATAGTCCCCTGCAAGTGCAGCAGTGCACGGCTTAAAGAAACAATGATCCAAAAGGCAAAAAGTCAGCACCAAGGTGTATAAAGTGTAACTTCATTTTAAAGTTATCACATCAAGACAGAGATGTGATAACTTTAAAATAAAGTTACACTTTATACACCTTGGTGCTGGCTTTTTGTCTTTTGGGTTAGAGTGAGGTTTGTTAAGTGGTTTATGAAAAAAACACTTGCATGTGTGCATGTTTGCACACAATTACATGCCTAGATTGCCCAAAATGCTGCTGACATTCTAGCAATCACTGAAACCTGGCTTAAGCCTAATATAAAATGTAAAGAAATACTACCTCACTCTACAATGTAAAAAAGTTCCAAAACTATATTCCCATAACCCCAAAAACTCTATCAGCCACCACAATAAACTTATAGAGAATGAACAGGTATACCTCAACCACAAACCTCCCCCTCCCCCAATCCCTCCCATTACCAACATGGGAGATAGATGCTCCACACCAGTTGTCACCCCCTCATTGGTCAGGTCTGATTATAAGCAAATCACCCTTGACATCCACATCCCACCTCCACCCTCCAGTAATCGAACCTCCGTAAAAAAAACATCTCCAAAGCCAACTTCATGCTACTCAAGTCTGAAGTGACAAACTTCATGACACCAATGCAGACGGGAGATGAAAGTTCAACTGCTGAATCCTACACTAAGGCACTGTAGGAGCACATCCACTCATGCACGAATCGTGCTATTCCAAATAGAACCAAGATGCTCTCCTCTAAAAAAAGGAAGCCAATCTAGCGGTCCCCTGCTATAAACAAACTGTACAACAGAAAAAAGAAACTGTTGCAGAAAAGAGGAAAATCCCGGGATGCAAAAAAACTCCCTTACCAGCCTCAGTAAAAAGCTGAGATCCCTCAAAAAATCCTCCAAAGCTAGTTATGAAAATAAAATTGCCAAAGATTCCAAAGACAACCACAAGACATTCTATAGTTATGTCAAGAATCTAAATGGCAATGCTCAGATATGCTCTGAGCTACAACAGAATCACATTAAGTATACTGATCCCAAGGATATTGCAAATATCCATGCAGATCGATTTAGTGCCAAATTCACCCCCCCTCTCACCCCCTAAAGGGCCCATCTTAATCCCAAAAGATTGCCAAATTCTGGTAATCACGGCCACACAGGTAAAAACCACACTCTCCAAAGCTAAGAATACAGCATCCATGGGACCAGATGACATCCTGGCTGGGTACTACATGACCTACAAAAAGAACTGGCACCTCACCTAAGTGTCATGTTTAATCATAGCCTCACCTCAGGTTTCGTGCCCACTAAGTGGCACACAGCTACAGTTATCCCACTCCACAAGGGGGGATCCAACTTGGATCCCAGGCACTACCATCCCATCAGTCTGACAAGCCTAATCTGCAAGGGCATGGAACACATTATCATGGAACTTATAAATAAAGACATTGGCAACCTTCAAACACTGGACCCCACCTAGTTTGGGTTCGTGAAGGTCCGATCTTGTCTCCTGAACCTGATTGACTTCTTCGAATCAGTCTCCAGAGCAGTGGACAAGGGTAAGGAGGTCCACACAGCCTATCTGGACCTTGCCAAGGCCTTTGACACCATCCCCCACTTTGGAATCATAGATAAACTTACTAAGCTTGGCATAAATCCCTATGTCACTCAATGGGTTGCCAACTGGCTTACTGACAAAACCCAGACTGTAAAAGTAGCCGACTCCAAATCCAGCTCCAGACAAGTGACAAGTGGAGTACCTCAGGGTTCAGTCCTGGGACTGCACTTGTTTGGCATCTGCTTCTCTGAAGTATAGGCCAACACTAATGGACTCTGGCTAACAAAGTTCACAGATGACTGCAAACTGGGAGCCATTATTGAATCCCCAAATGATGATGATATTCTACAAAAGCCCCTTACAGAAACAGATGCTTGGTGCCAGAGCCATGGGCTCAAGCATAATGCCAAGACATGCATAGTTATCCCCTTTGCAAAAAAACATGTACCCATGAATTACCCCATAGGTGGCAGTACACTAAACACCGAAAGTGTGATGAGAGACTTAGGGACACAAGTGGACGGTGGTCTCACCTTCGATAACAACATCACCACAACAGTCAGGAAATCCTTCTATGTGGCACACCTCATCAGTAAGTGCTTTTCATCCAGAAAAAATTAGGTAATTGTCCCACTGTACTCATCCCTTATTAAACCCATTATAAAGTATAACACCCCGTTTGGTATGTACCTTACAAGACATCTGCAACAGCTGGAAAGACCACAGAAATACCTCACTAAAAGAATCACAGGCCTAAAGCAGATGCCCTTTGCTGACCATCTAAAAAAACTCCAGCTATACTCTGTGGCATATTGTCTACTCAGAGGCGATTTCTGCTTAACATAGAAGGCCATGTCAAACCCTGAGATGTTGGACATGCTCCACTTAAAGAAATCCCAATCCCTCAGAGCCACATGCTCCAGGGATCTAAACCTTGTCATCACAATGAACAAAACATGCTGGAGGGATAGGTTCCTGACCCAGAGACTCCCCATACTCTGGAATAGACTGCCCATACATGCCAAGCAGAGCACCTCCTTGGCCCTCTTCAAAAGGAACCTTGACGATTGGATGGGAGATAGGAAATTCACCCCGGTGATCATGTCAGTCACCCTGCTAGACAGGGGTCCAGGAAAGTAAATATTGTGGGAAGAAATATCCAGGGAATTGTTATGGCTAGGCTTGTATAGGCCCTAGAGCCGATAACCTAGTACCAACTTATGAACCTATGAACCAACACTAGCCCCACCCAAACAAACTCAACACTCACCCCACCCAAACCCCCTACATTAAATTCCCTTCCTCAACTAAACTCTAAAATGCAACAAACCAAACTTTCTTCCTCCAGCCTACAAATATCTAATCTCAATGCCTGCAGCATGTGCAATAAGATATCAGACGTTCACGCATGGATTGAATTCCATTAACTTCACATCCCAATTATCACTGTAACCTGATTAACATCTGAAAATAAAGATGAAGAAATCATTCCTCCTGGTCATGTCATCATTAGAAAAGACTGAATAGGCAAATGGGCTGGAGGCATGGCCATCATCATTCAAGCCATCTTATAAAGCCATGCCCACCTCCCAACTATTTTACAATAAAGCACTGAAGAAATACTAATAAATCTATTATCCTTTCCTACATCCCCAACCCAAAAATTGTCAGGACTTCTTAAAACATAGTTATCTTCTACTTTCAACAAAGAAAACACCCTGCTTGATTAGCTTAACATTGATTGGCCCTCTAAGAACCTAACATTACTCCCCATAATATCAGCCTATTTTATTTCACTCAGCTGATCCAATAACCAACCCAGTTTGAAAATGTATATAAAAAATCCATCATAGATTGCATAGTCTCAGCCAGCCATAAAAACATTAAGCTGTCCAGTGCCATCCCAGACTGTCGCAGCAATCATCATCCTACCTACATCAAAAGAGAATACCACAAGCCCCCCCAAACCCCGGTACTTCACCTCTGTGAGAAACATAACCAATTTTGATAAATCGATATTTAATGGCATTCATAAACAATGTGATTTGGAACCCCTCAAATATCTACATCTAGATGAAGTTGTCTGTCTCTTCACTAACGTCTGCTTAGCCATACTAAACCAACAAGCCTCAATGAGACATAAAGAAGTGAAAATAAATTCTGCCCATTGGCTAACTTTCAAACTAAACTTATGAGAGACAGAGACAATGCCTGCAAACGATGACACAAAACTGGGACCTAATGATACCTTGATTTATGTTGCTGCCTCAGAAAACTGACACATGCACAAGTTCATTATGGTAGAAAGAATTTCTTCTCCACAAACCAGATCACACATACAAAAAAATGCAACAAATTTTGGCAAAATTTAAACAACCTCCAAAAAACAGGCAGAAAACCCATCCCATATCTTTTCCCATCTGAAACCATTGGGAAATTTGCAGATGAATTCAACAAACACTTCTTATCCAGTAATCTAATTAACTAAATATTATAAAATCATCTGGAGCCAAAGTCATCAAAAAAAGAAGGCGTGGAAGAAAAAGTAGGATACAGAAAAGGCAAATCTGGCTAAGAAAGAATACTGGTTGGCTAACAAAGAGGCTAAGAGAGGAGTTGCAATAGCAAACAGCAAAGCATCAGAAGCACTCTACAGATTCTGGAAAGTGGCATGGTAGTAGATGACATAAAGAAACAATCATTTTGCAAGGCAAAGACAGAAAGATAAAGATGATAGTCAAACACCCTTCATAAGGGATTCCAGCAACAAACTGTTCATCAGCACGCAGAAACTCAAAGGCAGACAGAAGGAGTACTTTCAGCAGTTTCTGAATGAAGAAAACCGCATAGAAGCTGTACTGCCCCATACATAGCTTACAAGAAAGAAGAGGAAGAGCCCACCCTAGAAGAAGTTAGGACAGTACTAAGGAAAAATAAGTCAATGAAAGCAGAAGGCTCAGGTAAGGTCACAACAGATATGATCAAGACATTGGCTGAGATAGGGGAGAAATGGCTTCTGAGGGTACTCATAGTAGAAAGGCATATACTAGATGACTAGAGAATGAGCATGCTGGTGCCAGTGTCCATGAACAAAAGGGACATTCACAACTGTGGGCTGTACAGTGATATCAAACTCCTATCACATTTCATGAAAGTTCTAGAGAGGGTGATTGACAAATATGTAGAGTAGCAAAAAGTAAGATGGGGGATGGGCAGTTCAGATTCAGATCAGAATGCAGCACAACTAATTTAATGTTTACATTTCAAACAAATAGTTGAGAAGAAGCTAAAGATGAGTAAAGTGTCCAACGGGGCATTCTTAGACTTGAAGAAAGCATATGACAAGGTCCCAAGAAAGCTGCTGGTCAGTCCTGCACTGGTTCAAAGTCCCAGAGACATTGATAGAATTAGTGCAGACTACATGCAAGGACCCAATGACTCAATTACAAACAATGTTCGGTCTCACAGAGGGGTTCCAGTGGGAGTGGGAGTGGGAGTGCATCAGGGTTCAGCTCTGAGTCCACTACTATTAGTATTGGTGAGGGACTACATAAGCAAACAGGCTGGAGGGGATAGATTAAAAAAGTTGCTGAATGCAGATGATGTGGAATTACAGGCATACTCTGAAGAAGGATGTTATCAAAGTATAGGGGAAAGGATTGCAAAATTTACACAGGGAGAAACTGAGTACAGATAAGACAGTCGTAATGACAGTGAAGAAGCTGAAACTAAAAATCAAAGAAAATAGTGGAAAAAAAGTTAACAGCTTCACGTATCTGGGAAGGGGTAATAGAAGAGGAGGGAATTCTAAATGAGGAGGTCAAAGCTGGAATCAGAAGGGCTACATCCAATTGACACAAAGTGGTAAACAGTGTATGATAGAAAAATGCT
The DNA here is from genome assembly GCF_019279795.1 of Protopterus annectens. Taxonomy (NCBI): domain Eukaryota; kingdom Metazoa; phylum Chordata; order Ceratodontiformes; family Protopteridae; genus Protopterus; species Protopterus annectens. Next base: position 1,143,435,464 of record NC_056726.1, on the reverse strand, counting down.
AAAGAAGATGAAAATTAAGGTGTACAAAACTGTACTATGACCAGTACTACTGTATGGTACAGAAACTTTGGCAGTAAAGGCAAAGCAGTTGAGAAATTTAGTGGAAATGTTGATGAAGTGCCTGAGATGAGTGGTAGAATGCACATTGTGGGACAGACAAAGAAATGAGGACATCAAAGCGGAATCCAAAGTAACATCAAATTCAGAGCAAGTTAAAGAGAACAGACTACAGTGTTTTGGGCATGTGTGCAGAAAGGAAGAAGACAATCTAGTGAAGAAGATTTGGGACAAACAGGAAAAAGCAAAAGGAAACGAAAGTCCAGCAAAAAAGTGGATGGATTGTGTGAAAGAAGAACTGTGACAGTCAGGCATGAGTGTCGAAGAAGGTAGATGAGTGGCACTCAATTGAGAGACATGGTGACAGATGACACAACACCCTGACCCCGTATAGAAAATGAGAAAAAAGGGGATTGATGATGATGGATTATGGAGCTATGGTCTGGGTGTTGGGCAACAGAAAGGAGAAAGAGAGATTTTACGTTCCTCCATTTGGATTTTTTTCTGATTATATTGCTTTCTGCACTTGATTTAAGTCGTCTATTTTTTTCATTTAACTGCATTTGTTTTAACTGTATTTGTCTTAAAAGTGCTACACATTTGTGTGCTAGCTTGCACTGCATTTAAAAAAGTTTTATTACTGCTTTAGCTGCTTTTTCTGCAAAAAAAATAAATAAAAATAAAAATAAAATTCTAAGCTTGTTTCCTGCCTTTCCTGTTACTATAGTAGTCCAGATACAGATTTCCTGTATCCAGGACTGTTTTGTAAATTTCCACTCATGCGGGTCCATGAGATTTCTGCTTAAGTCATCTGCCAGTGAATTTAGTTTGGCTGGCAGGAACTGCACTTGCAGGTGCACTTGGCTGCTCAAGGCTGTGTTCCACAGAGCCATGGCTAATCTGCAGAGCGGGTAGGAATGGATTCCCCCCTGCTTGTTTATGTACCGCATAATTTTGGTATTGTCTGTCTTTACCAATAGTTGTCCTGGAAGAATAAGGCCTTTGAAGGCTGTCAGAGCATTCTGTACAGCTAACATTTCTTTTTGATTGATATGTTTTTGCTTGATATGTAGGTGCATTTGCTTTTGGTTCAATTTGCCCTGAATGCACTGCTTTGCCATGTAAGCCCCTCATTCATAGTCTGATGCGTCTGTTGTTAGGGCTTGGAGGCAGGGGGTAGAGTGAAAGGGAGTCCCTTGTTGTGGTTGCAGGCCTCTGCCCACCAAAGGAATTCTGTCCTTAGGCAAGGAATGATAGGAATCATTCAAAGTCCTGAGAATGTTGACACCAGAGACTTTTTATTTACCATTGAAGTTTCCTCATATGCTGTCTTGCATATGGAATTAAAAGAATGCAAGAGGCCATGAATCCCAGGGATTGCAGTATTTTTCTTGCAGATATCTGAGTTTTGGTGGCCAGTAGATTGAAGTAGTTTGTTAAATAAATTTGTTTCCCTAGAGTGAGGAATGCCATCTGGGAAGTTGTGTTCAAGCTTGCTCCCAGGAATGCAATCCAGTGACTGGATACCAGCTGTTATTTCTTTTCATTGATGGTACACCCAAGTGAAGTTAGAAGTCTCTTTACAAATGCCAGGTGCTGTAGTAGCAAGTCCTGACTGTCCACCTGAATCACATAGTCATCCAACTATGGGTAAATCTGAATTTTTCTCTGCCTGCAATATGCAATGCCTGGAGCTAGACACTTTGTGAATACCCTGGGCACAGTAGATAAGCCAAAGGGAAGTGCAGATAACCGATTGTGCATAGACCCTGCTCTGAAGCGTACATATTTCCTGCGAGATTCCCTTATGTAGATGTGCAGATACGCTTCTTTTAAGTCTAGGGTTGCTAGCCAGGAGTCCTTGGCTAGCATAGGAAGCATCTGTTGGAGAGTTAGCATTTTGAATTTTGGAACCACCAGAAAGGTGTTGAGAATAGACAGATCCAGTATAGGACACCAATAGTTTTATTTTCTGGGAACCAGAAACAGTCTGGAATAAAAGCCTTGTCCCCTTTGTTCTGCTGGGAAAGGTTGAATAGCCTTGATACTGAGGAGAGAAATTACTTTCTTTTGGGCCTCTGCCCACTAGTTTGGGGGAAGGTCTGGCCATCCGCTTAGAGTTAAGAATGAGTGGAAGTGGAATCTGTATCCTTGGGAAACAATGTTTAAGACCCATCTGTCTTGGGTAATGTATTCCCAGTTTTTTGCATGCAGGGCAAGTTTCCCTCCTAAAGGTGCAAGTACATGGGCAAGGCTTGGAAGAGACAAGGATAAGTCATTGTGTAATTTTACCATAGGATGGTGGCTTACTACCCCCTGTTTTGGATGTGGGAGCAACCCATTGCTTAGACCTGTGCATAATCTGAGACTGAAGTCTTGGTGGTCTGCTGCCTCTGGGCTTGGACTGAGAAGGCCTGGAAGGGACTGTAAAAGGACAGTTTTTTTGAAGGCCAATGCCTGCTGAATCTAGGTGGCTGTACTTGTAAGACATCTTTAACAGTTTGCATAGATTTAGCTTTCTCCTCCATCCTTTTGAGGACTTCTTTTGCTTTATTGCCAAATAGATGCTCTTGGTTTAATGGTGCATCCAGTAATTTTCTTTGACAAGATCTGACAAGTTTTGTTCCTTAAGCCAAGCGTGCCTTCTAAGAATAGACCCAGTGACAGCAGCCCTGCAAGATGCTTCTAAGGCATCAAACCCACATTGCAAAATATGTTTACCAACTTGGTTAGCAGAATGCATTAACACTTGTAAATCTTTGTGTTCAGCACAGTTAGGAATCAACATCATTTTCTGTTTAATTAGCGCCATAATATGCTGCTGATACTTTAACATATGAAACTGGCAATTTAAAGCCCTAATGGCCAGAGTAGCAGAGGTGTATACCTTCTTACCCCATCTGTCTAAAGCCCTAGAATCCCTGTCCGAAGGGGTAGGATTTTTGGCAGTTGTAGCCTTAATGCCTTTAGGTCCTTGGGAAATGGTCTCTGGATCTGCAGTAGGATTCTTAAAAAGGAATTTGTGGGAGTCAGGTAATCTATAGTACCTGTCAGGTTTCCTGGGAGCTGGAGGCAAAGTATTAGGGGCAAGGCTGCATTCCAAGAAAACATCATCTAGAATTTTCTAGAACAGGAGGGCAGCTAGAGGCCTGAGCTGAGGCAAGTTTAAAAATTCCCAGAGTCTCTTTTTGGACTGAGAGTAGTCCTGGCTCTCCCAGTGGAAATGCTCTCTAAGGGTATGCAGGGTTTCACCAAAAGAAAAAATCTTCTGGAGTGGAAGCAGAGAGAATGGAATCCTCTGCATCAGAATCCTCATAGGTAGATAAGGGCATGTCCTGGTAATCAGAAGGAACAGAGATATCAGATTCCGGATCAGAAGAATCAGAAAGAAAATCAGTTCTTGGTCTCTTTGAGGGGGAAGGCTGACTTCCCCTAATTAAGGTAATAAGGTCTTTAGCCATTCTTAGCATTTTTTTGTGACATGTGGGCCTGAAAATGCACTTTGGTTTCCTAGGCATAGTGTAAACTTTAAGCCTGAGAAATTCGGTATTTTTAGTTTGAAACAAAGTCATCGGTTTAATATGAAAGTCAGAATACACCCTTAGAAGCTGGTGCCTGCACAGTGGCTCCGGACACATCCAAGGAAGAGACATCTGCAGGTTCCATAGTCGAAGAAGCATCTCGTGGCATACCAGACTCCGAATGGGTCTCAGTAGAGGCCTGCAAATCTGTAGAAACGGGTATCAGGGGCTGCAAAAGCACCTCAATGAGTAACGGTGGACTCGTGACTAGCTTAACTGTAGCTTCGTCGGCAGTTTTGGACCTATGCGGTCTGTCTTTATCCTTACTTTTTTTTTTGGAAGATCAGTAGTCGGATGGCTTACTGAAGCCATTTCAAGGTACGGAGATCGAGAGTGAAAGAATTTAGCTACAAAAACTGTCTGACGACGAATAGTTCCAGGTTTGATCAAGGCACAAAACCAACAGCGAGGGACGTTGTGGTCTGGGCCTAAACAGGTGATGCAGTAAGAATGAAAATCTCTGTGAGGTATTTGCTTTCCACAGCAAGATCATTATTAATTTTTTCTGACATCAGTTAGAGCAAGAAAAAAGGATCCCCAATGGGGTACTTATCTTTTAGAAGACTTCAGGTCTGAAACTCGAATAATGAAAATTTCAGGAGTCAGCTTACCAACACTTGCGAACTGCTTCTGCTTCGGGCACCGCACGGCAAGAAAGACTGATGTAATGGTGTTGGCTGCATGTTTTATACCCCTGATAACCTGATGTCATGGAAGAAGCGACAGCATCCAATGCAGAAATCCCAAGGCTCTGGTATTCAGGCCGACTGAGGGCTACCTGCAGGCAGATAACCCAAATGTTATGACTGCAACAGTGAAACATGAAGAACATCATCCACCCATCATAGCCCTCACATAAAAACACAAACCACACACCCACCTTCATGGAGGCTCCCAGTAGAAATCTACCCCAACAGCAGAGACCTCCAAGACAGAAACGCACTCGACCACCACAACACAGCACAAGCCACAAGACACACAGCTCACCTACACAGTGTGCCACTCAACCTAAGCCCCTAAGGCAAAACAGCTTGCTCAATACAATAATCATAGGTGACTGAATAGTGAGGCACATTGATGTTCCACTCACTAGGTTGAATAAGGACATGGTAACAGTCAGCTTTCTATCATGTACCAGAATCCAACACATACTCCACAACAAGTACAAGTATGATTCTGTCATTGTCCATGTGGGTGTGAATGACCTGAGATACCCCTCCCTTGACTACATGAAGAGACACAGTGGAGCTCTAGGATTTTGTGGCCCAGGCAGGTATGACCCTAGCCCTGAGCAGCATGTTACCATTGCCAAGAATGATACCACAGTACAAACAGAAAATGATTGACTTCAACAATTGGCTGAGTTTCTGGTGTCATTCTAAGGGGATCCAGTATCTGTCTGCTTGGGATGACATGATTGACAGACCTCGATGCTTTGCCAGAGATGGCCTACATCTGTCACCCCTGGGTTTCCGGGTACTGGCTAATGCTCTTGCCACCCCTGTTGCGTTTTTTTAGGCAGTGCTCCAAAGACCAAATTACCACCATAACAGCTATAAATAAATGCAGTCTGAGGGTCATGCTGCTCAACACTAGAAGTCTAAATCTCAAGATGCAGTCACTCGAAGCACTCCTCAAAATGGAAAACATTGACATTTGTGCTATAATGGAGACCTGGTTTAAAGCAGCAGAAAAGACCTCTGCGCTACCAGGCTATAACTCATCCCACGCCTTTCGGCCCCAGAACATGGAACAAAGCTCCAAAGGTGGTGGTGTCTCATCCCACACCTTTCGGCCCCAGAACCTGGAACAAAGCTTCAAAGGTGGTGGTGTCTCCATATTCATAATGGATATGCACACCACCAGACTAGTAGCCCAGCATAACACATCTCAGATACTCTAGGTACAACAAACATTAGGTAAGATGGTGATTCAGGTCGTAGCCTGCTATAGCTCCCCAACCATGTCCCAAGACTCTCACTCCACATTCCTAAGCACCCTGGAAACTATTAAGATCCAACCCAACACTCTCATACAAGGCAACTTCAACTACCCCACCATCAACTGGGAAAACTACTCATGAACCAATGCACTGGCCCAACGCTTCCTGGAATTCATCAATTCTAGTGCCCTGGACCAGCTCATTCTTACCTGACAAGAGGAAGCAACTTCATTGACCTGGTTACTACTAACATGGACAACCATCACTCTATACCAATAGTCAATTCCTCACTGGTTAGATCCAACCACAAACTAGTCACCATAGAAATCCACATCTCACCCACACCCACCACAAAGGTATCCACTATGAAAAACTTCTCCAAAGCTGACTTTGGACTCCTGAAAACAGAGGTAGCTAATTTTACGGCACCCATGCCGATGGAAAATAGATGCATGACTGCTGAAGCATACACCAATACACTGTATGAGCATGTACATAAATCCATGGAACTAGCCATAACCAACAGAACCACGATGCTCTCCTCCAAAAAAAGAAAGTCAATCTGGCAATCCCTTGCCATTAATAAACTCTAAAACAGAAGGAAGAAACTGTTGTAGGAAAAATTCCCTTATTAGCCTCAACATAGGTTCATAGATCAGTACTAAGCTAACTGCCCTTGCGAGCCATTTTAAGCCTAGCCAGTTATCCCTTGTTAGACTCAAACCCCACACCTTGCGTTTGTAAGGCAAACACCTTAACCATTAGGCCACCCTCCCAACCCCTCAACAAAGAGTTGAGATCCCTCATCAAAACCTCCAAAGCCAGCTATGAAGGCAGAATTGCTGCAGACACTAAAAACAACCACAAATACTTCTATAGTTATATCAAGAATCTCCATTGCAATACCCAGATTTGCTCTGAGGTACTGCACAATGGTACCTCCTATAATGAGCCAACAGATATTGTCAACATACTGGCTAACAGATTCAGTGCAAACTTCCCCCCACCAAAGGACCAATCTCAATACTGGAAGGATGCCAGGCACCCAGTATTACTGTAGCAAAGGTCCAAGGCCAATTATACAGCTTCCATGGGACTTGACAATATCCCTGGCTGTGTTCTACATGAATTACAAAGTGAACTGGTACCACATCTGTGTGCCCTGTTCACTCACAGCCTAACATCTGGATGTGCCCCTTCCGAATGATGCACTGCTACAGTCATCCCTCTCCATAAAGAACAAGTGACTACAGACCCTGGAAACTATGACCCCCATTAGCCTGCTGAGTCTGATATGTAAGGCTATGTAATGCATCATCATGGACCTAAATAACAAGGATATAGAGAATCTCCAAACTCTAGATCCCACACAATTTGTTTTTTGAGAGGTAGATCATGCCTGCTCAACAAGGTTGACTTGTTTGAGTCAGTCACCAGAGCTGTTGATTAGAGTAAGGCAGTTCATACAGCTTACCTTGATCTGGCCAAGACCTTTGATACCAAACCTCACTCAGGAATTATTGATAAACTCACCAAAATAGGCATCAACCCCATGTATCATTAGGTGGGTTGCAAATTGGCTCACAGATAGAACACATAGTGTGAAAGTAGCAGACTCCAAGTCAGACTGCCAACCAGTCACGAGTGGAGTCCCACAGGGATTGGTCCTGTGTCCTCTCCTGTTTGACATCTACTTCTCAGTAGTCCAGGCCAACACAGAGGGACTCCGGCTGACCAAGTTCACAGATGGCTGCAAGCTGGGAGCCATTGTTAACTCCCCAAGTGATGAAGACATCTTACATAAATGCCTCACTGAGACCAATAATTGGTGTCGAAATCATGGCATTAAACTTAAATGCGTCATCATCTCCTTAGGGAAAAACTCATTTCCCACTAATTACCACATCGATGGGAGCCCTACTGTACACTGAACAAAGAGATATAGGGACAAAGGTTGACAGCAACCTCTCCTTCAATCACCACATTGCCACTTGTGGTCAGAAAGTCCTTCTATGTGGCACATCTCATCATCAAGGGTTTTGCATCCAGGAAGAAAGAGGTTATCATCTCTCTCTATGCTACCCTCATTAGGCCAATCAGAGTATAATGCCACATTTGGCATGCACCTCACTAGGCACCTGCAACAGCTGGGGAGGCCACAAAAGTACCTCACAAAGAGGATCCTAGGCATTAAACACATTTCCTACATGGACAGACTCAATAAACTCCAGCTATTCTCTGTCTCGTACCGTCTACTGAGAGGCGATCCCTGCTTGACTTACAAAGCCATGTCTGACCCAGCTCTCTTACAAATGCTACATCTAAAGAAATCCCAGCCCCACCACACCATATGCTCCAGAGACCTCAACCTCATTTACCACAATCAACAGAACATGCTTGAGGGACAGGTTCATAATCCAGAGACTGCCCATGCTATGGAATAGGCTTTCCATACATGTCAAATGGAGCGCCTCATTGGCCCTCTTCAAGAGAAATCTTGATGAGTAAATGGGAAATAGAAAGTTTACCCCATGGATCACTCCAGTGGCTCTGCTTGATAGAAGCACTGGGAACTAACATCGGTTGGCATGATGCCAGGGCACTTCTATGGGCTAGTCTTGTAAAGGATCCAAGGCCATTAACCTAGTGCACACCTATGAACCTATGATGAATCTACTTAACTCAAACAATAATAACCTATACCCAGTAGGCTCTTTTAATAATGGATTCACCCCATCCCCCAAACCATAGCTCCACAACTCATCTCAACCTAACAACCATCCAGACAAATACCATCGAAAAATACATTTAAAAAAATGAAACCCATAGCACTAGCTCCCGATGAAGTTACCTAAGTATAGCCACTGACACTATTTGCTACTGTGTATCTGTCCTAATGTATGTACTGTCTGAAGAAGCGTGGTGGTGACCACGCGAAAGCGCTTACAATAAACGTTTATTCTTACATCTGGATTTTTCGTTACTCTACAAAGTGGATTTATGGTTCCTGTTTGACTGAATTCCTTGCTTTAGCAATCTGTGATTCAATGCTGATTGAACTAGTGGAAGCTGTTGCTTTTTTAGTGTATTGCTACTGATTTTTAGTGAGCTTTGGTTCACTTTGGACTTACTGCCTGTCTTTTTCATTTCGTGGTGAGAGTACCTGGTTGTTTTTCTATATTTTCTGCCTGTGGTTACGGGTATTCTCTCTTCAGCTGTCGGCGAAGAGTTTTTTGTATATTATATCTGTCCTAATTAATAGATACATTACAGAAAACTACATCCCGTACTAAGGAAAGCTTCCTTCAGAATTCCATTGCACAAAGGTAGCAACTAAACTATCAAACTTTCACCCAATAGCAACCCATCCTCCCCTGTCCAAAATACTTAAAAAATGCATATATTAACAACTTTTAGTCTTTCTGCTTGATAACCAACTACTTTCTTCTACCCGCCATAGTTTGTGAAGCCACTTTAGTACAAAATCAGCCTTAGTGCATTTCCTAAATACAATTAATCAAACTAAAATCCCATGTAATTTTGTCTGCACCCTTTCTCTGGACTTATAAAAAGCCTTTAACATAATTTCACATCAACTACTGCTCCAAAGTCTAAAGCTTATTGGACTAACAACTACCTCAACTAGCTGGTTCATCTGCTACATAACTATCACACCCAGTCTGTAAAATGGAATGACTCCCACTCCATACTTGGGCAACTACTTTTCAATATCTTCATTAATAACATGCCACAGGAAGTCAAAAATCACCATGATAATGCAATATGCTGGAGGGGCTTGCTCGGAAATATGCACGGATGAGGAATTGTTTCTGCTGCGGACCTTCCAGAGAGAGTTTTTTCACTTCTTATACTTTTAGGAAACTTATTGGAAGTGACCTACCCAATAAATTTGCAAACACTTGCAACATTGGTGGTGTGGACCTGACAGTGAGATTCCTTTTCCAATCTGTCTGTTGTTTTTGCCAGTGGGCCTGGTCAATGAGAGACATGTCCAGTAAGCAGAAAGGGAAAAAGGCGATATCTGGGAGTCAGATGATCTCTGCAATACACTGACAGCAATGAGCTCTCCATTAAGGGGAGGTTAAAAATGACCTCCAAGCACTGATGGTTACAGGAGGGGAAATGAAGGAGGAAGTAGCTGTCCTGAATAACAAACTTGAATGGCTGCACCAGGAACTGTGCAATCAACAGGCAGTGGGATGCAGCACTCGAGGCATCTGGATGACTTTACAATATGGAATCATCGGCTAGAAGCCAAAATTGATTATCTGGAGAACAGATCACACCACAATGATCTTAGGCTGATATGCATACCTACGAATTGCAAGGAAGACAATACCATACACTTCATTCAAAATGTTCTGCAGCAGTTATTGTAGTAGGACACTCAACCCATTATTGAAGGAGTCCATTGCATCAACATGAAAATGGCATCCAAGAAGAGGGATGCAGTGTTGAGAAGGGATAGAGAGTTGGGGCAAAAGTCAGCCTCAGTAAGAAGCTGAGATCCCTTATAAGATCCTCCAAAGCTAGCTACGAAAATAAAATTGCCACTAATTCCAAGGACAACCACAAAGCATTCTATAGCTATGTCAAGAATCTCAATGGCAACACCCAGATCTGCTCTGAGTTACAGCACACAGGCATGAAAATTACAGAACCAACTGATATTGCCAACATCCTGGCAGATAGGTTCAGTGCTAACTTTGCCCCCCCCCCCAAAGGGCCCATATCTATACAGGAAGAATGCAGAGTCCCTGTAATCACAACTATACAGGTGAAAGCTGCACTCTCTAAAGCCAAAAACACAGCATCCATGGGACCGGACAACATACCAGGCTGCGTTTTACACAAACTTCAGAATGAACTGGCTCCCCACTTAAGCACCATGTTCAATAATAGCCTCGCATCAGGCTTTGTGCCCACTGAATGGTGCACAGCAACAGTTATCCCACTCCACAAAGGGGGAGCCACCACTGATCCCGGGAACTATAGACCTATTAGCCTGACGAGCCGGGTCTGCAAAGCCATGGAACGTATAATCATGGAACTCATAAACAAAGACATTGGTAACCTCCAAACACTGGATCCCACCCAGTTCGGGTTTGTGAAAGGCAGGTCATGCCTCCTGAACCTGATTGACTTCTTTGAGGCAGTCACCAAAGCCGTAGATGAGGGTAAAGTGGTTCACACAGCCTATCTTGACCTTGCCAAGGCTTTCAACACCATCCCCCATTCTGGAATTATAATTAAACTCAATAAACTAGGCATAAATCCCTACGTCACAAGATGGGTTGCCAAATGGCTCACTGAGAGAACCCACACTGTAAAAGTTGCAGACTCCAAATCTGACCTCAAAGCAGTGACAAGTGGAGTACCACAGGGTTCTGTCCTGGGACTGCTCCTGTTTGGTATCTACTTCTCTGAAGTACAGGCTAACGCAGATGGCCTCTGGCTAATGAAGTTCACAGATGACTGCAAACTAGGAGCCATAGTCAAGTCCCCAAATGATGTGAGCATCCTACAGAAGGGCCTCTCTGAGACAGATGCCTAGTGTCAGAGCCATGGCCTCAAGCTCAATGCCAAAAAGTGCAGTGTCATCCCCTTTGGTAAAAACTCTGTACCCATGAACTACCACATAGGCAGCAATCTACTTAACACCGAATGTGTGATAAGAGACCTTGGGACCCAGGTGGACAGTAGTCTCTCCTTTGATAGTCACATCGCCACAGTATTCAGGAAGTCCATCTACGTGGCACACCTCATCATAAAAGGGTTCTCGTTCAGAAAAAAAGAGGTCATCGTTACCCTCTACTCATCACTCATTAGACCCATTATATAGTACAACGCCCCTTTTGGAATGTACCTCACAAGACATCTGCAGCAACTGGAAAGGCCACAGAAGTACCTTACAAAGAGGATTACTGGCCTCAAGCAGATGCCCTACACTGACCGCCTCAAAAAACTCCAGCTTTATTCCACAGCATATCGCCTGCTCAGAGTTGATCTCTGCCTAACATATAAAGCTATGTCAAACTCAGAGCTGTTGGACATGCTACACCCAAAGAAATCCCAATCCCTCCGAGCTACACGCTCTAGAGACCTAAACCTTGTCACCACAATAAACAGGACATGCTGGAGGGATAGATTCCTATCCCAGAGACTTCCCATGCTCTGGAACAGGCTACCCATCTATGTCAAGCAAAGTTCTTTATTAGCACTCTTCAAGAAAAATCTTGATGAGTGGATGGGAAATAGGAAATACACCCCGGGGATCACTTCTGTGTCTCTGCTCAAGAGTGGCACAGGAAAATAACTGTCTTGGGTGGCGTTAGCCAGGGAACCTTGTTGGCTAGGCTTGCATAGGCCCTTGGGCCAATAGCCTAGTACCTACCTATGAACCTATGAACCTATGAAAAGTATGTGCTAAATGCAGTGTCAGTCCGGTTCTCTCCTGATTACTTTACTTCACTATTAGGAAGTGAAAGGCCGTGTCACCAGCACTGAAGCATTTTAATGAGATGGGGTTTACAGTACAGTTGTGCTTCCCAGCCCAACTGTTTGTACTCAGGAATGGCCACACACTATCTTTCCACTATCCACAAGAAGCTATTACTTTACCTCACTATTAGGAAGTGAAAGGCCGTGTCACCAGCACTGAAGCATTTTAATGAGATGGGATTTACAGTATAGCTGTGCTTCCCAGCCCAACTGTTTGTACTCAAGAATGGCCACACATTATCTTTCCACTACCCACAAGAATCTGAGGCTTATTTAAACTGAGCAGTTAGTCAATCTCAACCACCTGCCCAACAACATGGAGCTAATGTCCCTAAAGTGAAAAGGAAACTGCTTCACTCTTTAGAGCAGTATGGCAAGGTACCAAGCAAAGAAAAAAAAAAACCAAACACACTTTACTATGAAGATTGTCCAATGTAGTTTATGCAATAAGCTTCCTAACCTTCATGCCTGGCTATCACATTACCACCCTAACATTCTTTCTATCATCAAAACATGGCTAAAACCCCACATAAAAGATTCTGAAATTACCCCTCCCAACTACAAGATCATAAGAAATGGCAGAACTCTAAAGAAAATTGGTGGAGTAGCCCTACTTTTCTCCTCCTCCCTAACAGTGACACCCTTTACCAAGCCTATACCCCAATTTGCAACAGCTGAACTATCCTTGACCCTCCTGAAAATCATAACTATAAAAACATATGTATAGCTGCCCTTTATACTCCACCAGGAAATAACATCCACATTCTTGAAGATAGACTATCTTGGTTCTCAGCCAACATAAGCAATGAAACTATACTCCTAGGTAATGTAAATATAAACTGGACTTCTATTCAATCACCTACATCACCTCAGAATATAAACCTATACAACTACACCCAAATAATTACCTCTCCTACCAGATTTAATAAAGATAAGTCTGTTAGTATTCTGGATTGGACAGTTGTTTCTCACCCTAACTCCATTCCTGACAACAGCACCCTGCCCAGCTCCCTCAGTGATCATCTCCATGCCTTTGCTCATCACCCACCATCCTGCCTTCATATTCACCACAAGTACATCACAACTCATACCCTAAAAACTTCAACCCTCTATCTTTCTCTGACTCACTAAACCATATGAAATGGAACCCTGTAAAAACGCTCTCTCTTGATGATGTTGTTACATACTTCAATACTACATTCAATAACCTACTAGATAGCTACGCTCCCCCCAGAACTAAAAGAATCAAAACCAAATCCCTCCCATGGCTAACTAAAGTAATTATTGCACTCATGCATCTCTGAGATAAAACTTGGATGCGTTACCATAAATCTAAAACACCTAAAACCCTTACTGAGTATAAGCAACTCCATAATAAAGTGAAAAAGATCCAACCACCAAAAATTTTGGAACAGTATATCTGCTCTCCTCTCTCCTGGCAAAAAAAGACAATCCCTGCCCTGACCATAACTCTCCAGTTCATATCTTAGCTACCCAATTCAACTCTTTCTTTATCGATTCAATAGCCAAGCTCAGCAAATCATTCTCCAATAACACGTCTACTCCACCCTCATCTGACACCCTCAACTCTAATCCCACTGACATCAACACTACTCATCCCCCCCTTTACCATACAACCCATCTATCTGCACACCGTAAAAAAAACTTCTGTTAAAACTAAAACCATGCTCTCATGCCCCAGACAACCTATCATCTAACTTTCTCAAGCTAGCTGCTGATGGCATATCCCTCCCCATCACCATACTTATCAACCATTCCATCCAAGAATTCTATGTACCCTTCCTCTGGAAAAAAGCATTCATCATTCCCCTCCACAAAGGAGGCAACAATACTGAAATTTCCAACTTCCGTCCTATAGCCATCCTGTCCCCTATCTCAAAAGTCCTTGAAAAATGCAGTCACTTGCAACTCCTTCCCTACCTCCTAGATAATCAACTTCTTTCTCCAACTCAGCATGGATTTAGAGCTAGACACAATACTATCACTGCTCTTCTCTCCTTCCTTGACATCATCAATCATGCCCGATACTCTGGCAACATTGTATCTAGCTTTCTCCTAGACTTATCAAAGGCCTTTGATACTGTTTCCCCACAACCTTCTCTTGCCCAAACTCTCTCTTCTCAGTCTCTCCCCCTGATCTATTAACTGGTTTTCCAGTTACCTTTCTAATAGACAGCAAGCCTTCAAGTGGAACAATAGTACCTCTTCCTTCCTTCACAGTCCAACAGGAGTTCTACAAGACTCAGTACTGTGTCCCTTACTTTTTATCATCTTCATTAATAATTTTCATCAGTGCATTCCTAGTACCAAACTTGTCCAATACGTGTATGATTCCACCATAATTTTCTATGCTCAATCTCTCCCCAACCTCATGCAACTAGCACAAGATGACTTTTCTTGAATGCTAAAAAATCACCTTGCTCTCAAGGCATCCAAAACCAAAATCATGATCTTTACCCTGTTTAAAACACTTCTATCAATAACATTTCCTTCTCTATATTCAGTCAGAATAAGATTCCCGTTGAAATAGTCTCCCATACAAAACGTCTAGGTGTTATCATTGATGAACATTTAAAGTTTGACAATCATATGCAAACTAGTATTAAGAAAACACACCAAAAGCTTGGAATGCTGTATTGTCACAGCTGTTATCTCACTCCCTCTTCCAAACTTGTATTTTTAATTTCCTACCTCATCCCATCTGTTATATGGACCCCCTCTCCTTACCAACCTTCAATCCTCCCTAAAGTCAAAACTGTCATCCTGCTTCAATAAAATCTCATAGTTTGCTACTGGGACCAAATCCTCCTCCCATCACTGTGATGCACTCCACTACTTGAACTGTCCGGAACTCCCCCAGTATCTCTCTTACATTCAACTGTTAACTGCTCACAAACACATTTTCAAACCCTCTAACTGTCCTTCCCTCTACTCCATACTCACCTTGCATCATTTTTATTTATTTTTTATTTTACATTTGTTGACCGGGCTAGTCTAGCTGGAGATATTTCCATTTTCAGTAGAGGCCCTGGGAGAAAAGCTCCACACAGATATACAAAGTATAAAAATATTGTTACAAGGTAAGCAAAGGATTAATAAACAATAAAACAGATGTTTTTTCATTCTAGGATATAAAGTAGCAATAAACAGAATATTACTTAAGGAAGCTAAAAACAGTTGTAGTACAGGAGAGTTACGTACAGTACTTCACATCAGGTACAAGGATTTAAACAATAGGTTAGAGTTTAGCTAGTGACAGTCTTATTTACAGATTAAGGAAGCAATACTTATAGGTTCATAGGTTCATAGGTTCATACTAGGCTATCTGCCCTAGGGCATTTATAAGCCTAGCCAGAGTGTGTTTGGCTTTCGCCACCCATTTTAAAATAATTTTGCTATGCCCTTTTTCGAGGTTAATATACTGTGCCTCTGTCTAACAGTGACACAGAAGTGATACCCGGGGTAAACCTACGATCTCCCACCCACTCATCAATATTCCTCTTGTAGAGAGTCAATGAGGGACTCTGCCTAACCTGGACTGGGATTTTATTTCAGAGTGAAGGGAGCCTCTGGTTATGAATCTGTCCCTCCAGCATGTCCTATTTATTTCAGTGCTGAGGTTCAAATCTCTCGAGCTTGTAGCTCAATGGGATTTGGATTTTCTGAGGTGCAGCATGTCCATTAATTCCGGGTTGGACATGGATTTATATGTCAGGCACAGATCGCCTCTGAGCAGGCGGTATGCCACTGAGTAGAGCTAGAGTTTCTTTAACCGCGCAGCATATGGCATCTGTTTGAGCCCTTTGATCCTCTTGGTGAGGTACTTTTGGGGTCTTTCCAGTTGCTGCAGGTGTCTGGTAAGGTACATCCCAAAAGGGGCATTGTACTCAATTATGGGACTAATGAGGGATGAGTAAAGAGGCACGATGGCCTCCCCTGATCTTCTCATAAGGTACAAGGATTTAAGCAATAGGTTAGAATTTAACTAGTGACAGTCTTATTTACAAGACTAAGTGTTTAGAAGAGAGGAAGTTAGGTTAGAAGAGGAAGAAACAGGGGTGATGAGGGTGGTTAGTCAGGGTTACTACAAGGGCAAAGCCAGTGCTTTTGGGGTGTTTTTTAAGTTCTAGTTTGAAAAGTGGCAAGGATGTTATTAGAGTTAGTTCATTGGGTAGCAGGTTCCATTTTTTCCTGCTGTGTTGGTACACAGAGACTCACCAGCTGCATTATTAGACTTTGTTAAGCTAGCAAGGAGTTTGCTAGAAGAACGTAGGGAGCTCAGATTATTGTATGGGACTAGGAGTTTTGAGAGTATAGGGGTATTATTGGGTTGGTGAAATATTTTGTGGGCAATTGTGAGTTGGGGGATTTTCAGATGGTTTTGGAATTCAAGCCAGTCAAGTTGCTTGAGATTACAGCAGTGGTGGGTTCTAAAGGGATTGCCAGTAGCGAATCTGGCAATGTTATTATAGGAAGTTGCTAATTTGTTAAGGTTAGTTTTTTAAGGTTGGCAAATATAGGAGAAGCATACAGAAGGGTTGAAATTAGATGGGAGTGATGGAGATTAGATCTTGGCTCTAGCTGTTGAGGTTAAAAAAGGTTTTATTCTATATAAGGAACCTATTTTTCTGTTGACTATTTTAATGGTGTTGTTTATATGGTAATCAAATGAGAGATTATTGTCAATGGTAATTCCTAAAAGTTTAGTGGTAGAGTCTGGGAGAATAACAGTGCCATTATTTGAAGAAATTGAGAAATCTAAGGGGGGGGGGACCTAGTAGTGGGTGTAAAGAGAAGGAGTTTAGTTTTTTTTAGCATTAAGTAAGAGGCAATATTCGGTAAACCATGTTTCTACAGTGTTGAAAACATTTTGAGTAAGACGATGTAGTTCAGATGGAGAGGTTGCTGAACAAATTAGTGTGGAGTCATCTGCATATTGAATACAGGTGGCTTCAGTGATTGCTACATGGAGATCATTAATAAATAGTGAGAAAAGAAGTGGTCCTAGAATGAAGCCCTGAGGGACCCCGATGGTGACAGGTAAAAAGGATGAGATTTGATTTTCGCAGAGGACTGCTTGTTGTCTGTTGCTGAGATACAATGTAAACCACTTAATGGCCAGAGAGTCAAAGGGAAGAGATTCAAGAATATTGATTAAGCGTGTATGGTTAACCATATTGAAAGCTTTAGAGAGGTCAATAAAGAGTGCAGATGAGAGGATGTTGTTGTTACAGTTTCTATTCATGGTATCTGTAAAGGATAGAAGGGCAGTAGTGGTACTATGTGATGGCCTCAAGCCATGTTGACAGTTTGCTATTAATCCAAAAGAAAGCTGTAGGTATGGAGTCACTATTAATCCAAAAGAAAGCTGTAGGTATGGAGTCACTATTAATCCAAATGTTTGCTAGTAAGTTGTGTAGAGAGAGATGACGTAGAAGTTGTTGGTGAATGCATTTTTCCATAATTTTAGCTAAGGGTGATAGTAGAGCAATTGGCTGAAAGTTACAGTAGTCATTAGAGTTTCCACCTTTATGTAAGGGGATAATGTGGGAGATTTTCGAAATATCTGGGATGGTTCCTTCTTGGATTGTCCTATTTATAAGGATAGATATAGGGTAGGCAATTACTTTGGCTGCTTTTTGGAGATATTGGACAGGAAGTTGGTCAGCAGATGGAGTACATGGCTTAAGTTTGTGAAGACATTTATAGATGAGAGAAGTAGAGATGGGTAGTAGTTTAAATTGAGAAAAAGTGTGTGTTAAGTTGCTGGGAGGGCTGGAGTTTTCAGATATAAGATGACTAGCTAGAGATTGTATAGTCTCAGTGAAGAAAGAGTTAAAGGTATTGGCAGTTTGATGGGGAGTATTTGGATCTGCATCAAGTGAGGTGGGTGTTTGGGACTTCCCTGGGGAAAGGAGCTTATTAATGCAGGACCAGAACTTTTGAGGATTATTTTGATGAGTTTGTTGAAGTTTACAGTAATAGTTTCTTTTATCTGTGAGTATTGCTTTTTTGTGCTGTTTCTAAGCTGCCTAAATTGTAGAAGATCAGAACTATTTCTATGAGATCTCCATTTAGCCCAGACTTTGTTCCTAAGTAGAATTTGATTTCTAGTTTCATTAGAAAGCCATGGGGCTGGGTTAGACTTCATTCTTATGGAAAGTTTAGGAGCATGCTTATCCAGGATAGATAAGAATAAAGTGTTAAAATACTTTACAGCCTCTTCAAGTGGAAGGGATTTTAAAGGGGTCCAGTTACATGCTCTAAGCTCAGTTTGGAATAATTCTGCCTTAAAGTGTTTGGTAGAGCCGCACTGTCCTAATGATGGGGAGGTTTGGAAAATCCTTTTTTCTCTTGTGATGTATGTCAAGGAATGATCACTTAGATCATCTGGTAGAGTTCCTACTTTATAAGTTTGTTTCACATTATTTATGAGTATCCAGTCTAAGGAACTCTCTTTCTTATTAGGTTTGTTAATTCTGGTTGTAGAGGTTATGGTTTGGGTAAAGCCATGGAGTTTAATATGAGAGGTAGGACTTTCAGCACTAACACTTTTCCAGTCCATATTAAAGTCACCTAGTATTATTGTTTCTTGGGGGTAGGTAGAAGACACCCAGCAGAGTAAATCCTCTATTGTAGTGATATTGTTTCCATGTGGTATGTAAATGCAGATAATGTATAAAGATTTTTTGCATTGATTTGAAGCTTAGTAATGAGGACATCTGTGTTGCTATCCTGGGTTGGATTAGATGGTAGGGTAGATATATGAAGTCCATTTTTAAATAGAATTGCTACCCCACAACCTTTACATTTTGTTCTGTCTTGTCTAACTATATCATAGCCCTGGGGAATAATTTCATTATCTTTGGTTTCTGGTTTCAACCAAGTCTCAGTAAGACAGAGAATATCAAAGGAGTGAATATCTAGGAGGGCATGAAGGTGAGCTATTTTATTATTGATGCTTTTGATAGCAAGATGCCCTATTAGGAGAGAACTATTGAGTTTAGGGTGAGTTGTTTGGATTGTAGGGTTGGTAGGGCCAGGGTTGGGGTGGACATCACCATCTTTTAAGGAGGGATTATTTAGTTTTGTTACTGAATAGCTGCCAAGTTAGGTAATGATTTTCATTTTTTTCTGAGTTTAGGTTATGTTTAATGTGGGAGAGTCTGTGGTATTTGGGTAGTAGGTAACTGGAAGTGGAAGTAATGTTAGAATGTCAATTGAAGGATATTTGTGTGTAGATTGCAGTTTGTTTGTGAGAATGGTTATGATAGAGATAGTGTAGTTTTTCAAAGGAGGTAAGAAGGTAGGTTGAGATGAGGGTAGTTGAGAGTATAATTGTGAGTGTTAGCTTGGAAAGATTAGGGGGAGGCATTTTAGAGGAGATTATACAGTAAGAACTCAAGTATAGGGATGCAAGAGGGAGCAAGATGTGGAGGAGAGGAAGATAAAAGGATACAGGAAGAGGAAAGTGGGGGAACTATGTATGCAAGTTGAGAGTAGGAGGAAAGATACCTTAGGGAGTGGCTAATTGTGTGTGATTATTAGAAGATGGGGG
Source organism: Protopterus annectens (assembly GCF_019279795.1). Taxonomy (NCBI): domain Eukaryota; kingdom Metazoa; phylum Chordata; order Ceratodontiformes; family Protopteridae; genus Protopterus; species Protopterus annectens. Next base: position 1,143,415,783 of record NC_056726.1, on the reverse strand, counting down.
TGTGGTGAATTATGTGGGATGAGGTGATGTATGGGATTGGTTGGGTGATAGTGATGGTGTGGTTTAAAGAAGTATAAGTGTAGGAGTACTGGGGGTGGGAATTGGGGGTAGGGTAGGGGAGCGGAGTGAGCCCGCAGGGCGAAAGGAGCAGGTCACAGCTGAGAGAGGCTGAGAGGCAATCAGTTATGGAGAGAGACCGAGGTCTACAGGCATAGGAAGGGTGAGACAAACTGTTTCTAAGTAGCAGAGAAAACAGGTGAGCAGAGGTATAGCTATGCTGGGGAGACAGTTATATAAAACAGTTTAATAGCAGAGAGAGAGATATTTATAGAAAGTGCCAAAGGCAGGAGAGGAGGTTTATACAGCTGGATAATAGAGAGGGCCAGTAGCAAAAGTAGTGATAGTCAAAGGTGTAAATTTATTAGGCTCCCAGACTAACCTAGGATAATTTCCTATTCAAGCAGTCGTGGGATAGGGGGTAAGTACATGAAAAGAGAGTACAAACACAGCTAGCAAAGTCTAGCTGATCTATCAAGCTAGTTGGTTTCTACAGCCAGTTAGAGATGGTATTCCAAAACCTAAGATTTGATGCCCTCTATTGGATACAGTGGGGAAAGCATTAACTCCACTAGGATAGTAGGTGGAGGGGGGATAGGTTAATAAAGGATGGTAGGGGGGTAGTTCCACGGGTGTGCTGGCCCTTACAAAATAGTTTAGAATTTAAATGCAGACACCAGAATTTAGAGTTATCACATCCACAAGGTTATAGATTAAATCATCCTGACAGACTACTCAGGTCCAGTAACCAGAACCTCCTCGAAGTGTACAAACCCTTATGTGCATCTGGACAATTAGTTCTGTCTTTCTCCCTCACATGCCTATGGAATTCAATCCCCTCCCACATTTGAATCACCCAAAACCACTTCACCTTCAAGACCATGATCCATTCCCATCTCTCTTCTCACTGGGAATGCTCATGCTTTCACCCCACCTTACTCCCTCTACATAATTTCTGCTCTGCCATCCTTTTTTTCTCTCCTTTCTCAAAACTCAACCTAGTGACTCCCTTCATTTCATTTCCACTCCCTCTCCTTTTTTCCTTTCTCATAACTCAGCCCATTTACCTTGCACCGCTCTACTCTCTTGATAATTCTTCCTACCTCTCACCATTTTTCAGCGTGACCTTTTAACTCTTTGTTTTAATTTGTTATTTGGTATATTCTGCAGTCACCCTAATGATAATGGACATCAGCTGGGTATAACAACCCTGTGTTTCTTATGCTTAGTCAAACACTCTGCTTATGCTGTGCTGATGAGGTCATAACAAGGCTGAAATATGCATATCCATAGCTAGTGGGGTTTGGTTTTATTGGCCTGAAATTGTCCATTAAAACAAATTCAAATGTAAAAGTCATGGGCAATCAGAATTGCCATATAGCTGAAACACCTGATGTTCATAAGGGTCATTTGCATATATCCCATGTGCCTCTGTTACAGGAGGTTTGGGAGGTCACTCATTGGAAGTTCTAGCATGGCTGGAGGTTTCATTTAGTTTTTTCTAACTCCACATAACATCTAAAATATTCACTGTTTGACCAACATCTCCTAGTATAAATTTGAAGAACAGGGATTTCTCATTTTTAACAAGAATTTTTACAAATGACTAAGGGGGCTGGCCATGGGTTCCCCAGCAGCACCATCTTTTGCCAATATTGTTTTAGGATGGTGGGAAAATATAGTGGCATTTCAGGGATTCTTTTAGGGTGTGTTTTTACAGACGTTTTGCCGATGATTTATTTTTTTTTATTAGAGGGTGGTCAAGTCGATTGTCAAAAACTTAAAAGAATTGAATGAGAAATCCCTGTTTTTAAAATTTACACTAGGAGATGTCATAATGGAAAAATGGAAAAAAGGGAAGAATCTAAGTATGCCATGGATATAATATATAAAAAAACATTTGACAATATCCCGCATGTATAGATAAAATCCTGCTTAAAAATTTATAAGATACACCCTCACTGATTGATTACATTACATCAACCATGAAACAGTGGCAAACCACTTTGCAGTTAAGCCATGATAAGGGATAAATTATTATTCCAGGGATAAAAATTCAAAGGGGGGTATTCCTGGGTGAATCTTTGTCACTACTGCTCTTTTGTTTTGCCCCCATCTTATTAAGATGTCTACTAAATAGATTAGGTCATTGCTACAACTTGGTCCCCAGAAAACAACAAAGCATGAAGACTTATCATTTTCTTTTTGTGGATAATTTAAAATGGTATAGTTAAACAGAGGAGGAACTGAAAGCACAACTGCAGGTGATCGAAACTTTCTCAGATGATATAAGAAAGTCATTTGGTCTTGATAAATGTGCAACAACGTTTAAAGCAGGAAAGCTGCAGCACCAAGAAATTATCAGTTTGAGACAGGAATGTGATATAAAAAAATTTCAGCAAGAGGGACTGTATAAATATTTTGGAATTGATGAAGGATCAACAATAAAACATGACGATATACAAATAAAACTTAGTAAGGAATATTTCAGAAGACTAAAATTAATACTAAAAACAGCGCTGACATCTAGGAACATAGTTCAAGCTATAAATCAATTTGCTCTTCCTGTCCTAACTTAAAGTTTTGGAGTGACTGACTTGCCCCAAAGGGTGTTGGATCAGTTGGAGAAGAAAACAAGAAGGATTCTTCATGGTTGTGAAATGATTTATAAAAATCAATTTATACCAAGATTATATATTCTAAGTTCTGAAGAACGTATGGGCCTCCACGAAAATAATTCATTTATAGATCTGCAGTCGTAGGACTGCATACATATTTGCTGACCTCATAAGACCCAAACATAGTGAACATTTTAAAACATGAGGAGAATAAGTCTAAGATGACTTCCCAACTTAGTTTAGCAGAAGTGTATCAGTATCAAGCGGGAATGGAAATCAAACCAGAAATAGATAAATATCAGGCAGCAATTGAATGTACCAAAAACAAAAGAAAGAATATAAGGTGAAAGATCACATGAGAAGGCAAAAAATGTGTAATATGAATAAATATAGTTGCAAGTATAGAAAGCTCTTGGAACAACCTCATGTTGATCAGGATGGTTAAGGAGAGATGAGTTTAAGCCAAAAGATGAAAGGTTACTATTGGCAGTCCAAGATTGTAGACTATGTACACCATGGTTTACAAAGTCCATTGAACATGTGGGAGAAACAGACAACTGTAGGTTTTGCAAAACAGAACTGGAACCGGTTGCACACCTCATTGCTGGTTGTGATATACTAATGGCAGAAAGACTGTATACTGAAAGGCATAATAATGACTCAAAACCATTGCAGTGGGGATTGTGCAAACATTACAATATTGAAATAGGTGAAAAACACTGGAAACATGAGCCAAAAAGCATTATAGAAAATTATTAATTTTATATCACATGGGATCACCCATTACCAACAGTTCAAAAAATAGATGTAAGAAAACCAGATACAGTGGTCCGTGAAAAGAAGACAAAAGTAGCACTGATCACTGACATTGCTACACCCAGTGACTACAGTGTCTTATGTACAGAGAGACACAAAGTCATAAAATATCAAGATTTGCTGTTAGGAATGAGGGTGATGTGGAAGAAGGATACTCAGAAAGTTCCAATAGTGGTAGGAGCAACATGTCTTATAAAAAAAAAATTACAATCACGCTTAGATATGTTAACGATACATGTCACTCCATACGAATTGCAGAAGGAGTCATTACTGGACACATAGCGGGTGCAGTGAAGAGCCCGTCTGGCTAACATCAAATATTGATACAATACTAATTTCATGAACTTTAATCATACTTTGACTTGGGAATGGGGTCCGTTCTTGTCATAGTATTACAAATCCAAAATACTTGGATAAATGAAAGAGAGAGAAACCATACATCTTGCACAGACAATGAGGCACTGATGCACAAGCACACACACACACACACACACACACACACACACACACACACACACACACACACACAAATGCATGCAAACACACACACACACACACACACACACACACACACACATACACGCACGTGCGCACATAAATACACACACACACACACACACACACACACACACACACACACACACACACACACACACACACACACACACACACACACACACAGACATACAGGCATTTACATGCACACATAGACATACACACATCTAATAGCTGCATACTATATATCCATCTCCCTAGTCATGCATCCACAGGTCATATCAGGCAGAGATCATCCACACACACACACAAACACACACACACACACACACACACACACACACACACACACACACACACACACACACACACACACACACACACACATACACACAGGCATTTACATACAGACACAGACATACACACATCCAGTTCCTGCACTCTCTACATACAGAGTCTCCCCTTTCATGCATCCACAGATCATATGAGGCAGTGGTCATGTACCGGACTCCCCACCCACACACATTCTTCATTGCACTAATTATCTGACTCAGTAATCTGAGCAGGGTGAAACTCCCTTACTTCACGTCAATCTTCATGAAATTTGTAAACGCCCACAGACAAATTGCTGCACATACTTACACTGCTGTGCATAATAAAGATGTCTGTGAATTGCTGTTCTGTTCAAGTTACCCTACAGTTTTGTGCAACAGGATGCAAATAGATGTTATTATCAAGTGCCCCACCCCCAACTACTGTATCATGTATAGTACTGAACATCTTTTCACTCAGTTGTGTAGAGCTACCATACTAAACAACAAGTAACTATGTGTAAGCTCACCCTTTTGTATATGTATAGCAATTTGTGTGACTTTATGCACTACCCAGGTTGCCTAAGAATTCCACCTAAGTCATTTAAGTTAGTGTGACATTCAGGGTAGGATGGCCGTTGGAAATTGAAAAGATGAATATTTATGAAATAGTTTGGTAGAAAGTGGCTTTCAGTTCTCTTTGAATACAAAAAAAAAAAAAAAAAAAAACAAATACTTAATATACAATGCTGCTACCATTACATACTTAAAAGGAGTATAATGTTTTGCATAAATCTGATCTTTTATTCTTTATCTGTGAGATATAAAAATAACATAACAATTGACTCTTTCATTTAAATGTCAGATGTATCTGTTTCTTTGTCTTTTAGAGTAGGTGCCCAGTCATGTTTGATAAATACATTTTCTGAATAATATTTCTGGAAAATCTCAGAAAAGCTGTTAAAAAAATTCTGAGATACTGATGCTTATATACAAAGAGTAAAATAATTAAAAACAGGCAGTATTCTGGGGACAGGCATGAAAGTGCTCAGAAGTCTAGAGGTTAATGAATGTAATATTGTACTGAGGTATTGCCATACTGAATAATCCAATGCAGTGATGGAGTAAGTACCCTGTTTGCTGTAAGAACATATTTATTATTATTATTATTTATTTATTGCATTTGTTTACCAGGAAAGTCCACTGGGCCTAGGTGAGCCCATTTTCAGTGAAGGCCCGGGGAAAAAAGCTCCACATAAAAATCACATTACAGAAATACAAATATCAAAAATACAAATATCAAAAATGTAGCACTATTTACAGTTTTTTAGCAATTCCATTGCAGTTTTATGGTAGTCCATCGATGATATTTACATGCCTAGGGATTTATTAACAGTGCATAAATGTCGCTCTACAGTGAACACATTCAGCTGTCAGTGTACAGGACTGCTAATTGAATATGCAAGACTGCAAGCTGTTCCATGCATTGAACAGCTTCTGCTGAAGCTCACAGCAGCTGCTAGCAGCCACAGTGAGGTAAGGCAGTGCTCATGTATGCAATCTAAACAAAGAAATGTACATAAATTAGAGGTCATTAAATGAGTGTGCATTCATGGCACAACACATAGGTCATATCAGAATACTTGGGCTATATCATAACGTCGAAGTTGCAAAACTCTGAATGTTATAATGTCGAATCCTAAACCACGAAGACTGATAACAGCGAAGCCACGGAACATTGAATGATTTCCGAGGAAAAGAATTTGGTGGGCCGTTTCCAATGCTTTGCTATTTCGTCGACTGTGGTGTGATCTCGGAGTTGGTATATTTAAGTAGGGGGTGTGTGGGGGGCACAGCCCCCCACGTTGGGGAGTGCGGGGTGGGCAAAGTCCCCCACATTAGGAATAATTTGTAGTGTTTGTGTGTTTCGTGTTTTGTGCTGGAACAGCAACTTTTTCCCCAGGGAAAAAAATTGCTGTTCTCAGCTTTCGGAGTTTTAAGGTTTCGAGGTTAACAGTTTGATGTTATTGTATTTGATGTTGTAACGTTTCGATCTTGTGATATAAATCTGAATACTTGAAAAGCAGAGGAAGCTTAATAATACAAGTGTAAAAGTAATGTTTATACAGTTACACACAGTATTGAGTGAATTACAGTTTATTTGAGAACTTCAGTGGCATTGTCATTTACATTGGTCAAAGAAACCACAGGGCAGTAAATGTTCAGAATGAAAAAAAAAATAGGTGTTGCTTAAACATGCATGCACGTTACACAAGTTAGAAATTCATACACCTTGTATGTATCAAAGTAACAATGCATAGATGATGTAAAAGAAAGCCGACTACTTCTCTCCCAGCTTTAAATAGTTCACTCCATATTGTATCTGCCTATCTTCTGTCCCAGCATTACCTCTCTGGTCTCCCTCTACACCCCTTTACAGTCACACTGAAGCTCAGAACGAAACTTTCTTTCTATCTACAAGCCCTAAACTAAAATAGGACAAAACCAAAAAATGAAAATGGCACAATGCTCCAACCACAGTACTGTAAACCAAGTAAAAGGAGCACCTGAGACCACGTAGTTCAAGCACAAACAGTTTATTAGCAAATCCACACCACGGACATAACACCAAAACACATAAATGCTCCACAATTCATTATACATTTTCGTCACCAAATAACTTCATCAGATGAGATACTTCATGATCTGCAGAACTGCAGGCTGAAACAGAGAATTATAAAGTTGAAGTATCTCATCTGATGAAGTTATTTGGTGACGAAAACTTATAAGGAATTGTGGAGCATTTATGTGTCTTGGTGTTATGTCTGTGTTGTGTATTTACTAATAAACTGTTCATGCTTGAACTACATGGTCTCCGATGCTCCTTTTACTTGGTTTAAAATAGGACAAAACCTTTGCAGCTACTCCCCAGCTCTATCATGGAATAAGCTCCCACTGGATATACACAACATAAACAACCATCAACAATTCAAAATTGCTACTAAAACCTTTTGAAGAATTCATGGACCTGTCCATGTAATCACCCTCCTTGAATACATCACTTGAATAACCTACCCATGCACCTACCCCTTTTCTTTCTCCTATTTTTTTTAATCTGAAAGTGCACATATACTTAAACTTATTTAATCTTGATTTTTACTCTTCTAAAATGACTGCTAATTATCTAAACAGTGATTATACTTGAGACCTGCTGCTGTATCCAACATGCTGTCCTCTTAAGGAAATTGCGCTCTGAATGATGTTGATGTGTAATCATTCTGTGTGATTTTAACAGTATTATTGTGTATCTAGTCTTGCTATTGTATGTTGTCATACATAATTGTGGAGCTTTTCTCCCCAGGCCACCACTGAAAAAGGGTTCTTGCTCAGTCAGAAAAACCCAGTCAAAAAATGTCAAATAAAATAAAAATAAATAAAACTGTGGACTAACTGAGAAAATCGAGGAACACCTGGACATACAACATAAAAAATGAATGTAATATTGAAAATTGTAATATCAAAAAAATGTGTTCATCTAGGTATCAGCACTCATATGTGCAACTGGATCCTGGACTTCTTGACGGAAAGGCATCAAAGAATATTTGTGGGCAATAACTCTTCTTAAAGCATCACAATCAACACAGGAGTACCTTAAGGATGTGTGTTGAGTCCACTACTGTTTACTGCACTAACCCATAAATGTAAAGCTAGATTTGACCCCAACAGCATGAAGTTTCTGGGTGACACTACATTTGTAGGCCTCATCAGTAAAGGAGATGAAAAAGACTATAGGGAGGAAGGGAGCTCCCTGACTGACCGCTGTGCAAGTACATACTCAACCTTAATGTCAACAAAGCAAAAGAGCTCATAATGGACTTCAGGAAAAGACAACCAGCTCACATTCCTCTCATGATTAATGGCAGGATGGTGGCAAGATTAAAGAGCACAAAATTCCTGGGTTCACATTGTGGAGGATCTATCTTGGTCAATAAACACCAGTCATATAGTAAAGAGGGCTCATAAATGTTTGCATTTCCTGAGAAGACTGAGGAAAATGAACCTACCAGCCCCTATCCTCTCCACCTTCTATGAGGGTACATAGAAGGCATCCTAACTTGTAAGTTATCTGAGTGGTACAGAAGTTGCTGACCAAAAACCCCTATAAAGGATGGGGAAAGTGGCAGAAAAGATAATGGGCTCCAAACGTCCAGCACTGCAGGAGTTATATATACCACCATGTCACAACAGAGCTACAACAATAATCAGGGTCCTGCACACCATGCTTACGAGCTGTTCACATGCTTGTCCTGCAGATGATGCCACAGTGTACCATGTAAAATGTCCAGTGAAACAGCTTCTTCCCTCAGACGGTGAGATGCTTGAACTCTGGCAATAATCTCAGGGAAGCTGGATACTGATAAGTCCTGGGGCAGCCAACTCTTTTGGTGCTAACAAATGAGACACAGCTCAGACTCTAAATATTAACAATACACAGATGGCAATGAATGTGCGTTATACAATGATCCCCCATTAATATTCAAAAACGTGCACACTGATTGGTCAGCGTGCACTTTGTAAATCAGAGTTATAGTAATGGAAAAAGGTCCGGTTGCCCAGACTTTTTCCATTACTATAACTCATTTTTTACAGCAACAGAGAACGCAAGATCTCCGTTGCTTTAAACTGTCTCGCTATGTTAAATGAGTTCTTGCTTTCTCCGTTGCTTTTTTCAAAACTGTCTCCCTATGTTAAATGGGTATAACAGAATACCAGACAGCTGCGGAAGGGCAGCAAGGAGGCATTATACAATGCCATTATTTAAGAAAAGTAATGATTTTTTTTCTTAAATAATGTCATTGTATAATAGCAATAACGCACTTCTGGGTGTGGGTAATGTTGGATTTACCCACGGTTGGCTTTGTTTGGCCACTCAGACTTCGCCCTTGTGACCAAACCACAACAATGGTGGGTAAATCCAGCAATACCCACACCCAGGCGTGGGTTATTGCTATAATATTATACTAACTACATCCTCTTATTCATGTGGAAATCACACAGTACAATAGGAACTTGTGCAATAAGAAATCATTCAGCTGCTGAAAATGATAGATAAGGTAAACTGTGGTAATATGTAGGTAGAATAACATGCCTAATGTGAAAAGATGAATATATGTACATTGTATGTGTTATTGTATGCATGCCTATGTCTTCTCAATTTGAGCCTGATGCTCATAACTTTGTTTAGACTGCCCTTGTTTAGGCTAAATGACAATAAAGTTCACTTTGACTTGACTATAAGATCCATATCACAGTTGTCAGAACACACACATTTTAAGGGATAAGCTGAGCATTGTGTTTGAATTCATATGGTTTCCATTAATGGGATTATAAAAGTTGTTCTTTCTCTCTCCTGCTATAAATGTTCTAATAAGTAACACTATAAACATCCGTTGTTTTGGAGAAGTCAGTCTTGACAATTTGGATTCTATGACCTACCTTATTAAACTTGAACATCTGTCAATGTGAGTTTGTAGTACAGAGAGCTGTGTATCAATCACTGACACCACAGAAAGAATTGTATCTCAAGTGTCATGAAGCACACACTTGAATGAATTACATCAACAGTCTGTTGCAATGGTTATGCTTCCCATAAAATGTTTTCTTGGGATCAAAAATATTTAAACCATGTTAGTGTTTACTTAAGTGGGAGTGTGGCATATTACAATCTGTTAGGTAAGCCAGTCCTACTTATCACTCATGTCTTCCACACATCCATTACCATAGTTGAACCTCTGCCTATCTAGGCACACACACTATAAAACTGCTTATTAACTGCTGATTCAATGAATGAAATTGTTATCTGAACTTTCAGAAAGCACACACTTGAGTGGAGGACTTCATTGGTGTGTTTAAAGCCATATGACTCACCTAAAATGTGTTTGAGTTATCAAAGTGCTGCAGCCAAATAAGTATTAACCCTGTGTTGATTTATCCACATTACATAAGTGGATGAAACATTGTTACTCAATTTTGATTATTTGTTATACAAAGGGACAGTTGTTGACAATTGCCACACTTTAACCAATGTCTATTTTAGTGAACACTCTAGAGAGCTGCTGTAAGAGATTTTAAGCTACAGGCGTCAGAAAGATCATACTTTAAGGTCTGACTTAAGCATTGTTTTTGAAAGCTCATGTATCTTCTAATATGTAGGTCAAAATCCTTTAGCCATGTTAGTGTGCACACATGTAAGTCAATCGTATCACCATCTGTTGTAAAAGGTAGCCCTGTCTGCCACTGCTGTTGCTCACACATGCATTATTTATACATTGCTAGTTTTGAACACCTGTCTACATAGGTACACACCTGAAAGCATTGTGCATTAGGTGCTTGTACCACAGGAAAAGTCACATTAAAATTGTGAGAAAGAATACATTAGAAGGAATGACATCAATATTGTGAAACAAGGCAGTTGTTTGGCTTAAAAGTGAATGAAAGTGTTGCAGGAGTCCTCTCCCTATGTAAATGTTTCTCCTGAGTGGAAGTGTAAACATCTGTTGGCTACATCAGTCCTACCTGTTGGAAGAGTCATATACATTCATGCTAGTTAGTCCTTGGTGGATTTGAACACACTCGTATTGAAGTCCGCAATATTAGCTGCTCACACCACAGGAGAAGTCTTACTACAAGTGTGAGACAGAAGACATATGAAGGGGAAAACATCATTATTGTGTTGAAAAGCAGATGATTGGCCTAAAAGGGATTAAAATTGCTGGGGGATCACTCTTCGTATCTCTCAACTGTCCAGTATTTTGCAGAATGCCCACATTTTTGCCTCATATTTTTGGTCTGTTCCATACAAAATCTGTGTTTTTCTGGCAAATCATTGAGGATTGAAATAACTAAATAATGACAGACATTTGAGTTTCAGACTTCATGTCATTCAGAACATGAATACTAATGCAAAACCTTCTAAGTTTATAAGTGCAATAGCTTTTGCCCCCCCCCCCCCATTATTTGTGGCTTTGTATACATTTCTTGCACTAAGAGGTTGAGAGTTTTGGGCCTGTCTCTGTGTAAATGTTTGTCTTCAGTGAAAGTGTACACAGCTGATCTGTTAATTAAGCTAGTGCTAGCTAACACTGTAGTTACACATACTCATACTAGTTGGCCCTTAGTAGATTTGAACACCTACTTATCTAAGTCCACAACATAAAGAACCATGTATTAGCTGCTCGTGCCATAGGAGGTCTTGCTACAAGTGTAAGACAGAACATATTTGAAGGGATGATATCATCATTGTGTTGTAGAACAGATGTTTGGCCCAACAGAGATTGAAATTGTTTGGGGAGCCCTCTCAATGTGCAAATGTTTCTCCTGAGTGGAAGTGTGCACAAACGATCTGCCTGCTTAAACCAGTCTTATCTGTCACTATAGTTACATACATTCATACTAGTTAGTTATTATTAAATTCAAACATCTCCCTATTTAAGTCCACAATCTGCAGAACATTGTGTTAACTGTCAGAACCACAGGAGAATTCATATTGCAACAGTCAGACAACACATAATTGTAGTCTATGTGATATACATCTGGTTGAATGAATAATGCATGTGACAGACAAAATAGCAATGTGGGAATCGCAACTGTCTAAACACTGTAGCAACAGCTCATTCATTACATCATTAATAAAAACTGTGTCACAAATTATATATATTTGTGTCATAAGCCCTGGAATTCAATAAACTCAGTGCAGGAATAATGCTATTCCTGCAAAGAGTGGTTCATGTCCATGTAGCCACAGCAGCGCGCCTTGAATATTCATGAAGGTGAGCTGCTGTTGAGGCTAAACGGTCATGAACCATGAACAAGTGCAGGGGGTATGTTTAAGTAGTGCATGGACTACGAACATGCCACCTGCACTGAAAGTATCATATGTCAATTTCTAAACATTATCCGGCATAATATTAGAGAATTTCTTTAATATTATGCCAGTATTTCAGTGTCCGTGGACACTGAAATTAAATAATTGGTAATTTCAGTGTCCATGGACACTGAAATACATATGGCAGCAGGAAAGCAGGGCAGGGGGTGTGTGACAGATTCTGTGACACACCCCCTGCATTGTAAAAGTGCTGTACAACACCTCGCAACCTGCTAAAGCAGGAAAGGGGTAAAAAGGCACAAATAATGGGGGGATAAAGCCCTAAAAATGGACACATCTTACATAATGCCCTCACAAACTTAGAAAGTTGATAGAAAACAGGTCATGCATTAGTATAAATATCCAAAGGATAGAAGTCTGAAAGTGAAATGCATGCCATTATTCCCTGACAGCAGTCCATGTGGATAAAGGCACAAATAATGGGGGAGCAAGCACTAAAAAATAAGGACACTCTTTAAATATAGTCCTCACAAACTTAGAAAGTTGATAGAAAACAGGATATGCATTAGCATGAATTTCTGGAGGATAGAAGCCTAAAAGTCAAATGTATGCCATTATTTCCTGACTGCAGACCTCAATGACTTGTCAAAAAAACCTCAATACTCACTATATAACATAATAATATAATAACAATATAATAAATGTTTTTTTTACATGCCAAGTAATGTTTAAGTGTAGCTAAGTGGGTGTGAGCATTATGGCCCTCTGCTTAGCATTATTTAAACATCCCATAGGAAATAAATAGAAATATACAGCTGAAATTCCTAAACTCATATAGTGTAGTGGTTAGAGTCCCAGTTTTATATGCAGGCATTCACAGTTTGTGTACCAAAACAGTCAACTTATTTTTATATGGGAAAGCAGTGTTAAAATTATTTTTTGTCAACCAGGGTAGTATAGCTGGTGTAAAATGGAAGTGTGAGTGCATGCAACATGTGAAATCACCCATGTATACACAAGTGTCCCATGCAGTATAGTCACACCACTTGATAATGTAATGAAAGCACATAGATGGATGTCAAGTAAAGTAAATCAAATACATCTTCTAAAGGAAGCCACCATCCTGATATTTGTTTAAAATGAAACGTGAGCAATGGTCAGCAATGCCCAGCTATACTTATCAAGTTTAAGCATCGCTTACATGTGATTGCTAAGCAGCAGGTAGCTCAGCTAAGTGGATTTGCCCACTGTTAAGCAATGCTCAGCAATTACCCCTTCAAGCATTGTTTAACTCAACTTAGCAGATTTGCCCATTGCTAAGCTGTGCTCAGCATTTTTGAAATGGTCCAATGATGGCAAAGGGTGGGAATATGGCCTTATTTAAACCATGCAGGTGGGAATACAGCCATACCTCATTTAGTTTGATCTCTACAGGAACATGTCTGGTGTTGGAGAGGGAGAGTGCTTTCAGGTGCAACACTGGAGCATTCAGCAGTTCAGAGTCATGGCTGAACTCCTTGTTGAAAACCATGATAAGAGACTGCTGCAGGGACAGTACCAGGACTCACAATACAAAATGGAGGCCTGTGACCATCTCACATCTGATCTCACCAGTGCTATTGGCATCCCCCGGACTGATGAGCAGGTACGGCACCGCTATGCTGACCTAAAGCAGAGGAAGGGGTGCTCTTGGCCCAGTGGATCCAAGATGCATGGGCACAGAATGCTCCAGTAGTGAGTAAGTATCATTATCAAGTAGTTTGTAGCAAATAGTCTAAGAATGTGATAGACAGGTATGCATAATGTTTGTTTCTCTCCCCTACAGCTGCAGCAGAGAGGGCTATGAACATCAAAGCCCATGGTGACAGACTGCTGAGGCTGCGCCAACAGGCTGGTGAGTACAAATATATTCTGCAGTATATTGTTCAAATAGCTAAGAAGGAGTACATTGCTTGCTGCTAGTATGTATACTGTTACTGTGTGAACTGAATAAATAAAAATGTTTGATAGACTAATATGGATGTGCAATAAAACTACATAAAAAACTGTTGTGTTTACTCTGGTATGTTGTTGTAGACATTTAGAATGTACACAGATTCTTCACAGCAAATGTGGCTGTGACAGCAAACATTAGCTGAGCTTCTTCTGTTTACCTGCTGTAAGAAAACTGTAGATGGTGGAGCAGTAAAACAAGATATAACTGAAATGTGAAATATATACTGCACTAAGCCCTGAACCCTGAATAGTAATGTGGAAAGTTTCAAATTGTGTTCCATCCAGCATTGCCTTGTGTTAACCTTTGCTTTACAGATTGTATTAATCTAAAGGATTAATGCACAGTGCAATAACCATCTGTCATGCATGCATCACAGGATTACATGTTCAGACTGTCAAACCAAGAGACTATTAGGCATAAGCCAGTGAAACTAGAAACAGCAGTTCCACAGTAGCTCAGAGTGATGAGAAATAGCTTAGTTGTTAATTTTGCACACACACACACACACACACACACACACACACACACACACACACACACACACACACACACACACACTCACACACACTTTGAATCCAGGGAGTGGCACTAAGATGTGTGCATATCTACACGCAAGGAATCACTAATAAATGTAAAAACAGTCAGGTAGTGTTAACAGATATTTTCTCCATGGGTTGTACAGGTAAGGAAATTTTGGTAGTAGCTGTATGATGGGTATACCAATAAACTGTGTGCAACTGTCTCACCACATGCCTGCAAATGACAGCAGGATAGGTGCATACAACATGCAGTATTCCTGGTACATGTCTCTCAAGTGACATGCAGTCACTGCTGCCAATAACCCTGGACACAGATAAGAAACCAGTTGAAATATGCCAGCAGCACATTTACATAACAGCAGTTCAGAGTACCCCTCCTGTGTCAGATATGTAACCCTGACATGTACGATTCCTCTCTAGTCATGTACCCTGAGTTGTCACACTTTGCCCCATACCATTCCAGGCTGACAGTTTAATAGGTATGTTTGTGCTACAGAAGCTATGGGCCATAGGCAGACGAAAAGTGAGGGCAGACTCATAGAGTATCGAACAGTACTGCTGTGGAACATAGAAGCATGAACAGTTGTTAATGGACATTTTGTCTCTCCCCCCACCCCTCATCTGGATCAATAATAAAATTTATATACTATGGGTATATTTCATTCCAAACCTAATATTGGGAATTGTGTTCTTTTATCGTTCATATATTTGATTGGTTGCATGTTAACATACCTTGTTCAAATAGCATTGGTAGTGGCCTGTTGCTGTCAATGTTACTGGCATGCTGTTATGATGCATACTGTTGTTCCATTTATGCATGTGTTTGTTTTGCTATGTAACTGTTTCAAATCTGTTTTATGGGGTAAACTGGACCACCCATTCGTGCTGTTATAACTAATCTGGAAATGTGCTGTTTATGACTAACCAACATTTTCTTTAAAACCTCAACAGCATAGCACGTTTGGGAAAGCTCACCCCGGCAAATCCACCTGTCCTACCTCATCAGGCCATGACACCAGGTCCCAGCATGTCTGGGACCCAACCTGAGCCTTCCTCATCTACTGGTCTTGCACCACCTTTGGATGGAACTGCCTCAGGTGATGGACCCCTCCCAGGACTGGGCGCAGACAGGAGCCTGTCACCTGTAGTTAGGTCTAGGGTTTGGTACACAGCTCCATCTGAACAGATAAGGGTGGGCAGCTGCACCACATTGAGGGCCGCCTGGTGCATCTTGAGGGGCAGGCTGCCCCTCCTGTCCAGCCCCCAGTGCAGCCACCTTCAGGGCCATAAAGGAGCAGTGGTGACTGCCCATGGGTGGGGACCTCAGTCCCACTGTATCCATTTTGGGGCTCATGGGCTTCAGATTCATAACCACCCTCCCTGTCAAAGGTGTTTACCCCCCCTCATGTGTCATATATCACCCCTGTCTGCTGTCTTGTCTGTCTAAAAATGCAACCTATCCCACCAACCTACCTCCCCAAACATACCTACAGACCTTCCCCAACATCTCACTCTTACCTTAAAAAATAAAAAGGGCATCTGTCCCACACAAAGAAAAAATGTATCCATACATAGCTAGGTTCATAGGTAGGTACTAGGCTATTAGCCCAAGGGCCTACATAAGCCTAGCCAACAAGGTTCCCTGGCTTACGTCACCCAAGAAAGTTATTTTCCTGTGCCACTGTCGAGCAGAGACATAGCAGTGATCCCATGGGGTGTATTTCCTATTTCCCATTCACTCATCAAGATTTTTCTTGAAGAGTGCTAATGAAGAGCTTTGCTTGACATAGATTGGTAGCCTGTTCCAGAGTATGGGAAATCTCTGGGACAGGAATCTATCCCTCCAGCATGTCCTGTTTATTGTGGTGACAAGGTTTAGGTCCCTATAGCGTGTAGCTCAGAGGGATTGGGATTTCTTTAGGTGTAGCATGTCCAACAGCTCTGGGTTTGACATAGCTTTATATGCTAGGCAGAGATCACCTCGGAGTAGGTGATATGCTACGGAGTAAATCTGGAGTTTTTTGAGGAGGTCAGTGTAGGGCATATGTTTGAGGCCAGTAATCCTCTTTGTGAGGTACTTCTGTGGCCTTTCCAGCTGCTGCAGATGTGTTGTGAGGTACATTCCAAAAGGGGCATTGTACTCTATAATGGGTCTAATGAGTGTCAAGTAGAGGGGAACAATGACCTCTTTTTTCCTGGATGAGAAACCTTTTATGATGAGGTGTGCCACGTAGAAGGACTTTCTGACTACTGTGGTAATGTGACTATCAAAGGAGAGACTACTGTCCACCTGGGTCCCAGGGGCTCTTATCACAAATTCAGTGTTACGTAGATTTCTGCCTATGTGGTGGTTCATGGGTACAGAGTTTTTACCAAAGGGGATGACACTGCACTTTTTGGCTTTGAGCTTGAGGCCATGGCTTGGACACCAGGCATATGTCTCAGCGAGGCCCTTCTGTAGGATGTTCACATCATTTGGGAACTTGACTATGGCTCCTAGTTTGCAGTCATCTGTGAATTTCATTAGCCAGAGGCATTCTGTGTTAGCCTGTACTTCAGAGAAGTAGATACCAAACAGGAGAGGTCCCAGGATGGAACCCAGTGGTACTCCACTTGTCACTGCTTTGAGGTCAGATTTGGAGTCTGCAACTTTTACAGTGTGGGTTCTGTCAGTGAGCCAGTTGGCAACCCATCTTGTGATGTAGGGATTTATACCTAGTTTAGTGAGTTTAGCTATAATTTAAGAATGGGGGATGGTGTTGAAAGCCTTGGCGAGGTCAAGATAGGCTGTGTGAACCACCTTACCCTCATCTACAGCTTTGGTGACTGCCTCAGAGAAGTCGATCATGTTCAGGAGGCAATATCTGCCTTTCAAAAATCCAAACTGGGTGAGATCCAGAGTATGGAGGCTACCAATGTCTTTGTTTATGACTTCCATGATAATACGTTCCATGGCCTTGCAGACCAGGCTCATCAGGCTAATAGGTCGATAGTTCCCGGGATCAGTGGTGGCTCCCCCTTTGTGAAGTGGGATAACTGTTTCTGTGCAACATTCAGTGGGCACAAAGCCTGATGCAGGCTATTACCGAACATGGTGCTTAAGTGGGGAGCCAGTTCATTCTGAAGTTCGTGTAAATTGCAGCCTGGGATGTTGTCCGGTCCCATGGATGCTGTGTTTTTGGCTTTAGAGAGTGCAGCTTTTACCTGTGTAGTTTTGATTACAGGGACTCTGAATTCCTCCTGTATAGATATAGACCCTTTAGGGTGTGAGGCGGGGGGGTAAAGTTAGCACTGAACCTAGCTGCCAGGATGTTGGCAATATCAGTTGGTTCTGTAATTTTTGTGCCGTTGTGCTGTAACTCAGAGCAGATCTGGGTGTTGCCATCAAGATTCTTGACATAGCTATAGAATGCTTTGTGGTTGTCCTTAGAATTAGTGGCAATTTTGTTTTTGTAGCTAGCTTCAGAGGATCTTGTAAGGGATCTCAGCTTCTTACTGAGGCTGACCAGTGATCTCCTCCACTCATGGGATTTTACTCTCTTTTGCAACAGTTTCTTCCTTCTGTTGTACAGTTTGATTAGGGCAGGGGACCACCAGATTGGCTTCCTTTTTTTGGAGCATAGCGTCTTGGTTCTGTTTGGGATAGCACAATCCATGCACTTGTGTAAGTGCTTATAGAGTGCATTTGTGTAGGATTCAGCAGTTGTAACTGTATTGCCCATCTGCATGGGTGTCATGAAGTTCACCACTTCTGCCTTAAGAAGCATGAAGTTGGCTTTGGAGAAATGTTTTACCATATTTTTCTTAATGGGGGGTGGGGGTGAGATGTGGATATCAAGGGTGATTAGCTTATGGTCGGATCACACCAACGAGAAGCTGACTTCAGGTGTGGAACACCAGTCAGTCATGTTGGTAATGACTAGGTCTAGGATATTGTTGCCCCTGGTGGGGGTGTGGATAAGTTGATCCAGGGCATTGGAGTTTACGAATTCCAGAAAGTATTGTGCTAAGGAGTTGGTACACGAGTAGTTTTCCCAGTTAATTGTGGTGTAGTTCTAGTCACCCATTATTAAGGTGTTTGGTTGAACCCTAATATTTTCCAGTACATCAAGAAAAGAGGAGTGGGAATCCTGGGGCATGGTGTGGGATCTGTAGCAAGCTACAATTTGGATTTCAGTTTTGCCAAGGGTTAGTTGCACTTGGATAACCTCGGATGCATTATGCTGAGCAACTAGCCTGAAGGTGTGGATATCCTTAATGAATATGGACACACCTCCACCTTTGGTGTTTCGGTCCAGGTTACATGGCCGAAAAGTGTGGAATGAGTTATAGCCTGGTAGTGCAGGGGTGCTCTCTGGAGCCTTGAAGTAGGTCTCACTCATTGCACAGATATCAATGTTCTCCATTTTAAAGAGTGCCTCGAGTGAGTGCACTTTGAGATTTAGACTTCTAGCATTGAGTAGCATTACCCTCAGATTTTGCTTGCCTGTTATGGTGATGAATTTGTTATTTGAACCTTGCCTAAAAAAGGCACTATAGGGGCAGCAAGAGCCTTAGCCAGTATCCGTAATCCTAGGGGTGTTAGGTGCAGGCCATCTGTGGCAAAGCATCGTGGTCTGTTGACCATGTCATCCCAAGCAGACAGATACTGGATCCCCTTAGAATGACACCAGAAGCTTAGCCAATTGTTGAAATCAATCATTTTGTCTTTGTACTGTGGTATCATTCTGGGTGATTGCAAAATGCTACTCATGGCTAGGGTCATACCTGCCTGGGCTACAAGATCAGAGAGCTCTTCCATGTCTCTTTTTATGTAGTCCAGGGAGGTACATCTCAGGTCATTTACACCAACATGGACAATGACAGACTCATATTTGTACTTGTTGTGGAGTGACCTGAGTGCATTGGTTATGTGGCGTATCCTGGCACCCGACAAGCAGCTGACAATAACCTTCTCCTTGTTTAGCCTGGTGAGTGGGACATCAGTGTGCCTAACTATAGAGTCACCTATGACTAGTGTGTTGGATACCTTGTTTTGCCTTATTGGCTGTGGTCGAATGGAACACTGAGTCTGTGGATATGTGTCATTTGGGTTGTGTTGGGGGATGGAGGTTGCTTGCGTTCCTGCTTTGGAGGTCTCTGTTTCTTAGACAGATTATTATTGAGAGCCTCTGAAAATGTTTTTGTGTTACTATGTGCAGATATTAGTGGTGTAGATTTAGCGAGACTATGTGATGAGTGTGGGGTGGTGCAAATGTTTACCTTCTCCTCATGACTGTCAAGTTCAGTCTTGGTTGAAGAGAGCTTTACCTCCAGTTTGGCTAGATGAGTGCATCTCTCACAGGTTGTAGTGTTCGGTGGTAGGAGGAGAGGGTTGTCTGTGTACATGAGGCAATGTCTACATTGCCTCAAGATGCCCAGATTCATCAGATAGACAGGAGAGAACACTGGCAGCTGACCCTTGGACATGCCTGAATAAAAAACTATTTTCCTCTAGATAAGTGAGGAAAGTGAGTAGAAGAGGTGTTTTTCTCTAAGCAAGTGAGAAAAGTAAGTACAAAAACAGTTTTCTTCTAGTTAATGAGGAAGGTTGAGTGCTATAGTAATTAGTAGCTTATTTAGTGCTTACAAGTTCTGAACAAGTGCTAAGCATGAATAAGCAAATTTAAGTGCTATTTCATCTCTATGTACATTGAAACTAGTCAATCAACCCACTGATTACTCTGCAAATGTCTTTCACCAACAACCCTTCCTGTGGGGTGTGAGGCTGCTAATTCCAAATTCAATACATGTAATGCACAGCAGTTTCTGCCGAAGAAATGTAAAGCTATGGTACTTTCCTACATCTGTCCTGCACATCCCTAGATGCTTTTCATAATGTTTAACCCTCTGCTTGCCCCCATTTCACCACAGATATAAGCAGGAGTAAGCGGTGCTAAATGAAGTTAAGATGGCTTATTTAACTATCTCTTAGCAATGCTTATCACTGCGCAAAACTGCGCAAACCTGCTTACAACTGCTTAAAACTGCTTTAATTACTCAGTCTCCATCAGCCACTGTTCTGCTAGCAACAAAATAATGAACCCTGCAATGTCTCGGACCCAGGACCCTGTACACTACACTCAGACCAATGTACCACTACTCCATTTCAGCTGTAGGAATTTCTAATGCTTTTTCAAACATGTCATGCAGCAGAGTCATTTTGTAGAATCACTCAGGTTTTTCATATATATATATATATATATATATATATATATATATATATATATATATATATATATATATATATATATATATATTATATATATATATATATATATATGTTGATACATATATACAAAAATATATTTAAAAAAAAAAAAAAAAATATATATATATATATATATATATATATATATATATATATATATATATATATATATATATATATATATATATATATATCTACACACATATACATACATACATAATTAGACACACACACACTCACACACACACACACACACACACACACACACACACACACACACACACACACACACACACACACACACACTCACATATATATATATATATATATATATATATATATATATATATATATATATATATATATATTCACTTTATATGCTTGAAATACTGAAATCTCGAATTTCAGAATCTCGAGCCCATAAAGTGGAAAATCTAAAACACCAAACACTCAGAAGCACAAAATTCAAAATCTCACATTTCGGAGATGTTGAATTAGTGGTTCTGATGTTGCATTGTGTTCATGGATTCAGGTAAGTGTTTAAGTTTTAAGGGTTTTGGGTAGGGGCTGTAGTTTGTTAGTGTGTTTTGTTACTGTGGTGTATGTGTGTGTGCAAGGGGGATGTAGCTTGTGTGGTGGTGTTTCATGTGTTTGTGTATGTAGTGCGACCTTGGAGTTAGTATACTTAAGTAGGGGGGTGGGGGCACAGTCCCCCTAATGGGGGGTGCAGGTGGGCTTGCCCACCTGCTTGTAGTTAGGATTGGGTTGTGTGTTTGTTTCTGGGGAGGAAGATGTGTGTATGTGTGTGGTGTGTGTGTTGTACAGAAGTCGCGATTTTGAATTTCGCATTCTGAGTGTTCTATGTTTTAGGTTTTCCACTTTATGGGCTCTAGATTCTGAAATTTGATATTTCAGGATTATGAGCATATAAAGTGAATCCATATATATATATATATATATATATATATATATATATATATATATATACATATATATATATATACATATATATATCTCAGTACCATACCTCTCAACCTGTTAGTGCAAGAAATCTGGGCCAAGGCTGTAAAGAATGGGGGCATAATGGGCCACAACTAGGGACTATTTCAAATATTGATCTTAGAAATGTACAAAGTTGCTCGAATAACAGGGTTTGTTTCATCATTTACTGACAGACATCCTCAGATCATCTTAGTGATTTTCCAGAGAAATATGATTAAATCGCGGAACAGAGACAAAATATGATCAATAAACCTGGATGTTCTGCAGCAATCTGGCCAGTTGAGAGGTATGCTCAGAACCTCTTAGTGCAACAAATCTGGACTAAGCCTGACAAAGTGGTGGGAAAAAGCCATGACAATTGGGTCATATCTGAACTACCTGACTAGATAAGCTGAAACAGTTGCTACAGTAACACCATCTGTTCTAACATACATTGACAAGAATAGCAAAACTGCAAGACTCAATTTCTACTCAGTAGTTAGTGCCTGAAATCCTCACACCATCCCACTTATTTATCAGACATACACAACAGTCATGAGGACCAGACCAAAGATATGAGCCAGACAACTAGACATCCTACTCATATCTTGACATAACATGACAGTTGGGAAAGTACACTGAGCTGATTAGCATGTCACCATGCACCGTCCAAACTACAGGCAGACTGAAACAACAAATCCCTAAGTCAGCTATGGGGAATTACACATACATTTGCAAATATATCAGGCACTACAGGGGTGTAACAGTAGTGAAAAACAGACACCAGTGTGAAAGTGCATACCCAAAATCAATATCACCACAGTCACAGTGACATACTGGTAAGCCAAATGAATGCTAGAATATAATGACTGTGTGAACATAAATATCATGTTTGACACACACTACCCCTACATATACTACCTCAAGTCACACAGTGTAGTCTGACTCCTGCGGTGGATTGGAACATGTCTCCATCTGCCCCTACAAACATATACAGCCAATAGTCCACCAGAAACTGGAGCAGCATGCACAGTCAGATAGAAAAGGAGCCATGACACTTAAATGTATCCTCCTCCCTACACAACACAACAAACATTTATATGCTACACTGCTACACAATCCCGACAGTCTGTTAACAATTGTTGCACATACACAGACCCATCAACTGTACAGATTCCCACAGAATGTCCACAATCTGGCCTCATATATACGGCCCCTTCCTCATAACATGTCTGGCATTCTGCTATGTCACTGGGATGATATCAGGAAGGAAGGCACTACCTAATGCTATACCATACCTATCAACCTCTTACTGCATGACATCTGGACAAAGCCTGACATAATTGGGAGACAGACGCCCAAACACATGGGCATAATTGAAATATTGCTGTTATAAACTGAGAACGTTGCTGGTATTACAGGGTTTGTTGTAACATATCTTAATTGAAGGATATGATGTCAGAAACACAAATGGAAGTTAGCACTTACTGATTGCAATACCCAGGGTATGAGTGGTACCACCTTAGAATTAAACAAATGACCTGATCTTCTTTATTCTATGTATTAATTGCTAATACTGCTGGAGAATTGACATTCCCAACATGTAAGCTGAGGTATACAGTTCATAGGTTTATAGGTTCATAGGTTCATACTAGGCTATCTGTCCTAGGGCATTTATAAGCCTAGCCAGAATGTGTTTGGCTTTCGCCACCCATTTTAAATTTATTTTGCTATGCCCTTTTTCGAGGTTAGTATACTGGGCCTCTGTCTAACAGTGACACAGAAGTGATACCCGGGGTAAACCTACGATCTCCCATCCACTCATCAAGATTCCTCTTGAAGAGAGTCAATGAGGGACTCTGCCTAACCTGGACTGGGATTTTATTCCAGAGTGAAGGGAGCCTCTGGGTTATGAATCTGTCCCTCCAGCATGTCCTATTTATTTCAGTGCTGAGGTTCAAGTCTCTGGAGTGCGTAGCTCGATGGGATTTGGATTTTCTGAGGTGCAGCATGTCCATTCATTCCGGATTGGACATGGCTTTATACGTCAGGCACAGATCGCCTCTGAACAGGTGGTATGCCACTGAGTAGAGCTGGAGTTTCTTTAACCGGGCAGCATATGGCATCTGTTTGAGCCCTTTGATCCTCTTGGTGAGGTACTTTTGGGGTCTTTCCAGTTGCTGCAGATGTCTGGTAAGGTACATCCCAAAAGGGGCATTGTACTCAATTATGGGCCAGATGAGGGATGAGTAAAGAGGCACGATGACCTCCCCTGATCTAGATGTGAATCCCTTCATGATTATGTGGGCTATATAAAATGTTTTTCTAACCACTTTGGCCACATGGTTGTCAAATGAGAGATTGCTATCAACTTGGGTCCCCAGGTCCCTAATTACTTCTTCTGTACTTAATGGATTACCACCTATGTGGTAATTTGTGGGCACTTTGTTTTTGCCAAAGGGGAAGACTATACACTTTTTGGCATTTAGCTTGAGGCCATGGCTCTGGCACCAGTTGTCTGTTTCTATGAGGCCCTTTTGGAGGATGCTTGTGTCAGCTGGAGGGTCGATTATGGTGCCCAGTTTGCAGTCATCTGCGAACTTGGTCAGCCACAGTCCTTCCATGTTAGCCTGAACCACCAAGAAATATATACTGAACAAGAAAGGTCCCAGGACTGAGCCTTGTGGGACACCACTTGAAACTGGTTTGGAGTCTGACATGGCTCCAGCATGTGGGTTCTGTCCTTGAGCCAGTTTGCAATCCATCTAGTGACATAGGGGTTTATATTTAAGCTGGTGAGCTTATCTATAATGCCCGAGTGGGGCATTGTATCGAAGGCTTTTGAGAGGTCCAGGTAGGCTGTGTGTACCACCTTCCCCTCGTCAATGGCCTAGGTGACTGTTTCAAAGAAATCAACCAGGTTTAAGAGGCAGGATCTGCCCTTAACAAAGCCGAACTGGGTAGGATCCAGTGTCTGTAGGTCCCCAATATCTTTATTTATGAGGTCCATGATGATCCTTTCCATAGCTTTGCAGACCAAGCTAGTCAGGCTTATAGGGCGATAGTTTCCAGGATCTGTTGAGGCACCACCTTTATGGAGAGGGACCACTGTTGCTGTACACCACTCTTTGGGCACATATCCTGTAGTAAGGCTGAGATTGAACAGTAGTTTTATGTGTGGGTTTAGCTCTTCTTGGAGTTCATGTAGGACGCAGCCCGGGACACTGTCTGGTCCCATTGATGCTGTGTTTTTTGCTTTGGATAGGGCGGCTCTTACCTGAGCATCTGAGATGTCAGGGGGGCAGCACTCTGCTGGGATAGATATTTGCCCTTTTGGTGGGGAGGGGGGGAGTTTGCGCTGAACCTGTCAGCTAGGATGTTGGCAATGTCTGTGGGTTCAGTGTATTTTTTGTCATTTTGGACTAATTCTGAGCATATCTGGGAATTACCACCCAGGTTCCTAACATAACTAAAGAAAGCCTTGTGATTATCCTTAGTGTCCTGTACAATTTTTCTCTCGTAGCTGGCCTTAGACAATTTTATGAGTGCCCGTAGTTTTTTGCTAATACTGATCAGTGATGCCTTCCCTTTTTGGGATTTTGCTCTATCATTTTGTAGCTTCCTCCTTCTATTTTATAGTTTGTTTATGGCTGGGGTCCACCAGACAGGACGTCTGCCTTTGGAGGATTGGGTCTTGGTTTTATTTGGGATCGTATGATCCATGCATTCCTGAAGGTGTTCATAGAATGCGTTTATAAAGGATTCTGCGGTCTGGGCCGTATTTTCCACAGGCCCGGGGGCTTTGAAGGATTCCACCTCGGTTTTGAGGAGTGTGAAATTTGCTTTAGAGAAGTTTTTCACTGTGGTTTTCTGGGCAGGGGGTGGGGTCGGGATGTGAATATCCAGTGAGATTAGTTTATGGTCTGATCTTACCAGTAAGGGGTACACTTCTGGTCTGGAGTATAGAGTCCCCATGTTGGTGATGATCAGGTCCAGTATGTTTTCCCCTCTTGTGGGAGTGGTAACAAGTTGTTCCATAGCATTTGAGTTTATAAATTCTAGGAACTTTTGGGCTAGGGTGTTGGAGCTAGAGTAATGCTCCCAGTCTATGTTTTGGTAGTTGAAGTCGCACAATATAATGGAGTTTGGAGAGACCTTCATATTTTCCAGTGTTCTCAGAAAGGCTGAGTGGGGTTCCTGGGTTTGGGAGGGTGGTCTGTAGCAGGCTATAAACTGGAAGGCAGTTTTACCCACTGTTAGTTGCACATGGATAGTCTCTGATGCTTCGTGCTTTGCCACCAACCTGGAGGTGTGGGTATCTTTGATGAATATCAATACTCCCCCTCCTTTTGTGGTTCGGTCCAAGTTTTGGGGCCAAAAAGAATGGTATGAGGTATAACCTGGTAGTGCTGGGGTGCTCTCGGGAGCCCTGAACCAGGTTTCTGTTACTGCACAGATATCGAGTTTCTCCATGCTAAGGAGAGTTTCGAGTGAGTGCATCTTGAGGTTTAGACTTCTGGCGTTGAGTAGCATTACTCTTAGTTTCTTATCCCTTGTGATACCTATGGAGGTGGGTTTGTCTTTTGAGCCTTGCCTAAAAAAGGCACTATGGGGTTAGCAAGAGCCTTTGCCAATATCCGAAAGCCCAGGGGTGACAGGTGCAAGCTGTCCCTAGCGATGCATCGTGGCTTGTCGAGCATATCATCCCAAACTGACAGGCATTGGATCCCCTTTGAATGACACCAGTACTTAAGCCAATTGTTGAAATTGATCATCTTGTCTTCATATTGTGGCATCATTCTTGGTGAGGGTAAGATGCTACTCAAGGTCAGGGTTATACCGGCCTGGGCTACATGCTCAGAGAGCTCCTTTATGTCTCTTTTCATGTAGTCCAGGGAGGTACGTCTCAGGTCATTCACACCAGCATGGACAATGACTGAGTCATATTTGTACTTGCCTTGGAGTGACCTGAGTGCTTGTGTTATGTGGCGGATCCTAGCGCCCAACAGGCTGCTCACCGTGACCCTCTCCTTGTTCAGCCTGATGAGCGGGATGTCAGTGTGCCTGACGATAGAGTCACCTATTACAAGTGTATCAGGTGTGTTGTTTAGTCTTAAGGGCTGTGACTGTTCGGCCCACTGGCTTTGTGAGATATGTGTTGCACGTGTTTTGTTTTGGGGTAGTGGTTGCTTGGGTGTCTGCTTTGGAGGTCTCTGCTGCTTAGGCAGATCTTTATTTAGAGCCTCAGTATGTTTTGTGTGATTATGTGTTTGGTTTGCTGTCGTGGTAGGTCTATGTGAGACTGGAATTGTAGTGAGTGTGGTTTCCTTCTCCTCCTGACTGGTTGAGACTGGATATAAATGTGCTTCTGACAAACCTGTAACAGCAGTACTTAGAGAAGTTTCTTTGTTTTACTAATATGTTTATGCAAAATATGTGCTCTGGTGGAAAGCTATTCTATTTTATTGTTTTTTTCTAATATATGCAATTCTAAGGAATGTGTGCTGAAGCCAGGCTTATTTGTACATTGAAGTACAAATTCTGAGCACGTGCATAAGTGTTTTCTGAGTTTGTGCCATACCATGTGAAGTGGCAGCTGTTTACAGTCTTTCCTGTTTTCTGGCAGGGCTCCATGCCAATTTTCACTCAAATTAAAAAGCAACACTATTAGAATCAACAGCAAAAAAAAAGTTTGTAGCATCATTATCGTGTTTACAGTGGGCTCATTATTATGGTGTTTTGTCCATTCATTATAAACGATATTTGGTGTGCTGTTTGCTGATATTTATTTTGTACTCTGGTCATTTCTTTACATGGATTAGTCAATCTGACTATAGCTTTATCTCCAGAGGATCTGGTGTTGGACATTTTGTGGGCAAGCTGCACTTCTTTTTTTTTTTTTTGGTTCTAATGCTATCTGATCTGGACTTCACTTTGTTGTAGTTAACACTACTAGAATGTGACATTGTGTGATGAACTGCTGTTTTCATTGATATTATGATGCATTTATGTTAGATCAACTGAGGAATAGAGTTTACAGAATGTGATGTTTTACAAAGCATATGTCAGTGCAATGCACTCTTGCAGTAATGAAAACTAAATTCCACTGAAGCCATGATTATACATATTTTTAAAGTTGTGCTAATGTGATTGTCATATTTCTCTAAACCATTATGTTGTTAATTGTACTACCTCATACTTTTTCACAGGTACTATCTGTAACCAATGGCAGAGATAGGGCGGGGTGAGAAGGGCTACAGCCCCATGTGAAAAGTATTGGGTGGGTGCAATCAGCTGATCAGGGTCTCACTTTAATGCAATACCAGCTTCTAAAAGCTAGTATTGCATTTGCATTCATACCTGACTACTGTAGTGTTCCATGTGTGGTTTAAACTGTTGTGTTTTCTACATTGTAGCAAGCAGTTTGCTACAGTTTAAAACTAAAAAAAAAAGAAAAGAAAAAAAATCACTTTTTTCTTTTTTTTTTAATTAAAAACTGTTTGCTACATTTGTAGAAAACAGATTGCTACAGTATAAAAGAAGATTTATTTTAAGTAAAACCTGATTGCTATAGTCCTCCATGTAGGCAGGGTGTAAACTGCAGCAACTCTTTACAACTTTTGGAGAAATCATTTTGCTGACTTAAAAGAAGAAATGATTTTCTTAAATAAAATGCTTGAAAGGAGGGTCATGAGCATTGCACAGAAACAGAAGCTGAATGGTCAGGATAGGAGGGAGGGGGTGACATGGTGTGCATCTGGCCACCTGGTTGGTGTGCCAGTAGAAGTTTCTCTTTTCATCAGCAGGGGAGATGAATGGAACCAACTGTAATAATTACAGTGAAGTGCCTTTTTTTGCTCTTGGCTTAAAGAGGTGAGAGGGTAGGGTTCTGGTTTGTGGTATTAGCACAGGGTGTTGGATGAGACAGCTACACTTGTTTATAACATCATGCACATACAATTGTGGTTTTACTATAATCAGTGCTAGTAATACTGCAGGTGGAACAGATCACATTTATCTAAATTAAAAGTGTAGTTCAAGTTCAAGTATAAAAAATAAAAAAAAGTGTTATGACCATTAAATGTAAATTATCCATAATATGGATTCAAACCTTGCACTACTTGTGCTGTTATCCATAATATACTTCATTAACACATTGAGCCATTGGAGTTGTTATATAACTGGTGTATTTTCTGCATTTAGTACTATTCAGTGTGATGACTAATGTGCACAACCACAAGTCTAATTTACATGACTGATAGTTATGTCTTTGTGCATGTGAAATTTCATCCTGAGATTTTGCCACGAGAAGTGATTTATTCAGTGAAGGTTGTCACTGATGGCCCATATATGCAATACCAATAGTCTCTCAAAGGATGAAGCCAATAAAAATATTAATTATAAATCAAGATGATTATTTTTTAACTTTGCAATTTTATACAAGTAAAATGTTGACAGTAAGAATCCCAACTTTCACAGAGATATCACCTTGTCTTGATCTGAACCCTTCACCTATGGCATTACCATGAAACACTGGCATGGCTAATAGTTTAGGCTACATGAATATTTACAAAGTAATGGAAAGAAAATCAGTCACAGGTGCTCAGCTTTATATCTTTGATATTTATTTTTAGACATCAATATACAAGTTATTATACAGTTGTCATTTGTCCTGCCAAAGTGCAATTTTTTTTTTTTTTTTTTTTTTTTTTTTGCGAATGTGGTGAACCTTGCCCATTTGATGATAGTCAAGTATGGGAGATTAAAAGCAACTATCTGCTAGACAAGATTGTCATATTTCATTCTGGGTGCATTACTGCATTATAATATGTTCATAGGTTCATAAGTGTGTACTAGGCTAACAACCACTGGGGCCTTTTTAAGCCTAGACATGCATTCCAAATCTCTGACAAGTTCTGGTACCCTTAGTGTAAGCAGAGACAGTGAAAATGAAACACTTTCAAGCAGGGGCCTGGGAGATGAACCATTTGCAGGGTGCCTGTGTCCATTAGAGACACAGGTGCCAAACCAAGAACGAATTTCCTTTGCCCATCCAATTGTCCAAGTTCAACTTGAATTGGACTAGGGAGGAACTCTGCTTCACATAGCTGGGGACCCTGTTCCACAGAAGGTGTAGTCTCTGGGATACATACCTGGATCTCTAGCAGGTCTCCTTCATTTATTTATTTATTTATTTATTTATTTATTTATTTATTTTATTTTATTTTACATTTGTTTACCAGGAAAGTCTGATTGGGTGTGAGCCCATTTTCAGCGGAAGGCAGGGGACAAAATCTCCACATATACTGTAGCATAAACAATAAATTTACATGAGAATATATTATTGCAAGGAATAAGTTGGACAATATACAATTAAGAATTAGGCAGCAATAGTTAACATAAAAAGAAAACATTATGCAGTATTTACACACATATTTACAAAACAGGACTGTAATCGATTTAAGTAAGATACGAATACACATAGTGACAGTTTGTCTGGTAGAAAGGATTAAAGTAGAGTGGGATAGAAACAGAATATAAAGTTAAATTCTAAGTAGGACTGTGCTGAAGAAATGTAGAATTTTGTCAAATAAAAGGATCAAGATACAGTTTGTTGCCAATTTTAAAGTAGTGTAAAATTAAGGATTATGGGTGAAGAACTTTTACAGACTAAAAAAAGTCTTGCCTGTAGGAGCTGCTTTATTAGAAAGATAATGTTATGAATAGTGATGGGACAGTAGGACTAGAAGAACAAATGTTAGGGTGAAATCAGGAGGACCATGATTTCAAAAATGGTTGATAGAGTCTTTGATTGTGTTAACGTTATAGGGGGTAACATTATAGTTGTGGATAGCAGAAGTAATTAAGGAAAAGTTTTGTTTTATCCTCAATGATTGCATGGTTTATATCACAGGTATGGTTTAAGTCTTTAGAATGATTAATTCTGGTGTTTGTTTTGTGGATATGCAGGAGGTCATTTGGGATGGGATCCAACAATGCCTCATATGCCAGGCATAGCTCACACCTCAACAGTCTGGAGGAAACAGAATATAGGGCTTTCTGGTGATCTACAAATGGTATGTTACTTATGCCCTGTAATATTTTAGTGAGAAACTTATGTGGGCATTTTAATTGTTGGATATGCCTTGTTAGGTCAATAGCAAAGAGAGCATTTTACTCAATGATAGCTCTGAGGTATGCTGAATATAATGAAACAATGACCTCCTTGGATCTAGATGTCATACTTTTGTTTATATGTTGCACAACATAGAATGATTTTCTCACTACCGTATGCACATAATGGTTAAAGGCTAGATTACTGTCTATGTGGGTCCCGGTCCCCAAGTCCCTGACTACTGGGTTAACCCTTAGGGAGTGCATTGTCAATATGATGTTACCAGGGGTGAAGGACTTCCCCAAGGATATTATTATGCATTTCTTGGAATTTAGTTGTCTGTGTCAGTCGCTCCTGGAGAACATTAGTGTCAGTGGGGGATTCTATGACTGCTGCTAATTTGCATTCATCTGCAAATCTGGTCAACCACAGGTTCTTGACATTACCCTTGACTTTGCAGACATAAATGTCAAAAAGGAGTGGTCCAAGGATTGATCCTTGAGGACTTCCATTTGTCACTGGCCTTTTTGTAGAGGTGAACTCCTCATTTCTATCTTACACATCCTGTCTGTGACCCAGTTAGCTATTCACTGGGTGACATAACACATAAGGGTTTACACCTAACCACCTAAGTTTATCAACAATGCCCAAGTACAGTAATGTGTCAAATGCCTTGGCAAAGTCAAAGTGGGCATTATGAATTATTTTGCCCTCATCCATTGCATCGGTGACCTTCTCAAAAAAGTCCACCATACTGAGTAATTATGACCTGCTCTTGACAAAGCCAAACTGGGTTGGATACAGTGTCTGAAGGACTTCTTTGTCATTATTTATCATTTCCATATTTCCTTCCATGGCTTTGCATATATGTCTGGTGAGACTTATGGGTAATCCCTTTGTACCATGAATGTATTGCATTTTGCAATGACTTTGATTTTTTTTCTGTATTTCTACATTGTATATATTTTGTTTGAGTTATAGCCACTTTATCATCACAGGCACATAATTTTCTTACAAAACGTTAACTAAAGTGTGTGCCCAGGTTGTCTCACTAATTCAGGAAATGTACATGAAACCTTCTCAGTAAGATTTTTCTCTCATCCCCTGTTAGTGTATTTCTCATTAGCAGGCATGATAAACAAGTAATTCAACTTGCAGAACTGCTAGTGAGTTGCACTTGCAAGGCATTCCCTAGCTAAAGATCTCAATACTCAGTCTTGTACTGCTCTGATCTACGTACATCATTGTGTAGGTACTAATGCCATGTTTACCTTCCTAGCATATGCAGCAGATTGAGTGACTCATGACTAATAATGACCTGATACCTAATTAACATATTCAACTTGCTCAAAGGAGTAAATCTACAATATATAATATAATTAATACAGCAAGCAGGTACCAAAAATGTTATTATACCACAGAATGAAGAGCGAACATTTGGTTTGGGGACACGACCAGTGGTATCGACACTAGAAATTGGGGATGATATCCAATATGAATCACCTCCAGATGTTAATAGTGACATCAGGAGAAGTGAGAGATTGGCGCAACAGCAAACCCGTGCCATACAAAATAGTTCTGGACACGGAGGGGGCCAAAATAAGGTGGGATTGAACAACAATAAAGTCCAAAATTTTCAGGGACAAGCCTCGAGACCTCCGGCTCAGTACAAGAGGTCGTCGAGGAACAAGCGGAGGAAATGGTAATCAATGAATCAACTAACTTGAGTTTATTTGACGATTCTCCTGCATGTACTATCATTTCGAATTCAAGAAATGACTTTAAGATATACAACTACACCAACTTATCAATTTGTAGCGAAATAGTGGAGTTGTTATGTAAGGGCTATACATTTGTACCATCATTCACTTTTAACATGGCTGACACTTTAATTGATTTAAAACTGTTTATTAGGAAACTAAATTTGTTAATTTTGATGGGTAGTGACTTTAATAAGAAAACTGACTATTTTGTCTCCAGTGTGTACAACCCCCCTTTGCACCCTTCTTTGACCCTCTTTGAAAAAATAACCGAAATTGATCTGAGGAATTTGAAAGAGGGTAAACAGTGTTATAATCATAACATCACTAGAGAAGAAAGGGAATTGTTGACTTTATTAAGGCAGGCACCCATTAGGATAATGAAGCCTGACAAAGGTGGGGGTTTAGCCATTATGTTTAATAGTGATTATAATGAAAAAATGTTATTAATTTTGGATAGTGAGACCTATTCAAAATCATCTATTAATGAAATGAACTCCGCACACCGCATGGTTAGAGCTTTATTTGAGGAACTGTATATTGAAGGATGTATAGAGAAAGATATGTATAACTTCCTCCACCAACCGACAGTAAGGACACCAGTACTGTTCGGTATACCAAAGGTACACAAGGATGTACAGAATCCGCCTATGAGACCTTTGGTTGACGGTAGGAATAGTATAACATATACATGTTCCAAAGTAGTTGATAAGATCTTGCAGAAATACTTAAAGGGAGAAAAACAGATTTCAAAGACTCATGGTCCTTCCTCCGATCAATAGATAATTTGCCTTTTTCCCCCGAAGGTTATTTCATTACTGTGGATGTGAAAGACCTTTACTCCTGTATCCCACATGAAGTGGGGACAGAATGGATAACCCACATGTTGAAAATGTTGGGAGCACCCACCAATGAAATTCAACTTGTCGAAGAACTAATCGACACGGTTCTCTCATATAATTACATCATGTTTAATAAAGAAATTTACCATCAGAAGATTAGCGTGGCGATGGGCTCCCCTTGCGGAGCGAGCCTCGCCAATCTTGTAATGGCATTTTGGGAGAGGAACACTGTTTTATAAAACGATTTGTTTAAGAACCATATTTTATTTTATACAAGATTCCTTGATGATATATTCTTGTTGTTTGAAGGTACTCAAGCTGAAATTGAACAGCTTATTGTAACATTTAACACTAATACCGATTTTCTAAAATTTACCTTTAGATATAGTAAGGAATCTATAGAGTACCTGGATGTCAACCTGGTAAAGGACTTTTTTAATAGAAGGTACACCTCTAGAATTTATAGGAAGGAAACGTATTCCAATATGTTCCTACATTTCACAAGTTGTCACCCCATGCACCAAAAAAAATCTGTCATTAAAGGCCAATTGGTAAGGGTGGCCAGAATGACAACGAGTGATATTGACTTTTTAGAGGAATGCAACCTTTTAACAAGATTTTTTCTCCAAAGGGGGTACCCTATTGACTTAATTCAGGAAATTGTCATTGAAGTTAAGACAAAGAGATCAGTAGGTAAATATGTACCCCTATTGGGTGGTAACCAGCCAGAGAGACAGGGCCAGGTCTCGCAGAACTCAAATGGAAGTAAGCTTATGTACACTTGTAGTCTTATATTAATCTTCAACTTGGACGCTTATGATATCAAGAATATTATACACAAGAACTGGGAACTTCTATCTACGGACAATAATTTAAGAGGTGTAATGCCAAATAAACCTAAAATTACATACAAAAGGGGTATGAACTTGAAGGAGATTTTACAAACCAGATGCCATAAATCCCTTGCTAATGCTGGAATGGTTAAATGTAATATGTGTGATGTATGTAAACACATCAAGGAGGGCTGCTACTTCACAATTAGGAATACTAATTATAGGATTAGGAACAAACTTAATTGTAGTAGTAGACAAGTAGTCTACAAAGCAAAATGTGAAGAATGTGCAGCCTTCTATATAGGTAAAACAGATAGGAGATTGCAGGAAAGGATATACGAACACATTTACAGCATCAGCAAGGGGAAATTAGAAAATGCATTAGCTAGGCACTGTCACGAAAATGAAGGGCACAATTTTAAATTTAAAGCTATTGACCAAGTAAGTGAAGACCCTAGAGGTGGTTATGAACCCCTTAAACTGGAGAAGAAAGAACTTATTTGGCAATTAAGGACAAACGCCAATCAATTTCCTGGCATAAATTAAATGACTTCAATTAAATGTATCTTGAGACTTAAGAATTTAGAAAGATAAACTTGTAACCACTCATGAAGTTCAGTGAGATTATTTTAAAATTGAGAATCATATTAACACACTACGATATATTATTTCAGATATTAGGTACATTTTTAAATATATTTATATTTATTTATTTATTTACTTACATGTATTACTCACTGTTTAGCAAACAAACATTGAATAATAACTGTTTGATTAAAATAATTTTCGGTGCCATGTAACACTAAAAGTGATTGGCGATAACCCTTAGTAATTTTTAGGAATCACAGTTCGTAGTTCAATAACAATAACATTATACCGTTATACACCACTATCATTAATTAAAAACCTGGATTTGTATAATTAAAAATTGGACTTGTCCGATCCAGGTACAGAGCGGTGTGTGTATATGAAATACACTTTGTACACTTGATGTCTTTGTTACAAAGTTACCATAAATATAATTGATATTATTAATTTTTAAATAGTTCAGGCCCATTAGGTTGTTTGTGTATTATATTGTTTGTTTATTATATTATATATACAATAACATCAACAACCTTGGGGCAATAGTTATTTTAATTATGGTATATTTTAAATACGGTATATTTAACATGGTATTTTTAACATGAATTTTATGACCTTTCCTTTCTTTTTCTTTCACTTTTTCTTTTTCCTTTTTCCTTGATGATTAGTTAGTAGGTACGCATTATCAGAATAAAAAGGTTTTTGCGTATATGTGGATAAAGTATGTCTCAGCCCATCCGTTGTATAGTTTTGCAGTCTTCTTTAAGAAACTGATGATGAGTGAACCAATTGAATAATTGTTTTAATGATCACCCAAGTTATTATTTAAGAGCTTTGAAACGACTGCTACTATTTGTTTGCCTTCTGAAGAAGTTGCAGTACGTCCTGTGACGAAAAGTGTATGAGATATTGCGCACTTAAAGGAAATTATTGACAACTTTAATAAACTTATTCAACAAATTTATCGTGGAAGTTTGGAATACATTGGTATCCTGGTCATTTTCTACAGTAAATCTACAATATATAAACAGAGCCAAGGGTAATGGAACATGCACATGTTGCATTTGCAATACCTTTTGAAGAACTCGCTGAAAATCTTTTAATGTATGTAATGTGTTTTACAAGTACTGCTTACAGATTTATATTTTGAATACTCTTCATTGCAATGAATGCTCTCTAACTTTGTAAAGTTGTGTTTTTGTAATGGACGCATTAACATTAGTTATTGCAGTTATCCTTAACTTCTGTTTTATGGGTTTCTGGCAGCATTTATTTATTAATACTTGTTTCCAGAGTACAGGACTGATCTCCATGGACCTTTATAAGGCTCAGTCTGGGAGAGTTGCCTGGTTTAATGACTTGTACAGAGTCACACAGTTAGGCAATGGAGTCTGAGGGAATTGAACTTTGCACTACTGGGCCACCGTAAACAGCTCATGAACAGCTTCTTAATCCGCTGAGCCAACCTTGTTATCATTATATTAACAAACAATTCTCTTGTTATGCTGTTCTATCCTGTTAACCCCCACCCCCTATTGTGTTGTTTATGTCTGGTATATTTCTTTCTTTTTTTATAACACAACATAGATATGTCACTAAAAAAAAAAAAGAAGGCATCAGCCTGCAGAAACCTCCATTCATGGAGCGTGGCTCCTGGGTCTTCATTTAGCTACCAAGCCCTTCCATGACCTTGTCTTTCTGTAAGTGGTTGATAATGTGTATGCTGTGGGTGACCAGGGCCATGACAGTAAGAGTGTCAGACATTAGACAATTAATAAATATAATCTAGAAGGTTAATCACTGAGCCAAGGTTGTGGCACTGGAACAAACAGTTACAAGGAGTGGACCTTCTACCAATACAACAATCCCTAAGATGGAGGGGGGGTTCCTTTCAACAACTGCAAGGGATCTAGGCAACTCAGAAGAATCCCACATCACTGACATGGATGTGGGGGAAGAGGAAGAAGACCACTACAGCATGTCTGCTAGTAATGTTTTTTCTGTTTTCTTGGTGTAATCAGAGGTGAAGCTGGCATCAGCACTGTGGAGCTCCAACCACCTGATGTTGGAGGATTGGTACCCCCTGACAAGGATGGCATCTGACACAGATGGTGTGATTGCAACATCCCCTCCCCAGAGTTTGAAAACAAACCCATGACACAGAACCATATGAGAGTGGATAGGGTGATGGCGACAGGGTTGATCAGGGTAATGTTGTCAGCCCAGTTGCAGAACTGAAGGAATCTTCCACTAATCTTCATGAGGGTGAAGTACTACAGAGGGTTGTCAGTTGAAGTGCCCAGAGTAGGCATGTTTAGTGCCCTCCCCTGATGTTGATGTGTCTATATCTGCCTTCCAACGTATGTGTAGGGCCATCATGGAGGCTCGAAGAAGTTCCACCAGGGCCTTAGAAGAGCTAGTCAGAGAACTGCATATTGTGCACGCTGCTGTGTGAAATTGTATGAACAGTGTTTGTATTTCCTTGGGCCAGATGAATGATGCACTGGTCCATGCAGTGGCTATTATGGAATGTCTGCTGGGGAAGGGTCAGCATCCATGAAGTCAAACAGCTGATACATCATTAGAAGTTAGCAAGTGTGTCAAAAGCCATGCCAGATCCCACCCTCTTAGTGTAACTACTTCCACTGCTCCATCAGTGGTGGATATGTCCACACTCAGAAATGGTCAGCTACATAGTCATGGCTTTGTATTTCCACTGTTTTCTCAGCCTGTCTAGCAGATATTGTTTACATTCAAGTAGCATTCTGACTTGTAGCCAGGGTCATGGAACTAGCAATGCAACTTCTGGCAAGCGTATTTCATGTGGGTGGAGTATCAGTGATGAATTAGTTCCTGTACCCTGCATGGCTCATATCTGTTCAGGATGCTAGGGCATAGTGCTAGGGTAAATGCTTTTGCTGTATTACTGGTGATCCAAAAACAGTAAACCTCATGCTGACCATGAAACCTCACACATGATCTTAATATTCTTTCAGATTTACTTCTTCAAATCTTTAGATATTGGCACTGATAGTGTCTACTTGCTCTGACCTCATCTCTCACATGCACACACACTTCTTTGAGGCAGGTTTACCCTCCTCTAACCTCCCCCCACACCCACACAAACATACAGACACACATTGTGTAAGTGATGATGACTGTGCCATGCCCTTTGCAGACTTCTATGACTTATGGTTGCCTATGTCTAATGCATAGAGGAGGATGCTAATAATTGCTTAGTCAAATGCCAATTTTTTTTATCAGAACATGTAACAATTTTCTGTTTGTTTTAGTCTGCTTAAGCTCACTTTTGTTATTAATTGTAGTGGTCATACATGCAGTAGTAGTAGTAGTACTGTTAGTAGTAGTGATGATAGTAGTAGTACTAGTAGTTATAGTAGTGGCAGTGGTAGTACAAATAGTAGTAGTACCAGTAATACCTGTGGTGGTAGTACTAGTAGTAGTAGTTACATTGGTACTGGTAGTAGTACCAGTAGTTACAGTAGTACCAGTAGTTGTAGTGGTACTAGTACTAGTAGTAGTAGTAGTAGTAGTAGTACCAGTAGTAACTGTGATGGTAGTCCAGTTACTACTGGTACTACTTCTACTACTACTAGTTACAGTGGCTGCAGAAGTAGTACCAGTGGTAGTAGTAGAAGTACCAGTAGCAGAAGTATCAGTAGTACCAGTGGTGGTAGTAGTACCAGTAGTAGTATCAGTAGTACCTGTTGTAGTAATAGTACCAGTAGCAGTAGTACCACTAGTGGTAGGAGTAATATGAATAGTAGTACCAGTAGTAGTAATAGTGCTGCAGTCATGTTACTCATGTGGTACTGCCTGCTCAGCCCCTTGTGCAGGTGATTCTGAGATTGCCTTGATCCCTGCTGCAGTTTCTATCTTGGGTTACGTCTGTCTGAAGCACAATAGCGAGCAGCCTGTCTTTTGGCAATACTTTGTTTTGTCTACTCATCTCCTCATTTGTCTCTTAAATAATTATCTTTTCAAGTTTACTATCAAAATAATGAAACACGTCTTACCATCTGTCATAACGTCAAACAGAAAGGGGCAAAAAGGCAAAACTGGTAACGCAAATCCTGTTAACTCTGAAATGTCTACATGTAGCTTGTGTTCACAGTTTTGAGCATCAGTGTTTTGAATGGGGAATCGGGAAATTTCCCTTTTCTTCAGTGTATTGAGATCTTGGACTTAGAATGTATAATTATCAGGGAGTGTTATGGGCACAGCCCCCCACATGCGGGTGCAGAGGGCATTGTCCCCCTGCAAAACAGCAGCGATACGTATGCCTTCACACCAGTGTATTTTAAGGATGGAGAGCAGTCCAGTAACTGTTGAACAGCGATTCTTGCTTCTGAACGAATTGATATTCTGAGCAGTCAGTTTGCCGGTTTTCATTTTTCTATTTCAGGGATGTTAGCATTCACATTTAGGGCTTTAAATATTTTGATAGTAAAACATCTTTTCATATGTAGTTATAATGTTCTATAACTTGATCACCTACAAATACAGATGATGGTGACATTGTCCTACCCCCTAAGAGTTTTTTTTTTTTTTTTTTTTTGACATGGGGCTGCTTAGACTTGAAGCACAGGTTGGAAACATAATACATATGGAGGAAAGTTTTTATTCCATTAAAAATCTTCATGTTTGGTTTCATCTGTATATGTTGTATATATCAGTAATGTTTATTACTTATGATATTCCTATACAGTTGATCAATAGTTTGATTTTACTGAAGTACAGTGCATAAACACAAAATGGCATAATCTGTTCATTACAGGTTCATCACTCACCTTTATTAATCATTATGACAGAGTTGTATGCATTGTTTTCCTATGTCTGATTCTCTCAGTAGCCAGTCAGTACATGGGTAAGTAAAGTGTGATAAGTTTGAATGCATTGTTGTTACTGTCTGCATGTACTTATTTCATTTTCTTTTTTAATTAAGTGATTAGTGTGTGTGTGGTATTTACTGCTTCTTAACCACTGCCATGGCATATTGTACACAGTGGTGGCTGGTGACTTCAAATCAAAGGGGGTCTGCAGGAGACAGCTGAATGGGAGGGGCCAATATGAAGGGGTGTGACCAACTAGAAAGGGGTGGGGCTATGTTCAAAACCACAACAACTGGGACTTTAATTAAATATGCTGCCCTGGGTGGCAAACTGTCATTATGAAAGCCCAATCAAGACAAAATGTAGTATAGAAGAAAAAAATAGTTCAATGCATTGGCTACATGACAGCTTACTTAATATCTAGATGGAAACAAAAACGATGTGAGGCATGAAAAAATAAATTACTTTTTAAATACATTCATGGAATGCCAGTCAAAATCAAGTATAAAAAAACAATCAGCACTCAATTCAAACCACTTCTCCATACACTGCAGTTCTAATTATAATTTATATTCAGCTTTATAAAAATACGAAGTAACATGCTGAAAGTAGCAATCTCTGTGATACCCCCACTTGTAAAAATGTTTCTTATCCAGAAAAGACCTGCTGCCTGACAACAACTATCTACTTGTTTCATGGGGAAAACATGATCAAAGTAAAAAATGAACAGCAGACAAAGAACAAGCTTAAGATAAATTGCTTAAAGGATTACTGCACAGGTTATGGACCACACATGATAGATTGGCATTCTGTTTAGTTTACAGGTAAAGCCTGCAAAGATTACGTGTCTCCAACAAATGTAAAGAGCTTATAAAAATAATGTAATCCTGTCCTTTATTACAAATACTGTCATATGCATTTCAATACCTAAATCGTATACATTATCTAGTTATGTAAATATTATCTGCATGTCAACAACAAAAAGGCTTTCAATGTTGGTAATTTTTAACAGTATGCTTATTAAAGCTTACTTGTATCTTATAATCTCAGACAAGTTTACCTGATGGTCATTAAAGTATTGCTACTTAAACAGAGAGCAACAGGAACTGCAACAACATGCATTTTCTGAATAAGAAGCATAAATCAACAGTATAAAAATATGGCAGAAAACCAGAACATTCTGCAAAATCAAGGACAGATGAAAAACTACTGTAGTACTTGTATCTACCTTGGATGAGGGGATACTCTGCACATTTACACTGCATAACTGCTCCTTGCATTGCTTGGACACATCCAGAGTCAGTACATGGGGACTGAAGTGCAACAAGTATGTCACAATTTGAAATGTCTCTGACAGTGATGGCCCTGACACATTTGTCATACCTCTCAACCTCAGAGAAAGAAATCTGGACAAAGCCATAAACATAAGTGGGACAAAGGCCCAAAAAATAAGGACTTTTTTTAAATATTGCTCTTATAAACTTAGAAAGATAATAGAATTGTAGGTCTTGCATTAGTATGAATTTTCTGAAGGGTATGAAATCTGAAATTCAAATGTCTGTCATTATTTTCTAACTTCAGTATTTAATGATTTGTCACTAATTTGCCAGAAAACCACAATTTTATGAAAAACAGACCAAAAATGTGATGCAAAAATATAAACTAGTCACACAATACAGCTGGGAACCTGTCAAAGAAAGGGCACTTTTTTTTAAATATTAGTACTGTTAAGTTGAGCGGCTGACAAAATAAGAGGCTCTATATGCATTTCTGAAATAAAAGTAATCTATAACTCTGATCATTGCAATTATTTATTAATTGTAAACCCTCCACATTTTCTTCTAAAATTGTCATTTTGCAGAATGATTATTAGGGGAGAACAATCTTTTGAGCCAAAATTGGGGACAGCTGAGAGATTTGGATATACCTAATTCTATAAAGTGATTTATTTGCATGTACCTCTCAACCTCGTAATGCAGGAAATCTGGACAATGCCAAATATATTGGGGGAACATACAAACAGTACTAAAATTGGTCTTGTATAAACTTAGACAGTTGATAGGATAAAATATCTTGCTTTAGCATGCATTTTTCTGAAGGGTATGAAGTCTGAAACTCAACATATTTCATTATTTAGTGATTTCATTCCTAAATGATTTGCCAGAAAAACACAAATTTTATGAGGATTAAAACAAAAACAAGAAGCAAAAATCTATTCATTCTGTGAAAATCTGGACAGTTGAGAGGTATAGTTCAGCCGGGGCTGTCTCTGAGTTTGCCACCCTTCCCTCCTCACAAAATCATGGGGCCTCCCTCCTGCAGCCATTCCAGTGTCCTGTTACTTGGCTATTTCACCCTATTTACCATAAACACTGTAATGTGCATACTGCTTTACTTC
This sequence comes from Protopterus annectens, assembly GCF_019279795.1. Lineage (NCBI taxonomy): Eukaryota > Metazoa > Chordata > Ceratodontiformes > Protopteridae > Protopterus > Protopterus annectens. The sequence continues at coordinate 1,143,373,449 of NC_056726.1, read as the reverse complement.
TACAATGATTTGGATTTCATTTAAAAGTTTAATTTTGCATTTTATGTCACAAACACTAATAGACATCTGCTAAACAAAGTAATGCAGTCTCACAATGAATAGACTTAACATTAAAACTTCTCTGTCCTTGAAACTCACATTCATTGAAACAGCATTTACACCCACATTAAAAAAATACATATGGCCAGTAGCAGATAAAGATTATCTTTGGGCTGTTTTTAAATCATAGGCCCCTTGCTCACAAAACATACATGTGTTCTTTGATACACATTCCTAAATGTATTAAATTATATTGTATAATATAGTGCAGTTGTTAGAGGGCATTTTAAATGTATTGTGTTGAACACTTTTCCAGTAAACAGTGAAAGAAAATGCTTGCACCAATATGACAAAACTGCCCAATTCAGAACATTTCCGTCATAAAAGTCTACTCAAACGTCTACAATCCACCAGTATCAGTAAATATGCACAATCTCTGCAGAAGTAAAAGTCATCTAAACAATTCCACATTAAAGAGATCTGTAACTAATTAAGAGGTTACTGCTAGCAAACCACTTTATGTTTCATTCTTTCATCTACAAATAATGTGCCTGTTGCCCTTGAGGACTAAATTGCCTATGTTGCATTAAAATATCTGACATGGCTTAGTGGTAAATCACTTTGGCTATGGTGTGCAGGGTTCTGGGTTCAAGACTTGCAAAGGATGTTTATTTTAGCCTAGTACCTACCTATGAACCTATACTTCAGTGGCTCTGCTGAACAGAGGCACAGGGAACTAATCTAAGGGGGCGGTGAAAGCCAACACATTCTGGCTAGGCTTATAAATGCCTTCAGGCAGATAGCCTAGTACCTACCTATGAACCTATGAAACTACATGATAAGCTAGTATTATTGCAACAGGGACGGGATACCAAACTGACAATAGGTTCATAGTTGCTAGGTATCTCTGCCAAAGAGGACATTTTCAGGAATGCAGCATCCACCCCCTTTAAAATTACAACACAGTTCAGTATCAGCAATGCATTTACATACTGTGGGAGTAGAGCCCACAGCCTTTTGCATCAAACATAAGTACACTACCTGTTGTGCGATTAACAATGCAAGTAGACTCTGCATAAGCAGCCCTTAACTTCCCTCCCCCTGAAGCTCTCAGCTCCTTGTAAAATCCACGTGACACTCAACCGTATCTCTCAACTTTGCAGCACAAGAAATCTGGAAAAAGCCAAATGTATTGTGTGTGGTGGGTGTCTCAAAAACCAGGGACACATTTTAAACATTGCTTGTATAATCTTGGAAAGTTGCTATACTAAAATGCTATGTTGCCAGAATGCATTTCACTGCCACGTGATTCTGCGCACTACAGTCAGAACAACATATCATTAAGCGAAATCAGCTGTTTCATAAAAGACAGGAAGTCTGAAACTTTAATGGCTATCATTTAGTGAATTCAGTTATCACCATAGCTCTCAACCTCTTAGCACAAAACACCTGGACAAAGCCAATAATGGGGGAATACAGCCACCAAACATATTCAGTGAATTCAGTTCTAACCATAGCTCTCAACCTCTTAGCACAAAAAAAACCTGGACAAAGCCAATAAAGGCGGAGGTACATTTCCAAAAATAGGGACAAATTTGAAATATTGATCTTATAAACTTAGAAAATTGCTAGAATAAAAGGTTTTGGGTTATGATGTACTTCCGGAAGACTATGAAGTCTGAAATTCAAATGTCTATCATTATTTAGTAAATTAAAGATCCAAAAAAACACAGATTTTATGAGGAACAGAACAAAACTATGAAGCAAAAATCTGAAAAAGTCTTCACAAGGGGTGGTGGGTAGGGAATTCAGGCTCTTGCTATCTGCATCCAAGGTACAGGGCTTGAACCTGAGTATTTCTCTCTAGCCACCAGGTATATTTAGCTTGGGCATTACACATGCTATAGCTATCCAGCCTGCAAATGCAATCCTTTTTCAGTCTGTGCAGTTGTAACTACATAGACTTCTGGGGTATCTGTAGTCTGATGCCTTCTTTCCTAATCCAGACTGCTGTTTAACCAGTCTGGATTCCAGCATGGAATGCTGAACATGCATGAGCGGAGTTCTAGAACTTCTTTTTACAGCTGGGGGGGTACAGCCCAATAGCATGAGCCGCCACTGATTGTACATGTCTCTGTCTGCTATGATCATGCCTCATCTGACTCCTCACCTGTGTCTGATGGCCCTGCCTATGGTAATGAGAACTGCAATCCCTGTCCTGAGGCACCCTGCTAAAACTGTTTTCTGAGTACAATGTTATGTGAGATGGCACAGACAATCTGTATTTTGGCAAAAGTGGTGGGGTGATATTGTAGGGCACCTCCAGATGTATCTAGGCATTGGAACTCGGACTTTAGCAGGCCAAATATGCTTATGTTATTTTTAGTCTGTGCATGTGGAGTGTTGTAACGTTGTTTAGTGAAGTTGTATGGGTTTCTCATGTTCAAGTGCATATCCTGATCACCCACTAGATGTCATTGTGAGAAGTCACCCCGTGAATGCCTCAGGTACAGCTCACAGGTGTGCTATATGTGGGAGTCATGGAAACTGTCATGGTGACCTGCACACACATTATATATGATACCTTGTGCATTACAGGCCACCTGACAGGTGATGGAGTGATAGCATTTTCTTTTCATGTACCTCCATCCCAGATTACCAGGTAGAGGATCTTTTCAATGTGGTCCAGTCTATGGCCCCAGTACCGCATGAAAAACTGCTATGGCACTGACATTTTGCATGATGGTAGCCCTCTCCTCTGGGGTATGTGGAAACCAGATATGCTTTCCCACAAGTTGCAGCAATGCATTGAGAAGATGATGGAGTATTCTTGAGGCAGAGACCTGTGAGACACCCACTGTGGTCACTGAAGTGTCCTTGTAGCTAGTATATGTAATGCTACACTTACCTTAATTTCCATTGGGATGGACTTTACATGATTTTTATGGGCCCCAAGTGAGGACAACAGAAGTCCACCATTTGTTCTGTAGTATCCATGACCACTCTGTAGCAGTCTAGTATTTCTGTTTCATGTAGATCATGGCAGGTCTGAATACCCTGCATCTCCCCAAACTGAGGTCTGGCAATATCATCATCAGCACCTTGTATTAGACCTTGTTGTACATACATATTTATAATGGCAGTGGCAACCCCTAACATTTTCCAAAGTTCCTCATGGCTGTTTTTCAGCATATTGGAATTCAGAGATAAAGTGAGTGTGACATGTTTGCACTCATTTTATTCATTTTGGAATCACTGTGCCATGATTATTTTTCATTAGTATGTACATCAACTCTTTATATGCTCATTCATGCTAACCATTGTTTGGCAGCTGGCTGCAGCATGTTCAGCTGTTTTCTGAATCGCAAATCTATTGGCCATTGCTGCTCCTTGCCAAACAAGCTTGGTATGTCATGTAGGCATTCATGAATCCCAATCACTATCTATTATTGAATAGCCTCATGTTTTCAGTTTCTTATCTGGAACACACATTGGAAACAAATGCTGCTTGCTTTACTGCCACACTGTATTCACATATGTATGCAGATTTTTTTAATAAAGTAAAATTACAAACATTGCATGTCATTTTAAAGTAAGATGTTACCTGTGGAAATTTATACAAACCAAGTATTCTGGCAACCTGAATTGTTTCTGAAGATAGAAAATCTCCAATAATAGCTACTACATTTGGATAACTTTTGCATCTATAATTTGGGACTGGCTTCTTCTTAAGACCCGAAAGAAGTTGGAATGTGTTCTCAATGGATGCAAATGCATTATAACAAGAGTCATAGATCTGAAAGCCAAGGCTATGGTTTGGTATTAACTTATGACTGGCGTTGACCTCTTTTAATGTAAACACCAGGCTGAGTAGGAACTGGTATGTCAATATATCAAACCTAGGAGTAACGTAAATTCAAACAGTGTTTATACTATATATAAATAATCATACATTTTAAACAGTATTTATACTATATTTAAATAAGCATACAATGCAGACATACTTTAGAAAACTGAAAAAAGGAAAAAAGATGGATAGATGGCTGTTATATGTACATGTGTTTAAGTGACAGAGCATTGTTGTCTACATCTCTGATAGCAAAACTGTAAGTGGCAGTTACCTTGCATTGATATTTTGTATTCTGAGTTTATTTTTTCAGAAATATCCCAGTTGTGTCTGTAAAAAAATAGAACATGTATAATAGAGTGCTAGAAATACCAGTGCTG
>NC_056726.1:1143038745-1143116292 GCF_019279795.1 Protopterus annectens | reverse complement strand
CCTTTGTATACCATATGTGACCTATCGTGGACAATGTCTACGTTGACTGTTTCATCTACCTATGTGTGACTTGGTTTGTGTGCCATAAGGTGCCTGCGGGTCTTTGATGTTGATTACGTGTATTCCATGGTCAGTTGACATTAATCCTATGAATTCACTGAAGGATGTTCTTCATAGGTGGGACGCCATAGTTTGACCATTGTATAACTTTACTAGCTGGCGTTGATATTGTGCCATTGGTATGTGTTCCACAGGTCACCCATTTGTTCCGCGGTATGGAAGCATGTGATCCCCATTTTGGTGCTGGCAGATTGAGTGCTGTGTATGCCGGTATTCGCACAGCGGTCCGGCTTTGTATGGGGAGTATCTACTGTAGTCCCTATCTGTATTTCCTGTGTTATGCCTCACTGCAGCTGTGTGATTCAGCCAGGTTTGCAGTTATGGGTGCCATCTTGGTCCTACGCTTGTCCATCCCTAGCGATTGCCTACTGGACACTGGTATGGAGCAGTACACATTTCACACCTGCATTTAGCATTAGCCGGTGGATGCTTTGCACAATTAGTGGGGAGTAAGGCACGTGCTACTCCCACATCCCTCCCACGGTGCGGGACAACGTATTATCTGCCAAACAACACCGAGCCCCATTTCTGCATACCCAGGATCCCATGGCTGCAACCCTCGACGGTAGCCATTACACATCCATCATGTGTGCGGGAATGGGATGTGGACGCACCTCTATGGACTCTACAATCTGGGAATGTCTGTTCATATGTCCTGCATTCTGTGGACAGTTGTCATCAACCTTGAACACGCTGGGGGTGCATATGTCTGGCTGTACCGTAGTCACGGCTGTCAGTTCTTCTGGGTCTCTCGATCGCAGCTGGTTGACATTGCGTACGGATGAATCTTTGGGGTCCTACTATGGACACCATTGTGCATATGTACAGTGTAGACCTTGTTGGATGGTGTCCATCTGGCCAGTGGGTTTGACTGCTGCTGTATGTTCCACAATCGCGGATGTCTGCTTGCTAACCATATTATGTAGTGCTACGTTAACCAGGTTATTCTAAACTGAAACCGGATGGTGTAAATCCAATGATGCAGGCTAGGAAATGCTTTAACTAATCCTCAGATGTCCCATTAGGGAATTTCCGCCACTGTATTGTCAAAATGACACAAGAAAAACACGTAGATCCTATTAATTAATTGAAGGATGTTCTTTATATGCGTGAACGCCATAGTTTGAGGATCCTATGACTTTCCTAGTTGACGTTGTTGGTGTGCCATTAGTATGTGTTCCGCAGGTCGCCCATTTGTTCCGCAGTATGGTAGCGAGTGATCCCCATTTGCTTGCTGGCAGATTGAGTGCTGTCTATGCCGGTAGTCTCATGGCGGTCTGACTTTGTATGTGGAATCTCTACTGTAGTCCCTATTTGTATTCCCTGTGTTATGCCTTACTACAGCTGTGTAATTCCACCAGGTTTGCAGTTATGGGTGCCATCTTGGTCGTACGTTTGTCCATCCTTGGGAAATGCCTACTGGACACTGGTATAGGGCTGTACCCATTTCACAGCTGCATGTAGCATTTTGCAGTGGATGATTGTCATTATTGGTGGGGGGTAAGGCATGTGCTATACCCACATCTCTCCCACGGGGTGGGACAATGGATTATCTGCCAAACAACACCGAGCCCCATTTCTGCATACCCACGATCCCATGGCTGCAGCCCTCGACGGTACCCATTATACATTCTTCATGTGTGCGGGACTGAGATGTGGACGCACTTCTATGGACTCGGCCATATGGGTATTTCTGCTCATATGTCCTGCATTTCATGGACACCTGTCATCAACCTTAAACACGCTGGTGGTGCATATGTCTAACTGTGCCATAGTCACGGCTGTTACTCCTTCAGCGTCGCTCGCTCCATCAAGTTTATATTGCATAGGGTTAAATTTTTGGGTCCTACAATGGACACCGATGTGCATATGTAAAGTGTAGAACCTGTTGCACTGTGTCCATCTGGCCAGTGGGTTTGACTGCTGCTGTATGTTCCCCAATCACGGATGTGTGTTTGACTACACATATTATGTAGTGCTACGACATCCAGGTCTTTCAAACCTGACACCGAATGGTGTACATCCAAAGATGCAGGTTAGCAACTGCTTTACATAATCCTCAGAAGTCACAATAGGAAATATCCGCCGCTGTATTGTCAAAGTAACACCACCATAACATGTGGATCCTATTAATTCATTGAAGGATGTTCTTTATATGTGGGTACGCCATAGCTTAACCATCCTATAACCTTCCTAGTTGATGTTGTTGGTGTGCCATTACTATGTGTTCCGCAGATCGCCCATTTGTTCCGCAGTATGGAAGCGAGTGATCCCCATTCACTTGCTGGCAGATTGAGTGCTGTCTACGCCGGTATTCGCACGCCGGTCTGGCTTTGTATGGGGGGTGTGTACTGTGGTCCCTATCTGTATTTTCTGTGTTATGCCTTACTGCAGCTGTGGAACTACACCGGGTTTGCAGTTATGGGTGACCATCTTGGTCGTACGTTTGTCCGTCCATGGGAATTGCCTACTGGACACTGGTATAGGGCTGTACACATTTCACAGCTGCATTTAGCATTCTCCGGTGGATGATTTGCATTATTAGTGGGGAGTAACGCATGTGCTATACCCACATCCCTCTCACGGGGCGGGACGACGGATTATCTGCCAATCAACACCGAGCCCCAATTATGCATACCCATGATCCCATGTCTGCAACCCTCGATGGTACCCATTGCACATCCTTCATGTGTGCGGGAATGGGATGTGGACGCACGTCTATGGACTCGGCAATCTGGGGAGTCCTATTCATATGTCCTGCATTTCATGGACACTTGTCATCAACCTTGAACACGGTGGTGGTGCACATATCTAGCTGTGCCGTAGTCATGGCTGTCAGTTCTTCTGGGTCTCTCGATCACAGCCGGTTCACATTGCGTACGGATAAATTTTTGGGGTCCTACAATGGACACCAATGTGCATATGTAAAGTGTAGAACTTATTGGACTATGTCCATCTGGCCAGTGGGTTTGACTGCTGCTGTATGTTCGTCAATCACGGATGTCTGTTTGAGTACCCATATTATGTATTGCTACGTAAACCGGGTTTTTCTACACTGAACCCAGATGGTGTTATTCCAATGATGCAGGCTAACAATTGCTTCAAATAATCCGCAGATATCCCATTAGGATATTCCCGCCTCTGTATTGTCAAATTAACACGACCAAAACATGTAGATCCTATTGATTCATTGAAGGATGTTCTTTATATGTGGGTATGCCATTGCTTAACCATCCTATAACCTTTCTAGTTGACGTTGTTGGTGTGCCATTAGTATGTGTTCCGCAGGTCGCCCATTTGTTCCGCGGTATGGGGCAGTGATCCCCATTCTCTTTCTGGCAGATTGAGTGCTGTGTACGCCGGTATTCGCACAGTGGTATGACTTTGTATGTGGAGTCTCTACTGTAGTCCCTATCTGTATTCCCTGTGTTATGCCTTACTACAGCTGTGTGATTCCACCAGGTTTGCAGTTATGGGTGCCATCTTGGCCGTACGTTTGTCCATCCATGGGAACTGCCTAATGGACACTGGTATAGGGCTGTACACATTTCACAGCTGCATTTTGCATTCTCCAGTGGATGATTTGCATTATTAGTGAGGAGTAACGCATATGCTATACCCACACCCCTCACACGGGGCGGGACAACGGATCATCTGCCAATCAACACCGACACCCATTTCTGCATACCCACGATCCCATGGCTGCAACCCTCGATGGTACCCATTGCACATCCTCCCTGTGTGCGGGAATGGGATGTGGACGCACTTCTATGGACTCGACAATCTGGGGATTTCTGTTCATATGTCCTGCATTTCATGGACAGTTGTCATCAACCTTGAACACGCTGGTGGTGCATATATGTAGCTGTGCCGTAGTCACGGCTGTCACTTCATGTGGGTCTCCCGATCGCAGCCAGTTGACATTGCAAATGGATACATTTTTGGGTCCTACAATGGACACAAATGTGCATATGAAGTGTAGAACATGTTGGACTGTGTCCATCTGGCCAGTGGTTTTGACTGCAGCTGTATGTTCCCCAATTGCGGATGTGTGTTTGACTACCCATAATATGTAGTGCTACGAACCCATGTTTTACTACGATTAACCCGAATGGTGTTAATCTAATGCTGCAGGTTGGCAACTGCTTTAACTAATCCTGAGAGGTCCCAGTGGAACATATACGCCACTGTATTGTCAATATAACACAGCCAGAACATGTAGAACCTATTAATTCATTGATGGATGTTCTTTATAAGCGGGAACGCCAGTGTTTAAACATCCTATGACCTTCCTAGTTGGCGTTGTTGGTGTGCCATTACTATGTGTTCCACAGGTCGCCCATTTGTTCCGCAGTATGGCAGCGAGTAATCCCCATGGTTTTGCCGGCAGATTGAGTGCTGTGTACGCCGGTATTCGCATGGCGGTCTGGATTTCTATGGGGAGTGTGTACTGTAGTTGCCATCTGCATTTCCTGTGTTATGCCTTACTGCAGCTGTGTAATTCCACCGGGCTTGCAGGTATGGGTGCAATCCTGGTCGTAGGCTTGTCCATCCATGGGAATTGCCTACTGGACACTGTTATGGCCTGTACACATTCCACACCTGCATTTAGCATTATCCGGTGGATGCTTTGCATTATAAGTGGGGAGTAGGTCATGTGCTACACCCACATCCCTCCCATGGGGCAGGACAACGGATTATCTGCCAAACAACACCGAGCCCCATTTCTGCATACCCAAGATCCCATGGCTGCAACCCTCGACAGTACCCATTACACATCCTTCATGTGTGCGGGACTGGGATGTGGACGCACATGTATGGACTCATCGATCTGGGGATTTCTGTTCATATGTCCTGCATTTCATGGACACCTGTCATCAACCTTAAACACGCTGGTGGTGCATATGTCTAACTGTGCCATAGTCACGGCTATCACGTCATCTGGTGGACGGTAACGGCTGGATGGAATTCTGTTAGGATAAATTTTTGGGTCCTACAATGGACACCAATGTGCATATGTAAAGTTAGATGTTGCTGGACTGTGTCCGACTGGCCAGTGGTTTTGACTGCTGCTGTATGTTCCCCAATCGCGGATGTCTGTTTGTCTACCCATTTTACGTGGTGCTACGTAAACCAGGTGTTGTAGAACTGAGAACAAATGGTGTACATCCAAAGATGCAGGTTAGCAACTGCTTTAAATTAACCTCAGGCATCCCAATAGGAAATATCCGTCACTGTATTTTCAACATAACACCAACAGAACATGTTGATCCCCTATGTATTCATTGAAGCATGTTTTCTTTATAGGTGGGAACACCATAGTTTACATATCCTAGTTGACGTTGTTGGTGTGCCATTAGTATGTGTTCCACAGGCCGCCCATCTGTTCCGCAGTATGGTAGCGAGTGATCCCCATTATGTTGCTGGCAGATTGAGTGCTGTGTATGCCGGTGTTCGCATGGCGGTCCAACTTTGTATGGGGAATGTCAACTGTAGTCCCTATGTGTATTTCCTGTGTTATGCCTTACTGCGGCTGTGTAATTCCACCTGGTTTGCAGTTATGGGTGCCATCTTAGTCGTACGCTTGTCCATCCATGACAATTGCCTACTGGACACTGGTATAGGGCTGTACACATTTCACACCTGCATTTAGCATTCTCCGGTGGATGCTTTGCATTATTAGTGGGGAGTAAGGCAGGTGCTATGCCCACATCCCTCCCACGGGGCAGAACGATGGATTATCTGCCAAACAACACCGAGCCCTGTTTCTACATACCCAGGATCACTTGGCTGCAACACTCGACAGTACCCATTACACATCCTTCATGTGTGCGGGACTGGGATGTGGATGCACTTCTATGGACTCGGAACTCTGGGGATTTCTGTGCATATGTCCTGCATTTCATGGACACTTGTCATCAACCGTAATAATGCTGGTGGTGCATATGTCTAGCCGTGCCATAGTTACGGGTGTCGCTTCTTCTCGTTGAACGATAACAGCTATGTGATGTTCCATAGGTATCAATTTTTGGGTCCTACAATGGACACCAATGTGCATATGTAAAGTGTAGAACTTGTTGGACTGTGTCCATCTGGCGGGTGGTTTTGACTGAACTTCCTAGTTGACGTTGTTGGTGTGCCATTAGTATGTGTTCCACAGGTCGCCCATTTGTTCCGCAGCATGGCAGTGAGTAATCCCCATTTTGGTGCTGGCAGATTGAGTGCTGCGTACGCCGGTATTTGCACGGCGGTCTGACTTTGTATGGGGAGTGTCCACTGTAGCTCCCACCTGTATTTCCTGTGTTATGCATTCCTGCAGCTGTGTAATTCCACCGGGTTTGCAGTTATAGGTGCCATCTTGGCCGTACGTTTGTCCGTCCATGGGTAATGCCTACTGGACACTGGTATAGGGCTGTACACATTCCACAGCTGCATTTAGCATTCTCCAGTGGATGTTTTGCATTATTAGTGGGGGGTAAGGCATGTGCTATACCCACATCCCTCCCATGGGGCGGGACAACGGCTTATCTGCCAAACAACACAGAGCCCCGTTTCTGCATACCCAGGATCCCATGGCTGCAACAGTCGTCAGTGCCCATTACAAATCCTTCATGTGTGCGGGACTGGGATGTGGACGAACTTCTATGGACTCGACAGTCTGGGGTTTTCTGTTCATATGTCCTGCATTTCATGGACACTTGTCATCAACATTAAACACGCTGGTGGTGCATATGTCTAGCTGTGCCGTGGTCACGACTGTCGCTTCTCCTGGTTGGACGATGAAGGCTGGCAGGTATTCCATACGGGACAATTTTTGGGTCCTACAATGGACACCAATGTGCATATGTAAAGTGTAGAGCTTGTCGGACTGTGTCCATGTGGCCAGTGGTTTTGACTGCTGCTGTATGTTCCCCAATCACGGATGTCTGATTGACTACCCATAGTGTGTAGTGCTACGGAAACCAGGTTTTCCAAAACCAGAACCAAATGGTGTATGTCCACCGATGCAGGTTAACAACTGCTTTAAATAATCCCCAGAGGTCCCAGTAGGGAAGTATCGCCACTTTATTGTCAGAATGACAACACCATAACAGGTAATTCACGAGCACTTTGGCCCGGTCTTACCGGCCATTTGCAAGTGTAATTAGCAGACACATATCAATAAATGTATAATAATACATATTGTAATACTGAAGTTAATCTATGTTATTTGGACAATGGCTTCTGCTATTGACATACGATGCTGTGGGTGTTGCCGGTTACCATACACATGGCTTTCTCAAAGGCCGAATTCACAATTCTGAACACTACTGTGGTCTCCTTTAAGGACCCTGAGCCAGTGGTCAACATTACTCAAGCCACTGCATCACTTACATATGCCTTCTACCGGCACCTACAGGACTGCATGGATCAGGCATACCCCAGGGATTACCTCAGTGTCACTGCTCGACAGAGGCACAGAAAAATAATGGGTATAGTTCCCCATACTAAAGGGGTGGCCTAAGCCACAAAAGCGATGCGAGCTAGGCATGTCGTGCCCCTCACAGAGATAGCCTAGTATGAACCTATGAACCTTACCCAACTGTGGTTCATTGTACCAATGCCAAGCATCCAGTGTAGTGTACCCCAGCCATACATAAGCTGTACAATGAGAGGAGGTGGCTACTACAAGGCAGAGCAGACACCTTGTGAGGTATGACACCCTTGCTCATTATATGTGAAGAGCTACAGGCTGACATGACATAGTCTGGGGCAGGTTCCACAGATATATCTCCAAGGACTCGACAGACAATCATACGGCCTTCATTTGCTATGCTGGACACCTGGGAGGTAACTCCCAGATATGCTCTGACTGGGTTCACAATGATGTGGAGTTTACTGAACATACACACATTGCCAACATATGGGCTGACAGGTTCGGTGAAGACATCTCCACCCCCTCCCCCCACATGGAGAGATGTCTGTACCAGCGGTTTGTGGTCCCCGAATGTTCTGTAATGCACGGGTGGGACATGCTCTGTCCAAGGTAGTGAACACAGCATCCATGGGACCAGCTGGTGTCCCAACTGTGTACTCCGTGATCTCATTGAGGAATTAGACCCACAGTTAGGACAGCTGTTTATTCTTAGCCTCACCTCGGGTAACGTACCCAGGTTGTGGCGCACGGCGACTGTAGTCCCACTTCACAGGGACGGTGCCTCCACTAACCCTGGTTATTACCGTCCCATTACCATGAGAAGACTTATCTGCAAAGACATGGGGAAGGATCATACTGCAGCCCATAGATGACGACATAGGGGACCTGCATACTTTGCATCCAACCCAGTTTTGCTTGGTCAGGGGCGGTTCATGCGTTTAAATCCTGGTTGACGTTTTAGGGACAGTCACCGAGGCCATTGATGAGGGTCATGCAGTCCATACAGCCTACCTCGACCTGGCAAAGAGCTTCAATACAATACCCCCCTCGGGTATCATTGATAAACCCATCGGCTTGGATGTGAACATGTACATCGCAGGATGGGTTGCAAACTGGCTAGGTGACACGACCCACGTGGTCATAGTTGCTGGCAGCATGCCGGACCTACTGCCTGTCACAGGCGGTGTCTCACGGGCCTCTGCCCTGGGTCCACTCTTTTTCTACATCTACATTTCCACGGTACAAGCACACACAGGGGTGTTATGGCTGACATTGTTTGTAGATGACTGCAAACTGGGTGCCATAGTGGGACGGACATCTGACACAGATATCCTTCAAAGGGGCCTCCCAGATATGGATATCTGCTGTCAGGGACATGGCCTACAGCTAAATGCTAGGTGATGCATAGTCATACCCATCGGGAAGAACAAGGTCACCCCTGTCCGGCATATGGGTGGCAGTCCACTGAGCACGGGGGGAATTACCAGGGATCTGGGGACCTGGGTTGTCAGTCACCATTCGTTCAACACACACATTGCTATCATGGTTCGGTAGAACTTCTGCATTGCCCGCCTGATCGTGCAGGGACTCACATCTAGATCAGGGTAGGTCATCGTCTCCTTGTACTCATTACTCGTTACACCTATGATTGAGTACATTGCCCCATTCGGAAGGTATCTGACCCGACACCTACAGCAGCTGGGAAGGCCCCATAGGTTAATCGTCAGACAGATGCAGGGTGTCAGGGAGTTGTGTTATGCTGCCCCACTGTAAGGACTCCTGCTCCATTCAGTCACATACCTCTTGTTCAGTGTTGACCTGTGCCTGACATACAAGGCCATGTCGACCCATATTTGATGTCTATGCTTCACCTACTGGATCTACATCCCTCGGAACCACACAGGCAGGTGACGTGAACCTTGACACGGTCATTAATAGAATGTGTTGGAGTGACACATACATCACCCTGACACTCACTATGCTGTGGATCTACATCACAGTACATGTGAGGCGGAGAACCTTGCTGGCCTTGTTAGAGGGGGATCTTGTCCGTTGGATGGGGGATTGCAGATATACCCCATGGATTACATCATTGTCACTGCTTGACAGAGGTACAGCAATATAATAGGCATTTATCTCCAGACCGGGGGGTTGGCAAAGGAAACCTAACAATGGCCTAGGGTTATGGCTGCCCTTGGGTAGATAGCCTACTCTGTACCTATGGACCTATGAACCTATGTTCATATTTTGTCCCATTCACACTTGTCTATCCCCTATCCTCTTTCTCATGTGTATATTTCTGTGGCACGTGATTGTACTCTGTCTTACCTGCAGGTATGCTGTCTACAGTGCACATATGTCACGGTTGATTACAGTGTATCTGTGTACCTACCTCTGTGATACTGAGGACTACCACACATCCTTCACAGCATTACATGCATATGTCCATTCTATTATTCTTTGGCCTAAGGGGGGGTGTTAAGGCAACGGTTACACGTGTCCCTGTTTGTGCATGTGTCATGGTGGTCTTTGACCAGCCTCCGTTGCTGTCGTGGGATGGACGGTAGTGTTGGTGTGTGTTTGGCATGTGTTTTCACTGCCGGTACATCTGTGGTAGGTGGGGTTTGCACATGTTCCTCTTTGCAGGGGGCCCCATCCTGGACTTTTGTGTCATGCATCTACACTTGGCATGTGCCATATGTCCTGTGCTATTCCCACAGTCGTGTATGCCTTCATGCATTACTACTGCATGTTACTGGCTGTTTGTATGTGGTACACATGGCTATTATGGTGGATGGCTTGGCCTATTCCCATGCTATGACATACCCATCCATCCAGGCATATGCATGTTAGTCCATCCTTTGCGTTGGCCGTGGGTGTTTGGCCGTCCGGCAATGCTACTCTCAACATGTGATGTCCCACCTTCCCCTTCTGTGCCTGTGGCACCCTGTTAGGGCATCCTGTTTGGTAGGCAGGTGTTCCGCTATATGTGTTGTGTTTGACATGTCTGCATTGCTAATCATCGGTACGGTGGCTGAACATACCGCCTTGTCCAGATGTGTACAGTTATGGGCACCGTGGCGTGTGCACGCCTATGGGGTTTCGACAGGTCCATACCACATGCGGGATGTACACATTCTGCCGACACATTCACATGCAGCCATTTGGATATCTGTACCTGAGGTGGGTTGTTAACATGTGGGGTACATATTTGCCCGCATGGCACTGCCTAGGACAAGACTTCTTACCACATTTCGGGTATGCCCATTGTGTGTAGGTGTGTAGCTGCGCAAGGCTGCTAGCTGGGTTGGGTGCACGGTCGTACGTGGGTGCGGGTTACATGCTATGACGGGGCTGTTGTGTATTACATTTTCATGCATGAGTTCTGCTTCTGGATATTACGCTTAGGCATACGCCGTCCTATGTGTATGAGACAGGCACGTTGCTGGGTGTAGTACATGTTGCTATGCACATGTTTGTCTGTGTTTAGGGTATCTTGTTTCCTTCTTGTTGTTATATCAACACGGCTACCCGGCTGTGTACTCTCACTACTGCTGGTGACCATGACCATGTCGCTACTTCTATGTCGGTGCGGCACGCTGACATGCTGCGGTACACCTTCACTGGGTATGCCCACTGACAGTGCATTGCGGGACGGAGACGGTATTACGCGTATCCTTTGTTCCTTGGACGGGTACACTTAGGACTTCGTGGGTTAATGTTTGGTTCTCCGTTTTGTTGGAACGGGTACTATGTTGCATGGTCTGCGTACGTTTCATTCTCCACGGGCCCTGGCTGGTGCGGTTACTATTACAGGCGGACTGTGGAAGTCAGCACTTTAAGTTGCTCATCGCCTGCCGGCTTGGCCACGCCTCGGAACGCATCCTACTTGGGCTCACTCACGTGCCCTACGCACGTGTCTGTGGTTGCGGCGCGCACTCATTACTATGCATATGGCGCTGCTACGCCGACTATTCACTGCACCGCCGGCACAAGCCTTACACCGGCCTTGCGCCGAGCTTCATGAATCCCGGGGACAAAAGTTATTTATGTATTTGTTTTTATATATATATATACACAATAAGAAAATATATTCAGATATTTATTGTTTTTAATAGACAGATAGTATTGTTTACAGTATTTATGTAATTAGTCAAATGTTTCATTTTGTATATATCATTTTTTATATATACTTTTAATAAGCAATTGTAAAATGAGTTTGTTATTTGTTTTATTCACAGTGGGATGAATGTATTGTGGAAGCAGCTATGACTTTAAATAATTATTTAGCAATTAACTGATTAACATTGGCGGGTGTTTTAGAGTATATATATGCTTATGGAATAAGATACAAGTGTTCTGATGAAGTCTACCGTATCGTAGATGAAAGCGCTTAACCAGTTTCATTTGTGCTTGAATAAAAGATTTTAACTAATTGGACCGTGGCATTACTATTAGAACTTTATTGCATCCAGATATAGTCGCAGTAACTAAAATATGACTTAATTCACATGTAAAAGACAAAGAAAGACTGCTCATATGCTGTGCTGCAAACTGCCATAATAGCACTAGCAAAACAATTGGAAGAGGTAACATTATTTACTCAGAAAATGTAATATTTTCATGTAACCAATACAAGTGCCAGATATCAATAAAGTTGATATAGTTGTACCTGAACTTAAAACTAATACAGTCAAACATTTAAAAAAAAAAATAATTTTCTTGGGTGACGTAAGCCAGAGTACCTTTTTGGCTAGGCTTATATAGGCCCTAGGACCAATAGCCTAGTGAACCTATGAACCTAAATATGAATAGTAGCACCTGACATACCTTCCACTAAAACCATCCTATATGGACATAATATCCTATATTAATAAAAATATAAGTATTGTCAAGAGACAATAGTACTGAGTGACCTTAATGTTGATTGGCCTACATATGTTGAAAAGCCTTGTCACCACAATATCTATATGCATGGATTAACTTAACTTCTACAAATAAGAAAAGGCATCAAAAAATTAGACTGATCAACACAAAAGAAAATGTACACTTAGGTGGAAGAACAAGGCACTTCTTTACTAAATGTTTTTGTCACAAATTCTTCTTCAGACTGATTAATACTAAATTTTGGTAATGATATATAATACAAAAACATGGTCGCATGATCATGAAAATAAGTTACATGATTTAAAATGTTGGAAGTTAACAAAACATGCCAAAAATGGACAAAATACAAATGAATAAATAAGTTACGATTCCCTCTGAACTAAAATCTAGCAGGTGCTACTATGAAAAGCTGAATATCAGAAATGCCAAAAACTAATGCCTGAAACACAAAAGGATGAATAAGTAAAGTACAAATATATTGTGCAGAAGGCAAGCTTTCATGCACTTCTGATGTAGGTGCAAGTACCCTATACCTCAAAACTTATAAATACCAACTCAGTTGATACACAAACTCATAGAAGGGGAAACTTACCAAAATAGAGGAATCACACAAAGTAATTGTAAGAAAAGTTTCCTACGAAAATAGTAATTGTCCTTCTGTTCCTCATTTGCTTCAGGTGCATGGTGAATGGGTAATTTCACATCAACTACCTGTAGATATACTAAGAAGTATTAACAAAGTGGTGTCTGGTTTAAAAGACTTAAGATTTACATTTGCTTTTAAGCCTAGTGATCTCAAAGCATATAAAGTATTTTCCACTCATTCTCTTTAAAATCAAGAGCTCTCTTTCTGTCAAACCCCTGTCATACCACTTGTGACAGTCCAATTTATAAAATACAAATTTCTTGTAATCACCATATTGTGGTGTATTTATAAAGTGCATTACTATTTTTTCATTTTTAATAAATTACAGATGCCCAGAGATGTGATTCCCAAATTAATTTATTTGTTTCTATGTCTATGTGTTTATTTATTTATTTATTTATTACAAATCAATGATCTGGTTTCTCTATGAACAGAAATGAAGTTACTTTTGAGTTAAATAAAGTCAAACAAGGACCAGCAGACATACAGAGTAATTCAGAAGAACATATCAATTATAACAGCAAGTGAACAATAGGATTACAAATTCAAATTATTGAATTAAAGAAAAGCATACATACAGTGACACATGTAGACACTCTATGGGAAATAATGAATTACTCAATATAAAATATTTTAAAGCTAATACACATTATTCTTTAGAAGTTAGTAAGTTAACTTAGAGTGCTTAAAGTGAAATATGTTCAGTATCCCAAAATTTGTAGCTAATGCATTTTGTTAAACCCTTGTAACATTAATCATGTAGGAATCATGGCAGACAGCATTACTGACCACAGTCTAGTCTGTGTCACATGGAAACATACCAAAACACATTGTACTATAGTTTACTACTTGTTTTGCCAATACAGAACACAGAACATAGACCATAACAGCTTATATCACAAAATCTCATAAGGAGGTAAAAGTGCATGAAGTTCTATATTTTCTGTGTTGACACTGTGATGATGTGAGGTATTGCCAGCTATGCCAGGAGAAGTAGGGCAGTGGATGTATAACATATGCCAGCATAGCAAGCTGGAGTCTTGTAAAGAATTATATGCCATTTTTATATCAAACTGACTTGTACAGGTGCTTGCGTTGGAAATGTATATGTAAAGCTGCTTGTGTTAAAAATATACCAAAAGTGGGTCCTGCTGGAAAGAAAATAAACACATCTGTATGTCAGATTGTATTGTAACTGTTGAATATATTGGAACAGAGGATACTGGAAGAGAAGAGGTGAATCTCAGTTCAGCTAACTTTGAAAAATCATCTGAAATTAAATTTCCTGGTTTAGACCATAAAGCTTGTGTCTTACAGTTCTGATTTCAACCAGAGGCAAAATGTCTGTGAAAACCAGGACTATGAATTCTAGTGTATTGTCCTTAAGGATGAACTAATTGCTAGCCAGGAAGGGTGAATGCTTTTAAAATGGTTTTATAGATTCCAGATGCTATAACATATCTTAGCCATATTAGCAAAGCTCTATCTGTCTGCATTATGAAACACATGCACTAGATTCTGGTTCTGTTTCTAGTATATGGGATAGTGTGGGAAGCAGAAGTCAGATGACCAGATGCATCTGATGTCATTCTTTAATCTAGCCCTGAAATGATGTTTGAATAGTAGATGAGTCAGACGTCTTAGGGCAGTCTGTCTGTGAAATCTGACAAAGAAAGACCACTTACCTACTTCATCTTGCCTTACTTTATTAAGTGAGTAGGAAACAGTAATTCTTTAGATAAATCAGAAAAATATAGTGAGATTAGTTAAGTACTGTTCTTCTTCTGTATCTGTGTGACTCTAATCCATCTGTGTTATTTTTAATATTTCATATGATTGAAACTCTGGTGTTTATGGTAAATAAATATTTAGTATTTTCATGTTGTTTTATTATTTATTACTAAATATATTAAAACGTTTCACCGCGGCTGGTCTTTTATACAATATTTTAACCTTTGAGAGTACTTATATTTATTTGGTGACACTGTGGCCACTCCTGAAAGCCTTACTGTTTGGTCAATGTTTCCTTTGGTATTAGTATTAATTTCAGTCAGTATAATTAGGTACCTTTGTAACAACCTTAAAGTAGCTGGCTGGTGGCAGTGAATCTACCTTATAGTGTGTGCGTGTATGTGTGTGTGTGTGTGTGTGTGTGTGTGTGTGTGTGTGTGTGTGTGTGTGTGTGTGTGTGTGTGTGTGTGTGTGTGTGTGTGTGTGTGTGTGTGTGTGTGTGTGTGTGTGAAAATCAAATCTCAAAGAGTGTGTGTGTGAGCTACTTGGAGCAGGAGCACAGAGGGCAGATTTCATAGAGAGAGTGGTGGATGACTTGGCTTGGAACACTCAGCTGAGGACTCAAACTCTACAGATGTGTCAGTGGGGAGTCTTATTCGGGGTCCTGGAGAGAGAGAGAGAGAAAAACACTAGCCCTAGGACTGAATGTGTTCCCTGTGCACTCTTAAGGGAAATTGTGCTTGTGCAGAGAGCTTCATCTGAAAATACTGTGTGCATCTATTTTTGTTCCAAGTGACCGTCCCTCACTGGTTTCCATGGTGAGGACTGAGACTCCTTGATTACTGGCCCAGAGAAGGAGCATCAAAGACACTATAAAAAAAAAAAAAAACAAACAATCATTTGTTATAGCTTTGCATACTGCATACATTACATTTAAAACTGTCTGATGTTGATGAAGTAGCCCCTCTTCTTGTGGATCCCTGTTCAGAAATTATTGACAAGAATAGATAAGCTGACTGGAAAGGAAGGCATTTTGGACTAGATTCCAACAACATACCTCAGTGAAATTACCCCGTATGAATTATGGCTGGCAATATTAATGACCATAGTCTAAATTGTGAAACCAAACAAGCGAAAAACAAGCCAAGGAACAGTGTGAACAGTACAAACTGCTTTTAATAAAATAAGCACTTTCGGAATAGTCTATGCTTTTCCTTCATCAGAAGGAATAAGAAATTAATGTAGTATATTTGAGTTGCTTTAAATAAATTGCACATAGGTAATTTTTTAGATTATTTTGATGTATTACGTTAATGCATTAAATATATGATAGTTTGGGCTATGAAGTTGGTTGTTTTGATTGTTAAAATATGTTAATTATTAATTGACTAATTTTCAATTAATTAATTGGGATGTGCTTTACTATAAATTTGAATGCATTGCACTTGATATCTGATGAAGGAAGAGCATTGACTATTCCGAAAGCGCTTATTTTATTAAAAGCAGTTTGTACTGTTCACACTGTTCCTTGGCTTGTTTTTTGCTTGTTTGGTTTCAAAGGTTTTTCAGACATTTACTTGCTTTAAATAGTCTAAATTGTCCTATAGAAATATTCCAAACACATAAGATTTTTCAATATAACTCATCAGGGGACCTTTATATCTATCCTTAAACACTGCAACTGGAGACCTTTTTAAACCCTAATACCTAGAACTCACTTTAACTAAACCTACCACAGCACATTAGACTCCTTGCCCTCTCTGTATAGTAAGAATTACATCAAACCATACACCATGGCTAACATCAGAAATAAAAACTGTAGATGAACAATATAGATAAGAGATAGACCAATAGCATGGGGGACACCTTAAAGGAATTTTGTCAATTGCAAATCTTAAAATTATTATTCAAAAGGTCAAAATAAAATATCAGCACCATTATACAGAAAATGTAATAAATATCTAAAAAAAGTTCATCGATCAATAACATTCAAAGGCCTGTTAAAAAATCCCAACTCCGCCCTTTCTTAGATAAACAGATTATAATATAACATATATAGATTCACAGAATAATGGTGGCCAACTCTCTTAATAAACCCAACAAACACCAAACAGCACAAAACTTGACATTGGAAATAGCACTATTACTTGCTTTCTCCCCACATCTCCTACTAACAGAATAAAACAATTAAATAAAACCTCAAACCTAACTCTGCCATCTTGCAACTTGAAAGGATTGCTGAAGAGGTTGTAACATACAGACCAACTGGAAAACAATGCTAGTAGTAGTGTCATAAACATGGGAGCAACGTCTGGTTAAGTGATGTCATACTGCAGGTAAATGAGGTCTGAGGGAACCAAATTCTGTACCACAGAAACTGTAGCTTGCATTCGTAACCTGTGTGCTAACTACCAGACAATCATATTATTGCACCAATATATGTTTGCAGTAGGGAAAATCCTGTTATACATCAACAGAGAGCAGCACTTCATTAATAAATGAGCATTTTTAATTATATAATATGTATATAAACTGGGTTTTGTGACTTGTAAATATAATATGCTGCTGGACAGTTATTAGTTACCGCATAGTTTTGAAAGTCATTCCAGTCTACTGCAATGGCTACACCATTCAACCAGGGTCTATATTAGATCAGCGAACGCTTAAACAAGCGAACGCTGATTGATCAACCTTATTTAATGAAAGTTAAAAATATCAAAGCAACAGAAACTCAAATTTTTTCCTATGGAAAGAATTTGGTTGTCCGTTTCTGTTGCTTCAGTGCTGTGGTGGAAAGTTACAGGTCGGATTCAGGTAAGTGTGCGATTGTGTGGATGTGAGTGTTAGGGTGGGTTAGGTGAGTTAGAGTTAGGGCTCGGGTTAGGTATGTGTGCGATTGTGTGGACGTGAGGGTTAGGGCAGGTTTAGGTGAGTTAGGGTTAGGGAGCGGGTGAGGTGAGTGTGTGATAGTGACGGACCTTAGGGTTAGGGTTTGGGTTAAGGTAAGTGGATAGTTAGTGGTGTGTGCATAGTTTAGTGTAGGGTTAGGTGTCAGATTTTAGGTGTCTGTGTGTGGATTTCTGTTTGTTTGGTGTGCTTGTGTTGTGTGTATGTGTTTTGGATCAGCGATTTTTTTTCCCTAGGAAAAAAATCGCTGATCTGACAGTTCGAGATTGTAAGCTTTCACTTACATAAGGTCGATCAATCAGCGTTCGCTTTTTTAAGCATTCGCTGATCTAATATAGACCCTTCAATCATGATTCACTGTATTCCCAGATATGGATGTTCATGACACCACTCCCACTTTTGAAAAATACTGAACAATTTAATTTTGAATTATATTTGATAACCAAATCTGATTCTTAATGGTTGTGTTTATAGTATTCAGTATTTTAATGAATGTGGTTGGTTATATTTATCATGTTACAGATATGGCTTTTCAGTGGTCTAAATATTGATAGAACTTCACAGATTTTCATTCAAACAAATGAAAAAAAAGTGCTGTTTTCCCACCTGCAACAGAGAAAAGCAATTCTCATTAAAGCTATAAGGTGAGCTATGATTCAGGTATCCACACTCTCATCGAGTCATCAGTAGTAGAATGCTAGATGTAAAGAAATTCAGGAAATGTAGCATAGTGTTACAAGTACTTTTAAGTTATTAGATATTTAAATGGAGTTTGCTATTTTAAAAACTACAATTGAAAATTTGAACATGTGATTCAGGTAGTAACCCTTACTGCTACTAGCAGGTATTATGAGACAGCAGAGTATATGAAAACAAGCAGAAAGTAAGGTCAATCAGCTACATTAAAGATTAACAATGAAACTGGCAACATGAATTGCATGCTCACCTTGCAGATTTGTGGCACATTCACATCTGCAGGTTAGATTCATTTTTTGCTCTATAATTTATTTTTTCCAAGCTATTTTGTTTGCTAATACATAATATGCAGATATGGGCCATGCACCCACCCATTTAATAATAAACATGCTTGCTAAACTTTATTAGCTCTGACTACCCAGAACTCTCTCAAGTGCATATCACAATGCTTTACAACTTGGCTGTGCTTTATTGCGTCCTTCTTTGCATGTTGGCTTTACCCAACAGATGCAGTTCCAGTTCCAGTAAGTACCTCTTTGTTTCTTTATTTTTTACAACATACATCACACCTAAAAAACTATGAAAATGTATGGTAGAACAATTTACATGTGTGCATTTCATAACTAATAATTAAGATAAACAACAAACATTATCAAGTACATGTTTTTATGCATATTTTATAACCAACATTTTGAAAAAGTTAGCCATATATGATTCTCACCTTGTATGCCAAGAGTATTTGTCATCATGTGTACAATAACATGATTTTTCCAGTAACTAATGGGAAATTTTAGTAATTCTGTTTGAGAATGGGTAATTATACCATAGGGTTTTACAGTATTATAGAGTTCTTTCACATTGGTAAATGTTAATTAATGTTTAGGGAGTAGCCAGTTATGCAGTGAGAAAAACTACAATATTGCCGCTTAGCTTCATCTGCTGTTGTTGCTTATATACTATAATGATAGAATATTCCAAAGAGAGAACATTTTGCCCCATATAACATCCATTGTTACCTAGAACCAACAAATACATTTATATCCAGACCAATCTAACACAACATCCTTTTTGTTTTTGTTTTATTTATTTATTTATTTTTGGTCAAGTTTAACTGAACTGTGTTGAATAACATTCTGATAAACAGTATAAGAGCTGTAAACAAGTAGAAAGAATATGGAAAATCAAAGCAAATATTTACAGTTCAGCATTTTGACTATTTAGTCAAACCACAAGTTCATTACAGCTTGGGCCAGTATTCATAGCCATTTATGGAACTGTGGTTAGGCTTTCTGGGACATGCATGAATGAGTTGTGATTCAGAGGCCATTTATGCCAGTGCATCCATCCATCCATCCTCAAACCCTTTTTCCCATTTTGCACATGAGGTCTGATGACCTCCAATGTGCTTGTGGAAATTTGCAAATAATGAGTATGTTTTAAATCATTTGTGACTAGTCAGAATTTTTCACTTTTCTGTACTGGTTGTAGATGCACTATACAAAGAGAAAAAAAATCTGTCAGAGTGGCAATTGGCAAACATGTCATCCTCTGCTGCAAGTTTTGCTATTTGTAGGTCCAGGTTGCTTGTCTTGGCTGACTCAAAAGCACTTGTACCCAGCTCTGCTCACCAGCCAAGAAGGAGAAAATATAAGCAAAGGATTACTCATTATAACTTTGATAATCAGGAAAGCCTTAATAGGTTCAGATTAAACAGGGACATTATCTGGGTCTAATAGGCATCCTTGACCTCCATGGGTGCATTGGAAGAATGCATGGGCTTCTTATTCCTGTGGACTCCAAAGTATGTATAGTCCTCACTATACTTCATATGGAGACCTTCCAGAGACAGACTGAAATCACAATGGGAATTTCTCAGGCGTCTGCCTTGATGATACTGCAGCAGTTCTTGAATGTACTTTTGGCACATGTGGATCAGTACAGCTATCTCATGGTGTCACCTCAGGACTATGGGTGTCTTTTATAGGCTGACACATTTCCCTGAGGTACTCAGTGTGAAAGACTGCAGCCATGTTGCAATTAGGGCCCCTCCTGGCCCACAGGGTGAGTGGTACCACAATAGAAAGGGCTACCATTCCATCAATTGATGGGGCACATGTGGACAGTAGTCTCTACTTTGATAATCACATCGCCACAGTAGTCAAGAAATCCTTCTACATGGCACACCTCATCACAAAAGGTTTCTCATCCAGAAAAAAAGAGGTCATTGTTGCCCTCTACTCATCACTCATTAGACCCATTATAGAGTACAACGCCCCTTTTGGTATGTACCTCACAAGACATCTACAACAACTGGAAAGGCTGCAGAAATACCTCACAAAGAGGATTACTGGCCTCAAACAGATGCCCTACGCAGACCGTCTCAAAAAACTCCAGCTTTACTCTGTCGCATATCTCCTAATCAGAGGTGATCTCTGCCTAACATACAAAGCTATGTCAAACCCAGAGCTGTTGGACATGCTCCACTTAAAGAAATCCCAATACCTCCGAGCTACATGCTCTAGGAACCTAAACCTTGTCACCACAATACATAGAACATGCCGGAGGGATAGATTCCTGTCCCAGAGACTTCTCATACTCTGGAATAAACTACCTACCTATATCAAACAAAGCTCCTCATTAGCACTCTTGAAGAAAAATCTTGATGACTGGATGGAAAATAGAAAATTCACCCCGGGGATCACCTCTGTGGCTCTGCTCGACAGTGGCACAGGAAAATAATTTTCTTGGGTAGCAAAAGCCAGGGTACCATTTTGGCTG
Source organism: Protopterus annectens (assembly GCF_019279795.1). Taxonomy (NCBI): domain Eukaryota; kingdom Metazoa; phylum Chordata; order Ceratodontiformes; family Protopteridae; genus Protopterus; species Protopterus annectens. The sequence goes on along the minus strand of NC_056726.1, from coordinate 1,143,095,110 downwards.
GGCTTGTATAGGCCCCAGGGCCAATAGCCTAGTACCTACCTATGAACCTATGAATTATCAGGTAGTTGTGATGCATGGGACTGCATCTCCAGTGTCTCTACCTAGCAACCTAGCAGTGCACATGATTCCCATATCTGGTACACTAGCTCAATCTGCTGCATCTTCCTGAATGGTAGGATGCCCAGTGTTCTTCTTGTTGGAAGTGGAAAGATATTTATTTTTTTATATGGCATTTACATAGTTATTCACATTAAATTATATTGCTTTATACTATTTTTTTCCCTCTTCCTTTTTTTTAGATGATACTGGATATCCAGAGGAGCCATGGCTCATGACTCTAGTGAGAAATCCAAGAGGAGCTGAGGAGGACAGATATAACCATCACTGTCCTAGACGTGTATTTGTAATTGAGAAAGTCTTTGGCTTCCTGAAGAGCCTTTTCAGGTACCTGGATGAGTTTGGGGGTGCCCTTCAATATGATCCAGTTACTGCATGTAGGATGTTTACTGCATGTTGCACTCTGCATAACACGATCTTGTACCAGTCTGGTAGTAAATTGATCCATGCTATCATTGCAGTTCCAGTTACCTGTCCCATTGTGATTAATGATGACAGCCAGGAGCAGTAATAAAAGACTCCATGGGGTAAGCTCATGCATGGCATGTGACTGCACAAGTAGAGTCTGTGGCTAGTTCAGAACTATTGGCCTAGATATTCAGGTTAGTCTTTCCTTTCTTAAAATAAACACATAGAGTATAATTTATGCATGCAATGATGCCTGTCGGCTATGTTACATGGAACATGGTTTGCTGTCACTGTTCATTCTCTGACTTTTTTATCAACTGACCCTGTATGAATAATACTCATGTTGTTGCCATTCCTGAGTGCTCACTGATTCCTATTCAGTGATATTGAAAGGCATCAGATAGAAAATAATTTACATTTTGTCTGCTTTAATGATTACTTAAGTATACACAAGTAAGGAATACTAACAACAGTAAAATGTTTTATGAGGTAACACATTGCAAATGTAAATAATACTTTCATTTATGTATGTCATTTCTTCTAACTTTATTTTATGCACTGCACATGAGACTAAATTTATGGTGTTATACACAATAAATTCTGACTTCAGAAACTGTATTAATTTGTTCAGTGGATAGAGTGTAGTGGCAGCAGTGCAAGTTTTCATGGCAAAAGGCTTATTTTAAAGTGTCACTTGCTTATGATATATTTTGCCTAAAAATGTTTGGTCATTACTATTTTGATGTTTTATGTGACTGCCACCTGAGAAAAGGGAATAAAAGTTGTATTTTTTTTTATCAAACATTCATTCATGGTCATACCTCTCAACTGTTTTTATTTTTGTAGAATGCACAGATTTTTGCATCATATTTATGGTCTGTTCCTTGTAAAATTTGTTGTTTTCTGGCTGAGGATTGAAGTCAGCCAATAATGGCACACATTTGAGTTTCAGACTTTAAATCGTTCAGAAAATGCATTAAAATACAAAAACCTGTTTTTCTATCAAATTTCTAAGTTTACAATAGTAATATTTAAAATTTGCCGCTATTTTGACCTCCCCTATTATTTTAGCATTTGTTTAGATTTCTTGTTTTAATAGGGTGAGATATATGTTCCTGATGTACCTACTAGTTTTATAGTTTTACAAGGATGACATATGAAATGTATATATATATATATATATATATATAGATATATATATATATATATATATATATATGTGTGTGTGTGTGTGTGTTTCTGTGTATATATCTATCTATCTACATATATATATATATATATATATATATATATATATATATATATATATATATATATATATATATATATATATATATATATATATATATATATATATATATATATATATATATATATATATATATATATATATATACAAATATTCCCTCCCCAAAAAAAAAAAAAAAAAAACATTTCAACTTAGCAGAAAGCTGAGTCAATGAAATTAATTCTTACTAGTTCAAGATCAAATGAGTAATACACATCTCCTGATGATTGTTTACCTTATGGCTGCTGAGAACACACACCTTCAGTCACAACTGCTTACAAGATACAGAAGTTCAGTTACTATCACACCACTGCCACCACTATGTGCTGATTAGTAGTTTGACCTCATTTGTGCAGAGAAATCTGTCTTCAATTCTTTGGGCACAAAACCTGACTGTAGGTATGACATCCACACTCTGGGCCAGTAATCAAGGAGCCTCAATCCTCATCGCTGGCACTGGAGAGGTATGTTCACTTGGAACAAAAATGGATACATGCACTATTCTAGACGCAGCTATCTGCATCAAGCATAGTTTCTGTTAAGAGCACACAGGGAACACACTCAACCTGGGGTATGGGTTTCTCTGTCTCTACCCAGGTCCTTACTGAAAGCTCCCAACTGGCACAGCTGTAGAGTTAAGACCTCAAGTGAGTGTCCAAGCCAAGTCCTCTAGCACCCTCTCTGTGAAACCAGTGCTTCATGTCCCTGCTCCAAGTAGCTAACATGCACACATGCGCACATTTAGAAATTTGATTTACACACACACACACACACACACACACACACACACACACACACACACACACACACACACACACACACACACACACACACACACACACACACACACACACACACACACACACACACATCCACACACACCTGGGAAAGGCTGGCACAGATTTAGTAGCTATGCCACCTTCAGCCTATACTTTAAGGAACTACCACCAAACACCTGAAAGCCAGCTACTCTAAGGCTCATGCAAGGATACCAGTTATACTGTGTGAAATTAATATTAATACAAATTGTAATGTTGACCAAATAGCCAGACATTTAGGAGTGGTCACAGTGTCACCAACAAATATAAGTATTGTTAAAGGTTAAAATATTCTCTAAAGGATCATCTACAATGATCTTGCTAGAAACCTTTGAAGGAGTTATCATTCTGTAAGAGCAGTACACCCTCTGTTAAAACACTGTCTTTCACTATGAATGATAACCTTCTAGAAGAGATTACATGGATATTTCCACCAATACTGTTTAACAAACTGATGATTTTGATCCCCATTCCACCCTTACCTCATCAGCCTCCCCTCCTTCCTCTACAAAGTCTTCTATTGCCATTTTACTGCCTTCTTCCCCAATTCGGCTTTCTCTCTGCACAACTCTCTACTTCCCTTCCTTCTCACATCTGAAAATCATCATCATCATCATCACCCCCCCTTTTCCCATTTTCTACATGGGGTCGGGGTATCATGTCAACTGTCACTATCTCTCTCTCAATTCAGTGCCACCTGCCTTCTTCAACACTTATGCCTGACTGTTGTAGATCTTCTCTTACACAATCTAGCCACCTCTTTGCTGGATGTCCTTGTTTCCTCTTAACTTCTTCCTGTCTTTCCTACGCCTTCTTCACCAGATTCTCTTCTATTTTTCTGCACATGAGCCTGAACCATTGTAATCTGTTCTCTTTGATTTTTTCTGCAATTGGAATGACTTTGGCTTCTGCTCTTATGTCCTTATTTCTTCAACTGTCCCACAATGTGCACCAGTCCTCCATTTTTAGCACTTTCCATCACTTCTAGTTTCATCATCTGCTTTGCCTTTGCTGTCCAGGGTTCTGTACCATGCAGTAGTACAAGTCAAACCACTCTCTTGTACACCTCACTTTGGCATTCCTCTGTCATTCACTACACCTGAGACTCTATGCCAGTTGGCTGCAGGCTCTCTCAATCTAGCATTGACCTCCTCACTCACGCTTTCCTTGCCTTCTATCACTCCTCCCAGATACTTGAAGATATTAACCTGTTCCACTATCTACCCTTCTATCTCACTTCTCAGCTTCTTCTGATTTCCCCAATTTTCTGTCTTTTGACTGCCTTATCTATGCTTAGCTGCATCCCATGTGCCTTCATTTTGCATTCCATTCCCCTATCCTTTGCTTAAATTCTTGCTCAGAGTCTGCCTGTAATGCCGCATTGTCTGTGTGTAGCAACTTTGTTGATCTGTTTGCTAATGTAGTCTATCACCAGTATGAACAGCAGTGGGATCAGACCTGAACCCTGATGCACACCCACTCCTACTGGGAACCCCTCTGTGAGACAGAACACATCTGTACAGTTTTATGTAAATATAGTTCTGGACAAAATATATAATGAAGCTAATCCTAACCCTCAAGCTATACTTACCAGTTGCTTTCACTTAACCATCTAAAAACCTCTGTCTCTTATATTTAACCTGCAACTTACTACATGTATTATCACGTCTCAGATGAAACATGTTCCAAAAATCTCCATGCCTAATGTTTCCTCTCCCTCCTCTTTATTGTAGGACTACATATGCATATCTCTTGTTTGTGTATCAACCAAACTGCTGGAAAAATACTCTGTATCTAAATCCTTTGTAATAATGAATTTAAATTAATAGTGAACATGTGTTCAGGGAAAGCCACAACACTTTCACAGCCATATAATCCTTCACAACAAAAATGTGCTTCTTTAAAAGAAACCATAAAGCAAGTGCCGTCTTCGTAGATAAAAATGAGCCTTAGAAAGTTTCAACCATTAAAATATCCAAAGTAAACTGTCACTCCTAGGATTGTGTGCTTCCATACTTAAAATGTTTATCAGATTAGTTTAATTGTAGAACAGGTTTAATTTCTGACAGATAAATAGTTTTTTCTGGTCCAAGGCCTGATTTACTCAACCTTCATTTGCCTGAAAGTGTGAACCTGAGCAAGTAAATTTACCAGAAATGTCTCCTGGAATGAGTCTGAAATAGATCTATGACAGCAGTCTACTACCTTGAAAAATAAATATATGACTATGCAATAATGCTGAACAGCAGCTCAAGGCCTACATCTCCCTTCCAAATCACCTGAATCTCTAAACCTGTGCAGCCATAGACAAGAATATTCTCATCTCCAGAATGGAATATGCTCTTCTACTTATCCTTCTTACTGCCCTCAGCTCCTTCCTAAACAAACACATACACATGCACACACACACACACACACACACACACACACACACACACACACACACAAACACACACACACATATGCACACGCGCACCTGCACACACATGCACGCACATACACACGCGTGCGCGCATGCACACATGCACACAAACACACGTGTGCCACACATGCACGCGCGCGCACACACGCACACACACACACACACGCACACACATGCACGCATGTGCGCACGCACACGCACACACTAAATTACAGAAAAATAAATGGTCACAGTCACTTGCTTGAAAGTTTGCAAGCTGTCAGCTTTAAATTTTTACAGTCCAACATTGTCTGCAAGTGACGGCATTCATTTAATTGACAGCTTTCAAGCTCTCAACTTTTTCTGCTTTTCAGTCCCCCTACATGTTGGCACCAGGAACAAGTGCAATATTCACTACATCCCTGCTATATAAAGGTATTGTTTTTCTGCCCCTTCATTACCTCATACCTCAAGAATTCATAACTGAATGAATGATACTACTCACCTGAGTTTACTGGATTACTGCAAGAGTCATTTTATGCCACCAATTTCAGTGCATCTAATACTCAACAGTTCCAAAGCTAAGTTTCCAGCCATTCATTTAGAGTGAAAGTGAGTAATAGCTTTCCTCTACTTATAATCACATCTTCTGCAGATCCTCAAGGTTCGGTAATTAGCATTGTGCTATTCCTTCTGTTTATTAACTGTTTTCAAACTGATCTTTGTATATATAACCATATTCTCTCTGAAAATTATCTAGTCTTGTTTTAGATCATCACTTTTTACAAATCTATCATGAATACCTAAATAATGACCTTAATAACTTGGCTATTTGGTTATATAAAAAGTAACTATTACTAAATAGCAAAGCAATAAGACAAATTATATTTTCTGGAACAAAATATACACTGTAGGACCTTCCCAAGCCCATAAAATACCTATCATATCAATTTCAACTTTGAATATAAATCATTGTTTAAAAAATGTAGTGTTACCCCTACCCCTAACTTTTTATAGTGCATCATACAGATGTTACAAAATTTAAATTTCATAAGATACTGATCTGCCAGATTTTATATGCCGGAGGGCAGGACAGCTTTAGGGATTGGTATACTACGGCAACAACTACAACACCAGCTTACCCCTTAGGTACTCCCCTCCAAAAAGTTTATAACCTACAAACCCTTTCAAACAGGCACTGTAGAGCCTTCCTTCTCCACTGAAACTCTGAGAACCACTGTATCTCATGTACATATATTCCCTGGCTATGTATATACGAGTATAGCAATCTCCTCTATGAAACCTCATATACAAATTTTGCAATATCTTTGCTTCCTCTCTGCTTCCTTCTAAATGTTTCAGTCAAATGTACTGTATAGCTTATAACATTAATTACCAGCCTAATTTAAAAGGAGAATTAACACCATAGCTATGTCTGATTGTGAGTTTTCTCTCTTAGGACACACATTTTTCTATACCTGTCCAAAAAACTTTAGGAACACCACAACATACTATAGGAAAAATCCATGTTTCTGTGAATTTAAACATAAGATGCCATTCTCTTTCAATGAAAGAGACAGTCGTACTTGTTTCCAACACTCCTCCATCAAATGATGACAGTGATCCTGTATACCTTTACCACATCCTCACCACCAGGAAAGATGTATACCTGTGGAATTTGGAACCAGATATTGACTAGATACATATAAGTAGTCATCATGCAGACATATAAGCATGATACTGGCAATGCAATTATATGAAAAACATTCAAATGTAGATCAGAAGGAGTGTTTAGATGAACATAGTTTAGGCCCATTGCATTTTAAAATCATAGTACAGCAGTAAACTGAAAGTTCATAGCAAGGTAAAGTTAAGGAGAGTATGGTATAGTGTTTGTGGTCAAGCAGATGTAATAGTACATGAAAAGACAGAATTACTGGCCAATAAGTCTGTTTAGAGCAAGATGGGGCAGAGTGGATAAGGATAGTTTAGGGGGATTAGCTTGGTCTGGTGCATGAACAAAGCCATGAGTCCTGTATTGCTTCAACTGCAGATTGAAGAATTTCAAGTTAATAGTTTGCATGAGCTAGAAAGGAATGGAATTCCAGATTTTAGAGATATAAGAAGAAAGCAATAAGTCATCTGCAGCATTGGTTGGTTTAATTGGCTGCATTAAGAATTTGTCAGTGGTGCAAAGAGTTCTAGATGAGGAGTAGGGGTGGAAAATGTTTTAGTGTTTGGCATTTTTCAGGTTAGAACATGAGACAGTGAACAGTTTGAAGTTGTGTGAATATTCAATAATGGAGTAATTCTTACTTATTAATTTGTAATAGCAGCATGCCATGATGGGATCTTTAAGGCATTTCAGCAGCAAATGTAGCTATACTTTTGTAGTGGTTTTCAAACATGCTTATTTGGGTAGCTTGCAGACTAAGATATATAGGAGCAATGTATAGGAAGGTTTGTTGTTGTTTAGGTGTGAACAGAATATGTTTGGTCTTTTTAAGGTTCAATAGCAAATGATACTTATGGAGAGATGTTTCACTGGAGATTAAGGATTCCTGTGTCTGGATCTGAAGTTGTTCTAGGTCTTTGGCAGTACTGATAAATGTAGAATCATCAGCAACCATTTGTCTGATCTAGACCATCCTGAAGGATATCTACATCGAGGAATGCAATGATTGCCTCCGGCTTGCAGTGATCGGCAAACTTTATCATCCAGATGCTATCCATCTGGTGACATATGGATGTATACCCAGTTTTGTGAGTTTATTTATAATACCTGAGTGGGGAATTGTGTCAAATGCCTTTGCCAAGTCAAGGTAGGCAATATGTACTGTTTTACCCTCATCCATGGCCTTAGTGACTTTCTCAAACAAATCCACCAGATTCAGTGAGCATGACTTGCCCTTGACAAAGCTGAATTGGGTCAGGTCCAGTGCTTGGAGGATTACTATGTCATTATTTATCAAATATATGATTATTCTTTCCATGGACATACATATAAAACTAGTCAAATGTCTGGGTCTCTAATTTTCCAGGTCAGTATATGGTCCCCTTTTATGCAGAGGGATGACTGTTGCTATCTTCAGCTTTGCAGAGACAAAGCCAGTCCAAAGGCTGTGGTTAAATAGAAATCTTAACAAGCATAATAAGTCCTGATTTAAGCTGTTTACCAGGCAACCTGGTAGATCATCAGGCCCCATTGAATTTTTTTAGCTTTAGAGAGTGCGGTAGCAACAGTGGTGATGGCAGTAGAGTGGTGGAGGGTATATCCTGAGGGAGAACTGGGTGTGATGGGGAAGTGAAATGTGAGCTGAATTCCTCAGCCAGCAGATTTGCTATATCTTCTGGCTGAGTATAGGTGATGCCATCTACAACTATTTCTGCACATTGTTGGATGTTGCCCTTAAAACTATGTATATAACTGAAAAATGCATTATGATTATTCTGGGTTTGTAGGCTATTTTTGCCTCAAAGTCTGCTTTCATAGACTCAACAAGTTCTCTGATTTACTTGTTTAGACTAATGAGGGGCTTTATTCTGTGTTGTGCACATTCACTCTTACTTCTTGACAAGGTTTTCTTTCTTTCATTGTACAAACTATTAATATGAGGGATCCACCAGAGTAACATTTGTTATGGTTTGACCTGGTTTATTTTGGTTTGGTACTGTCATTTCTATGCAACTGCGGTGGTGGTGCTGCGGTAGCGTTGTCACCTCACAGTAAGATGTTGTCCTGTTCGAGTCTCAGCTAGAACGTCTTCTGTGTGGAGGCATGCGTGAATGGGCGTACCTTCTTTGAAGATTGTGCATCAGGGCCAGCAACTCGGCACGTAAAAATCTACTGCTAATCATTAGTGGACCGGAGTTCCGCTGTCACAACCCCTAACCGGGAAAAGCCGAAAGACACAACAACAACTGTCATTTCTATGCAATTGTTTATATGGTTGTACAGTGCCTTTGTGTATGCCTCTGCATAGATTTCTGTGTTTTCTGGATTTAAAGGAGCTCAGAAACTTCTTAAAATTTTGGGGGTTAAGTAGGGGGATTAGTTTTAACTTTATTTCAGGGGAGACCATTTTATGATCTGATCTTACACTGGGGGGGTGAGGCAGTCTCCCATATTTGTGCGTACCAGGTCTAGGATATTTGTTCCCCTAGTGGGAGTGCAGACTAACTGCTCCTGGGCATTTGAATTTACAAAGTCAAGAAATCTTTGGCCTGCATGTTAATGGTTGTATACCCCTCCCAATTAATGGGGGGGGGGGTAATTAAAATAACCCATGAATATCATATCTGGCTGAATGATGAGTGATTCTAGTAACTTCATGTAGGATGTATGAGCTTCCTGGTTCATGGCAGGGGACCCAAAGCTAGCAAGAATATTGTAATGGATTTTTCCTGTGGTTAGCGGGACATGGCGTAGCTGAAGCATGTCATATTGACTGACCAGCCTTGAAGTGTGCTTATCCTTTATGTGGAAAGATACACCTCCACCTATTGTTCTTTTCTGTTCAGTGGGTGGTCAAAATGTATGAAAAGTATTACAGTCATGCATTTCTGAAGTGCTTTCCATGGCTATGAACTATGTGTCCATAACTGGACAGATGTTAGCATTATGCACAATGAGGATAGGTTCCAAGGAGTGCACTTAATAGGGTACACATCTTCACAGATTTCAATAATCAACATAATGAAAGGAAAACATTGTCATTGGAGGCCTGACCCTTTTCATGATTTTTGGGTATATCCTCCAAGAAGGGTCTACATTGAATCAACGAATATTTAGAAAAGCGAATGCTGATTTATCGATTCCATGTAAGCGAAAGCTTACAATCTGGAACACTCAGAACAGCAATTTTTTTCCCAGAGGAAAAAAAAAATTGCTGTTCCATGAAACACACACACAACACACACTCACCACAAACTATTCCTAATGTTGGGGTCTTCAACCCCACACCCCCCTACTTAAATAGACCAACTCCGAGACTGCACTACAGTAATGAAGAAGGCAATATACCAAAGGCGGCCAAGCGATTTCTTTCCCAGGGAAAGAATTTGCTTATATGCCACTTCGATATTTTGCCGCTTCGCACTATAAAGTTTGATCAAGACGCTTTCGAAAGAATGCATCTTCAATCAGCTAATAGGGAACCTCCAAGAATTATTCTGCAGGATGTTATCTTTTTTGATAGAACTGAGCTATGCTTTAAACCCAAGGTGGATCAGTAAACTGAAACTGAGACTAACCATTCTGATATCATCTACTTCCTCCACAGTGTCACTATCTACCCACATTACATTAATCTTACCCAGTGTATACTTTTATGTCAAGCCATTGGTGGGTCTTTCCTTTCCAGGGACATTATCCAATTAATAATCACACTTTTTGAAGGGATGAACTGATGGGGTTGAGTTTTGAAAATCAAGTATTCATAATCAGTTAGATTTTTCTCATGTTCTCCATTCTATTTTTGAACTCCAGGGGGTCCAGGCAAGTAAATAGTGTGGGAAGAAATAGCCAGGGAATTGTTATGGCTAGGCTTGTATAGGCACTAGAGCTGATAGCCTAGTACCAACCTATAAAACTATAAACCTATAAACATAGGTGGCAGTACACTAAACACCTAAAGTGTGATAAGAGACTTAGGGACACAGGTGGACAGTGGTCTCACCTTCAATAACCACATCGCCACAACAGTCAGGAAATCCTTCTATGTGGCACACCTCATCACTAAGGGCTTTTCATCCAGAAAAAAGGAGGTCATTGTCCCACTGTACTCATCCCTCATTAGACCCATTATAGAATACAATACCCCATTTGGTTTGTACCTCTCAAGACATCTGCAACAACTGGAAAGGCCGCAGAAATACCTCACTAAAAGAATCACAGGCCTAAAGCAGATACCCTATGTTGACCACCTTAAAAAACTCTGTCGCATATTGTCTACTCCGAGGCGATCTCTGCTTAACATACAAGGCCATGTCAAACCCATAGCTGTTGGACATGCTACACTTAAAGAAACCCCAATCCCTCAGAGCCACACGCTCCAGGGATCTAACCTTGTCATCACAATAAACAAAACATGCTGGAGGGATAGTTTCCTGACCTAGAGACTCCCAGACTCTGGAATAGACTGCCCATACATGTCAAGCAGAGCGCTTATTTGGCCGTCTTCAAAAGGAACCTTGATGATTGGATGGGAGAAAGGAAATTCACCCTGGGGATCACGTCAGTCACCCTGCTAGACAGGGGTCCAGGGAAGTAAATAGTGTGGGAAGAAATAGCCAGGGAATTGTTATGGCTAGGGTTGTATAGGCCCTAGGGCCGATAGCCTAGTACCAACCTATGAACCTATGAACCTATGAACTCTGACTGTGCCCAAAATCCAAATGGTTACCCTTCTGTATCTTTAAAATGTTGTTATTGTCTTAAAATGTTCTGTCTTCATGCAGGCTCAAACAGCAGTTGTTGCACCTGGGTCTATCCTTCTTAATCTGCTAGAGGGTGTTTCATTAGAAAGACAGTTATATAGCCTCCTGCAAAGGAAGAGAGCAAGACAGTTTTTTTGTCAGCCCTATGTCTCCTGCTGCAGTTTTCATTTTATAGGTCTGTTTCTTAAATCTTGTCACCTGAATTGTACTGAGATCAACATTCTCAACACAAATAAAGCTAGCCCTCATAGTAGGTTACTTACTGGGAAACAGTCTCAATAAAATAAAAAAAAAAAAAAACAGAGACCACATTTTATATACAAAGTGCCCAAAGATCTTTTCAAAGCTATTGTATATGTGGCTATTAAAAGTGGGACATACTTGAAAATGTATGTTATTTGATGACTTTTGCAAAACTTTACATTAACTAACATCAGAATATTAGATTCTAGAAGTATAAATATAAAACTACATACCACTTTTATTAGAAATCTCCCCATCGGAACAAGGAATGCAGTCAAAACAACATGGTGGCTCTCCCCTTCGCACAACTTTTCTGTACCCAGGAAGGCAGGCTTCACTACACACAGACTTTGGTACCTAGAATATCACATTAAAATGAAAGCAATGCTAGCACATTATAATGCACAGAAAAACACTTATTTGAATATTTCTGATCTTTGTAAATGCACATTTTGAAAAGCAGCCTTATATTTATTCTACAAGATAGTTTAATATCTGAAAAAGTGCTCCATACATATTCAGAAGATATGGACTGGGCTGAGAACTGCTTACTTCTGTGGAGTGGAGCATAGCAGCATTATCTACCCTCTGGTGTATTTAGTCCTAGAAGGATTCCATATAGTTACCATCATTAAATTCTTTGATAATGATCAATGTTTTTGCTCCATCATCAAATATGCTATTTTTAACCAATATCCGGGGAGAGTGATGCTATTTCCTGCCAATACATGTCACCATTTTAAACCACAAATAGAGGAGTAGATGTGGATATTAAAGAACATGGCATCAGATGCAAGTCATTTTTTTGTGAATCATAAGCTAACATAAGGCTGTCCAGTTGGAAAGATTGTCTGAATGAATGAATGCATGAATGAATGAATGAATGAATGAATGAATGAGGAAAAACAATCAATTTTAGTTACAGGCCTTTAGCTATTGTCATATGATGGTGTGATTCGTGTATAAGTAATTAGTAAGGCTATAGAAACATAGCGCTATATTCAGGCATGTTGTGTTTTACAGCTAATGAGAAAAATACATACTCTCACAGATTCCACATTGTGACACAAATTGTCAAGTCAGGACACACATGAACATGTAAAAACATTACTGTAAGTTCATTCACAACAACAACAAAAAAGCACCCTCATATTGAGATAACTCTTAAATAATGCTACTTTTAGTAATAATCAAGGTTATTGCAGCTAAGAGCTCCTGCATAAGAAGGTAACAAAAGTGAAATAAGTGACCTTTTTTTAGATAAGGAGAGGGAGATAAGGCTAAAAATAAGATTGTATTGTCTTAATCAGTACATAGACTGCAGCTGATTAAGAATTCGACTAAAGTATGGATGCAAGAAAATAGTTGCATTTATCGATTTGTGCATTGAGTTACATATTTGTATGTATACAGTTTACAAGAGTAAACACTCATGAGTGAATAATTTTTTTTTACTGATGTAAAAAAAAGTGAACACTCAAAATTAAAACAACAGTCTTTAATGGTGGTTTTGCTGGGAGCTTTTTCATAAGATTGCATTGAAGCAGGCTAAGGGAATTTGCCCTTGCCCTGGTATTGTGTGATCTCAGAGTTGCAGGAGGTATGGGAATGCATGGGGGATTGCCCAACTGCAAAAAATTAGTTTTAGTTTGTCTAGTTTTAGATAATTTTAGATTCACACTAAAATTATTTCTTTTTTCATTTACTTTTTAAAGCATTCCATATTTCATATTTATTTATTTATTTTATTTTATTTTACATTTGTTGACCGGGTTTGTCCGACTGAGCTAAGTAGCCCTTTTTCTGAGGAGGCCCGGGGAGAAAAGCTCCACATGTTCTACAGATTATTATTTACAAAAATAAGTAAACTATCAACAACTCTTTACAGAAGATATTCAGAACAACATATACATGAAAATAAGGATTTACTACAATAAAAAGTCAATCACACAATTTTATATATATATATATATATATATATATATATATATATATATACATATGTATAGATATACCAAATTGACTGTTGAAATATGGAATGCTAAAAAGTGATTGAAAAAAAGCATGCGCGCACACATACACACACACACACACACACACACAAATACTCTACCTAAGGTCAACATCTGTTTAGCTGATCATATTTGATTTGCTAAAGAAATGACTGACTGGTATGCAAGACTGCACAATTCTTGAGTTAGGGGAAATATGGCCTTTCCCTGAGATTGTGCCAATTTCAGGGTGAGTATATATAATTAGCAGGGGGGTGTGGAGACACAGCCCTTAAGTCCCCCTGAAAAAGTGTTTTAATTTTTTTTGCACATTTTTGCATGTGCCAAAATTGTAGATTGGCACATGCATAAAAAAAGGATGTTGGTATTTGCAAAGTTGATCTTTCAATCTTTCAGTGTCGACTTTGTAAACATCGAGAGTTGGGTGCTTCAATGCGTATCAAGTACAATCCTATATAGCTAGACATATAAATATAGATGTATGCATTTATCTATTTATCTATATATATATATATGTAGAGAGAGAGAGATAGAGAGAGAGAGAGAGCCACGCATACATAACACACCCATGTATCTACTGTATGTATATATATATAGATAGATATATATAGAGAGAGAGAGAGAGCGACACATACATAACACATCCATGTATCTACTGTATGTATATATATATATATATATATAGAGAGAGAGAGAGAGAGAGCGCGACACATACATAACACACCCATGTATCTACTGTATGTATATATATATATATATATATATATATATATATATATATATAGAGAGAGAGAGAGAGAGAGACGCATACATAACACACCCATGTATCTACTGTATGTATATATATATATATATATATATCTAGAGAGAGATCGAGGGGGGGGGGCTAAGGTGGATAGACAGCATTACTGAAGCAATGAATAAGAATTTGCAAGAACTAAAAAAGTTTTTGACAGTGAGGTCTAGCATGCTGCAGTCCTTGAAGTCATTAAGAGTGGGGCTCAAGTAAATGACTAAACTACAATGCGCGCACGCACACACACACACACACACACACACACACACACACACACACACACACACACACACAACTGTATCCATAGCTATCTATATTGATATGTGTGTGCATTTGTGTGTAACTAAATATATATTTATTTGGATGATAAATTATAATTTGTTGCAAAATTTGACATTTTCTGGTAGAAATATGGAAGTATAAGATTAAATCCTAACTGAAACTTAAAGGTTAAGCTTACAGTGGGACAGCCACATCCCATCAACACCCCTTTAATATTTGTTTAATAATTAACATTGCCTTATGTGAGCATCTGTCAATACAGTCATCTGAATGCATAATTTTGAGGAGAGTCCTTCTCTTAACGTTATTTGTTAACTACAAAATTACTTTTCCATGACATCAAAAACCTACCAAGCACTGGATAAAAATGTGTTACTTAATTCATTCATTTATTCATTCTTTTATTTGCTTTTATAACTGCTTTATGTAACTCACAAGCCAGTTCTGTTGTCCATGTTTTGTGAACTGTTCAGTGCAAAAATATGGGAAATGTGTGTGCAGATGTGTATACTCCTTCCAAATTTAGGGTTAGTGAATTAGGAAGCAACTATCCCTGAATTTAGAAGTTACAAAGTGAAGAAGCTAATCCTGGATAAGCTGTCACTCTATCACAGTTAACGCACACACACACACACACACACACACACACACACACACACACACACACACACACACACACACACACACACACACACTTTTTAAGCTTCTTATGGTACTGTTTATACAGATTTGCTTACCAAATGGCAGAAAATCAATTTAAACACTAGTAGGGCCTATATGAGCTTGCTCGTGGAATTCTTTCAACCTATAGAGAATGAGCTACGTGAAGGAATTGTTTTACAACAAAAAGATTTATTGGAAATTAATGGTGAAGGTCCAACAGAAGTGTTTATGCAAGAAACTATAGAGCGGGTGAACCGCTATGAAGTAAGATTGCTAGAATACAAGAAAAAGAAAATTGCAAGGGATCTGAATGATTTTTCGAAGCAGCAAGTTTTCCTGTGGCCCAGAGATGATGTCACTAACACGAGACAAGGTACGGCTACCTACGCTACCTACGCTCAGCGTGTACAAGGAGGTCAAAGAGGGAGAGATGAAGGCAATACAGAGGCACGCCAAGATCGGATGAGAAAGAGAGATGTGTCGGAGAAACACCAATATGACAAACAACACGCTGATAATCACAGCAATGTCGACGAAGGAATTATGAGTACTAATTTGCCAATGCAATCTGAAGCAAGTAATTCGACTTGTTCTAATCCCTTGGAAGTACCGACTAGTGACAATAGTATTCCTAGGTTGAATATGGATACCAGAAGAAAAACCATACATGACGAAAATGCCTCATCGGTTTTTCCATTTCCTATACGAGCAGGGCGGAAGAATTCAATAGAGACAGATACTATGAGAGGGCAGAAGCGCAAGGAAGCGCCCCAACAGTTACAAACAATAAAGAAAATGTGGACACCAAAAACCTGATATGGAATATTTCTTCCTATGAACCAACAGAACTTGAATTGAACATTCTTCAAAAAGCTTTGGGTTTTATACCTACCACGAACATTGATGTGAGTGACTGTTTAATATCTGTACGATTATTTGCTAGAAGGCTGGCATTGAAGCTTTCCTTAGGTTCTAATGATAATACACAGTCTAATTTGAAAAAAAGAAGTGATTTTCTTCCTTTATTACCAGCAAATATAGATTTATTCATTAAAGCAGTAGAAAATGAGGTCTATAAAGATAGTATGTTTAATACAGGGTTGATAGAACCCAATGTGACTAAATTAGAGATGCAGGCTATTTATAAATTGAAGAATAATTATAACATAGCAATAAGACCTGCGGATAAAGGTGGGCCAACTGTGATTATGGATTTTTCTTATTACGTGGATACAATACATGAAATGTTGAGCACAGAAGCCTATGAGGAAATGCCTATTGAAAATGTTTATGTAGTACTAGAAAATATAAATAGAGCACTCAAGGAATGTTTGAATTTACAAATTATTACAAGGGAGTTATATAACTATTTTATGGTTGATTTCCCCATTATACCACAATTACACGGACTGCCCAAGATTCATAAACATCCAAAATTTCCTAAATTTAGACCTATTGTTGCCGGCGCAGGCTGGGTGACTGAAGGCATGTCAATTTATTTGGACCAACAGCTGAAACAGCAATTACGGCTATACAAACATGTCTTGATTGATACTGCACATTTTTTACAAGATTTGTATATGTTTTTACAGGAATATGATAAACCTTTTGATTTGATTTTAGTTACGTTAGATGTGGAGTCATTATTCACAAGTATTCCCAATGATAAAGGGTTGTTCATATTAAAAGGCCTCCTAGAAATCGATGGTGGCATGGATACGATAAAAACAGATTTTATATGCTTCTTACTGGAATTGGTATTAGAGAATAACTTGTTCCTATTTCAGGGCAAGTTATATCGACAGAATAAGGGTGTGGCAATGGGGACAAGTTGCGCTAATGCATATGCCAACTTAATAATGGTAGCATGGGAACAACAACACTTGTTGGGTCACCCGAGTATTTTATTTCATCGACGATTTGTCGATGATCTTTTTCTTCTTTGGAAGGGTAGTGTCATGGAATTGAAAGCTTTTCTTACATATATAAATCTTAATAGTGATTTCTTGAAATTTACGATGGAGTATTCCAATACTTCCATTAATTTTTTGGATGTTAACCTTCAAGTTGTCCAAGGTACTATTGTTACTAATGTATATAGGAAGCCCTGTTACTGTCCTAATTTTTTACATCGCAGCAGTATGCATAATCCTACTATATTTAATAATATAGTTAGGGGGCAAGCGTATAGGCTATCCAGACTTTGTTGCAATGACAGGATGCTGACTGATGAACTGTCAAGATTAAAATCTGACTTTATTTATAGAGGCTATGATAGCAAGGATGTTGATAATATTTGTAAGCAAGTTATTGCACAAAGGAATATACAAGCTAGACCATATTTTTCAAATAATCCTTACAAGAGAAGAGAATATGTTAACAAAGATAAAAGGGACCTCAGCCTTGTTATACCTTATGGGAATAATATTCACAAGGTTAAAGAAGCCATAAGCAAATGCTGGAATATTTTAACAGTAGATGATAGAGTTAAAGAGGTGGTAGGTGAAGGCCCAAGTTTTGTATATAAAAATAATAAGACACTGAAACAGCAACTCTGTTATCATAATCTGACAAGTACAAATCTCACTAATGGACCACCAACATGGTTTGATGGGACCAAAAAATGTAATAAATGCAAACAATGCATATATATAGATGAGTCCCGATACTTTAGGCATCCTGAAACTAGAAGACTTTGGGAACTTAAAGTGAATGGATCTTGTGATTCTAAAAATCTAGTATATGTAGCATATTGCATAAAATGCTTTCGTTTTTACGTGGGTAAGACTAATCGCACACTGAAAGAGCGCATTAGAGACCATTATTATAGTATAGCCAGGAGGGAAGAATATAATGCGCTGGCACGACATATTATTCAAGAAGGTCCTACACATATTTTTCAGTTTCAGATACTACATATACAATATATTAATCTTAGGTTAGGTAATATAGTGAATGATACAGAGTGCACAGAATTAGAATGGATTTTTAGGTTAGGTGCGCATAGGGGTTATGGAATGAATGATATGATATCTATTAAGCCCATATTAAGAGCTAGACACCTTAGACGATAGATTTTATATATTTTTTGCACTCTTTATAAAAGGGGAATATCTATATTCTTACAATAGTTTCTATAGTATCTTTAGAAGTTTTTAAATGTTTTTATTATAATTGTTATATTATAAGTTGTTTTAAATATATTATAATGTCAATGTGTTAGGCAAATAGATTATGCATGAGCACTTTAAATGGATTCAGCAATTAATCAATTAAGGGTTTGAATTTTATATAAATACTATTAAGTAAGTTCTTTGAACTGTTACGTCTGATGAAGCGGTTGGATCCGTGAAAGCGCTTACGTATGTTCTCTGTGTTTGGAATAAAAGCTATTTGAACTACGCTCTTTTTATCTGAGATTTGTTGGACTTGTTGTTAGAAGTATTTGAATTATCTGAACCATTATCCATATTTGCTGCTACGAAGGGATACTGTGGATATATATATATATATATATATATATATATATATATATATATATATATATAGAGAGAGAGAGAGAGAGAGACGCATACATAACACACCCATGTATCTACTGTATGTATATATATATATATATATATATATATATATATATATATATATATATATATATATATATCTAGAGAGAGAGATCGAGGGGGGGGCTAAGGTGGATAGACAGCATTACTGAAGCAATGAATAAGAATTTGCAAGAACTAAAAAAGTTTTTGACAGTGAGGCCTAGCATGCTGCAGTCCTTGAAGTCATTAAGCGTGGGGCTCAAGTAAATGACTAAACTACAATGCGCGCATGCACACACACACACACACACACACACACACACACACACACACACACACACACACACACACACACACACACACACACACAAAACTGTATCCATAGCTATCTATATTGATATGTGTGTGCATTTGTGTGTAACTAAATATATATTTATTTGGATGATAAATTATAATTTGTTGCAAAATTTGACATTTTCTGGTAGAAATATGGAAGTATAAGATTAAATCCTAACTGAAACTTAAAGGTTAAGCTCACAGTGGAACAGCCTCATCCCATCAACACCCCTTTAATATTTGTTTAATAATTAACATTGCCTTATGTGAGCATCTGTCAATACAGTCAGCTGAATGCATAATTTTGAGGAGAGTCCTTCTCTTAACGTTATTTGTTAACTACAAAATTACTTTTCCATGACATCAAAAACCTACCAAGCACTGGATAAAAATGTGTTACTTAATTCATTCATTTATTCATTCTTTTATTTGCTTTTATAACTGCTTTATGTAACTCACAAGCCAGTTCTGTTGTCCATGTTTTGTGAACTGTTCAGTGCAAAAATATGGGAAATGTGTGTGCAGATGTGTATACTCCTTCCAAATTTAGGGTTAGTGAATTAGGAAGCAACTATCCCTGAATTTAGAAGTTACAAAGTGAAGAAGCTAATCCTGGATAAGCTGTCACTCTATCACAGTTAACGCACACACACACACACACACACACACACACACACACACACACACACACACACACACACACACACACACACACACTTTTTAAGCTAACATGGACTCACTTAAGGCATGACAACATTTCACTAAGAAAATATTTCCACTATATGATCTGCCATTTTAGATGTTGATCAAAGACTACAACAGGATTCAGAAATGCAAATGTCATTTTTTTAAATAATTTATTTTACAAAAATTAAATGGAAGACCAAGGGAAATTGTTAGGAAAAGAATACATGGTTTCCATGAAGGCATGTAGAACAATGCCACATTTAAGTGTTTGGCTTCTTAAAACATTCAGCCTTCAGCAAATAATATTACGGAACAGTAGGACACTCAGATCCTTTGTAACAAGTTTCTCCATTATGTAGAATCAGATCAGTAAGAAAACATCTTCAATCAAGTTGGGTCTGTGTCTCACTTACTCCAAAAGAATAAGATAGTGTCACCCTAAAATAGTATAAAACAATTTAAGTATGGTCTTATTCTGCTGTTTATTTTACAGCTGTTGGTTTCAGAGAAAGGAACTTGTTCATTAACAATGATATGTAGAGATTAAATTTACTCATAAAGATCCCCTTAATATTTTCAATTAGCTTGATTCCTTATACATTTCAGGAGATGTTTAAATATGGGATGGCATCAATAATGGTTAAAAGTTGAATATCTTTAAGTTCTTTATATATATATATTTTTTCAAATATTTTATTGATTTTCAAAAAGACAAAACATAGGGCCAGATTCACGAAGGCTTGTATGGAGTCTAAGAGTAGAGTAAGACTCCATGCAGCCTACATGTCTGCCGAGCAATCCAGGAACAGCCGGCAGGGGCATGCAAGACAGCTCCTAAAATGACTCTTACACGGACAGGGTTAGGTTATGCAAATTACCTCATTTGCTGCCGAAAGCTATGCAAATGAGGTAAATTTGCGATCCAGGAAACCCTAACCTGTCCGAGTAAGAGTAGTGTTATTTGTAGAAATGTACTCGGTTGGCAACTGCGTTCCATTCTGCAAATAGCAAAACGGAGCCATGACAGCCCCGAATAAAGGAAGCATTCAGTTGAAGAAGCATGCCAATGGCCAAATATAAGGCCATTGGCATTTAAACATGTTGCAAATTAATAAAATCATTTTTTTTCTACGATCTCCAATGTTTAAGCATAGCGCAGCGCCGCGCAAATGTGCTGCGCTTTAAAAAACAGAAAATAATACAAAAATGGACAAAAATAGGCATTTCAATAAAAAATGTAATCTGCCATGCAGGTGAATGGCAGGCTGAAGACAACATGGCCACTGAGTAGGGGTTGCTATGGGGGGAAGCCAAATTCCAGAGATGTAACCAAGCATTAGTAGGCAATCCTATGCAAATGAGGGTAAGGATAGTGAATCCCAATTTTACATGGCATATGAGCCAAGTCCGTGGAGTGTAAGAGTAGGATAAGGGGAGTATCAGAGTAGAAGATAGGTGACATCATGAGGGGGGTATGTATGAAAGACTGTAAGCTCATTGGAGCAGAGTGGCATGTGTTCGCTGTCAGTCAGTCATCACTGGAAGAGGCGTGTCAACAGGTATCCTAGCTAAAGGCAAGAAATTGAAGGTGTACGCTATGGATAACACTAAAGTTTCTTGTACAAATGCCTACAATGTGTTTGCATGCCAGTGCGCACCTGTAAACCCGAGTAAGACTGTGCACGCATGTGTGCCTGTGTGCGTGCGGCTAAGCTGGAGTAAGCAAGTGTTAGGATGTGGAAACTCATGTAAGCCCGTGTAAGCATGTGTGCGTCTGTGTGAGCTGGTGTACGCGTGTTGGCACTCGTGTGTGCTTGGTTGCATGGCGCTGCCCCCTGTGGTAACAAAAGAGGGAAAAGGAAGAAAAACAAATAGTAGGAAGTTAATTAAGGAGACCTAGCATAGCTAGCAGGTGAAAACAATCAGAATCAGGCAATTACACAGGCAGTACAGTAGCCCAGCCCAGCACTTAAAACTCTGCAAACAACATTCCACCAGGGTTTTCTCAGAGACACTGCAACACTGCAGTATACTCAGAGAAGTGAAAACTTAAAAAGCTCTACTGAGACAAAAAAATGTTAGGGGCAGCCATTGCTATTATAAGGCGACATATGCAACATGCTGAGGGTGGTGACAATGCAAATGCTGCTGAGCAACCCACAGTGAGGAGACGGAGAAGAGTGTACAGGCCCAGGGAAACCTACCAGGGGCTACATGATCTGGAGATAGTGGAGAGCTATAGAGTGGACAGAGACCTCATGCAGCAAATTGTTGAGCTGTGCAGGCCACGCCTCACACACAGAACCAACAGAGGGGAACCCATTCCAGTGGAAACCAAGGTATGTGTTGGCCTAAGAATACTAGCAACAGGTACCTTCCAGAGACCAACTGGTGATATGATGGAGATTTCACAGGCATCAGCATCCCGGGTACTGCACCAGTTCCTGAATGCCATGTCAGCACATGTCGGTGATCATGTATATTTCCCCAATTCCCGCGAGGTATTGGCCAGCAATATGCATCTTTTCCAGCAAATAGCGGAATACCTTGAGGTAGTGGGTGCAATAGACTGCACGCACATATGCATCAAAGCACCAGCTGGTGAGCAGGATAGGGCCTACTTCAACCGCAAGGGCTTCCCGTCCATCAACTGCCAGGTCGTGCATGATGCCCAGGGCATAATACTGAATGTGTGTGCTGGCTGCTCTGGAAGCTACCACGATTCCCATATCTGACATCTGATGCAGCTGCACCAGACATTTGCCAATGGGGCATCCCTCATGGTCACCTAGTGGGGGATGCTGGATACGCACTGGAGCCGTGGCTGATGACACCCATCAGAAATGCACACACACCTGAACAGGAATGCCATAATGAGGCACACGCACAAACACAAAATGTAATCGAGTGTGTGTTTGGGCTGCTCAATTCACGGTTCCGGTGCCTGGACACATCTGGTGGAGCCTTGCATTACTCACCAACTACATGTACCCAAATTGTCATGGTATGTGCTATGCTACATACCATGATCCTGTGAAAACAGCTGCAGCAGGAGCAGCATAGGCCTGGGACAAACAGCCCCCCACCATTGCCAAGGCCATCACAGGCAGAGCGTGACTCGGAGGAGGAATGACCTAAGCCTGCCCCAGTAGGCAGAAGGAGGCATGCCCAGTATGCCTTGGCCTTGGCAAAGAGGCAACACATAGCACATACACTGGCTCAGTAGGAATCCCGGAAATGGCATCTCTCTCTGACTCGCACATATAGTAAAAGGGATGCCTAACTTGACACTACCTGTTTTCAAACATGTATAGGGAGTGTACTATGTGCATCCGACATAGGCAGCCCTGCAACACCACCTGAGGCATGATTGGCATGTTTTAAACAATATAAAGCAATGCTAAACAGCCTTTACCACTATTTAGTATATGTAAACAAAATTGCACGTGCTAACTAGCACAACTCTGGGCACTGTTGAGCAATATTGGGTAACGTTCAGCAGTGTTGGTTAACGTTGAGCAATGTTGGGCAAGTCCAGCCAAAGTTGGGCATAGTTGAGCAAAACCAGGTAAACATGCTCATATTTGCTCTACTGGTCTTTAAGCAGTCTGGTCTGCCCAGTATGAAAATAAAAAGCAGTGACAGTCCTTGAACCTAGTATACTGTGCACTATAGTCACAGTACTGAACCACTAAACCATGACAGTATTTCATGGTCAGACTGTATGAAGAAATGTTGATAAGTCTATGCAAAGTGTCATGGAAACCCTGCCGGCACAGCATAATCCTTGTAGATTTATGACACAAAGGTGAGCCCTGCAGTAAAAATACAACATGATTTTCAACATACATATAGTATAAATGTAAATATTGGGCATGCTCACACACGACAACCAATGTAGTGGACTTCAGACAGCAACATACTTAAAGGTCACACTGGGCATGCTCATGCATGAATAAATGAGGCAAATGTCAAGCAACAAAATACTGAAAGGTCAAACTGGGCATGCTCACACACTTAGGCCATGTCTGAGTACAGCAGTTGACCACACATATCTGGCAGTTGCATGTCTTAACCCAGGAACCTCTCACTATTCACTGATCCTGCCCTGTGCACACAGTTATATGAAAACAGACACATATATAATATATTGGAACCCTGTCATAATCAAATATGTACTACAGATACTTAGGTTGTTCACAGAAAGTGGAAAGGCATAGAAGATAAAAACCTGCAATCAGTATCATCAACAAACAATGTGCACTCCAAACATTATCCAATCCAGGTTATGGAAAAAGAATCTGGGAAGGAGTCCATAGAGAACCATGATGCTTCCTTCAGCTATGTCATAAATAGCAATGTACACTCATATATGTCCTGAGTCAGGGCCAACTTTAAATGACTGACAATGCCAACATCCTGTCAGACAGGCCCATACATACATACCCACCTCTCACTGACAAAAGGCCCTATCATCATACTAGGAGATATCACATGTAGAATGGGTGAACAGCTCCTTCCAAAGCTGAAAACATGGCATCAATGGAATTACATTTTTTTCCCAAATGTGTCATAAGTGAACTGCAGAACAAACAGACCCTGCACCTGAACAGTCTGTTGAGCCTCACCCTCTCTACAGGATATGAACCTGTTGAATGGGTTACAGCAACATCTGGCACACTCCACAAGTGTTGGTGCACAACAGACCATGGGAACTACAGTGTTATAAGCCTATGAAGTCAGATATGCAAGGCCATGGAGTCCATCATGACTGAAGTCATAAACAGAGCTATTGGAAGCCTAATAACACACAACCCTACCAACCTTGGTTTGGTCATGGGCAGATCATGGTTCCCAAACCTGCTAGACTGTTTACAAGGCAGTCACCCAGGACATACATTAATGAAATGAGCTACACACGTCCCACATAGATCTTGAATAGCCCTTTTCCAACATCCTAGACACATGTCGTATCCACAAAATCAACAACCTGTGCATAAATATGTATTGTCATCTGATGGATTGCCAACTGGGCCACAGATAGATCACACAAGGTAAGAATTGTGGAGTCCTGTTCAAGCTGGTAACACCTGCTGTCCCCCATGGCTCAGTCCTGGGATTGCATAAGACAAAGTGTACACACATTACCATGTCTAGTCTGATTATTTCAGCATCCTACAAATATAGCAGTGGAAATAAAAACACCCAGTAAAGCATCTAGCGTGTCATGTTAATGCGTACTTCTCTAATATCATAACATAGTTAAGTAGGGGTTTGAATCCTGTATTTGCTGAGTGAGTGTGTTGTGTATGATTCCCTTTGCGAGGGGTGCACATTTTGGGGACTAGGAAAATACCTGAAAAGTGGTATATTCATCTTTGGCAAGTCTGATGATGTCAGCATCCTACAAATATAGCAGTGGAAATGAAAATCTCCAGTAAAGCATATAGCATGTCATGTTGATGCATACTTTACTAGTATCATAACATAATTAACTAGGGGTTTGAATCCTGCAATTGCTGAGTGTGTATGTTGGTGTGTGATTTCCTTTGAAAGGAGTTCCCTTTTTGGAGACTAGGAAAATACCTAAAAAGTGGTATATTCATCTTTGGCAAGTTTGATGAGGTCAGCATCCTACAAATATAGCAGTGGAAATGAAAATCTCCAGTAAAGCATATAGTACGTTGTGTTAATGCATGTTTCACTAGTATCATAACATAATTAAGTAGGAGTTTGAATCCTACAATTGCTGTGTGGGTGTGGGGGGGGTGTATGTTGGCGTGGGATTTCTTTTGAGAGGAGTGCCCTTTTTGGAGACCAGGTAAATACCTGAAAAGGGGTATAGTCATCTTTGGCAAGTCTGATGATGTCAGCATCCTACAAATATAGCAGTGGAAATACCCCCCCCCCTAGTAAAGCATATAGCATGTTGTGTTAATGCGTATCATAACATTGTTAGATAGAGGTTTGAATCCTGCAATTGTTGAGTGTGTGTGTGTGTGACACTGTTGGCTAATGTGTTGTGGGTTTTGCTTTTACTACTGTATGACATATCAGTATAACACCAGTATGTGCATTGCACACTTCAGTTACCTGTGTGGCAAATACATATATGTACAAGTTGCCTCAATTAGTTCATAGGTGTGAAGCCTGCTGTCTACATGAATACATCTGTTACCTTTGACAGATTGTGCTGCTGCTTCTCAGACCTTAGGTCACATATGTATGTTTGTGACAAGGCCAGCCACTGTAGTGATCTGTGGACTAGGTCATTTGTGTCACACACACTCATGACAGTTTCTATAAACTAGTGTGAGTGAGGGTTCATGCCTGGGGTATATGTCAGACATGTTCAAACACAACAAAGTCTCTGTCAATAATGGAGAGTCATTATAGGTGTAATACAACTTTGTGGATATGCATACAAACCCCTTATTGCTTATGTGATACACAGAGGAACATCAGATTACCTTTGGAAATGTGAATACCAAAGGACAGATGATATAACACTTGGCTGTATGTACACATCGGTACCCATTCTACATGTTGGGGGCTACTACCTATGTGGTACTGTCGGGATACTATGTTTAGTAAATGTGGATGACTATGCTATAGTTGGCTTATAGCTTTATAGCATGGGCTGGACAACAGGTATCTGTCTGTATGATACCCTTGAGGAGGATAAGTGTCTCATCCAGAGAATGCATTGTAGGCCACTGTATGCACTTCCAGATGTGGACGGACATATCCCTAGTGTGTTTGCTTGTACATAAGAGGGCTATATGCCAAACAGGAGTGGTCCCAGGAATGGAAGGCGGTCAATACCACTGGTTACTGGTAAAGTATCCAAATGCTACTGAGTTTCCTACATCTGTGTGTCACTTGTCAAGACATCATCTAACAATTGGTTCTAGTCAGGCTGTTGAGGTTGTGTATACTACCAGAATGCAAACCAATGACAGATAGCAACAGTGTCACCCACAGCATAGTGTCAAACCATGTCATACACACATGTGCATCCAAGTTAAAGCATATATGTAGTGAAATGCATACTGGCCACCAATAGAAACTATGAAGTGTTAACACTGCGTAATACAGGGCATGTCACCCTTCCCATGTGTTCACTATGCACATACATGCAGACAGTGCATTTCCACCATGTTCAGAAATGTACACCTGAAAATCTGTACTGCACACATCACACACGTACTGTCCACTCACCAACACATGCTGCCAAAACTACACACATCAGCCAAGTGGCACATGGGCGGACAATACATTTTTGTAATTAATACTGTTGTAAACAATACTACATTGATAATCATAGCTTTAATGCATCATGCCTGCTCAGATATACCTACAAGGATATCATTACACGCTACTGTTGACAACATGCTAACACTGATACACTGTTATAAAGTCACCCTGTTCATCAGCACCATGTTAGCCTGTTCCTGCATCAGTGTGACAGATGACAGGAGGTGGCACAGTTTCATCATATGCACAGGGTATGTTGTTGGTTTGCCAGAGCCCGGCATTGACCCATCCAATCAACATGTATGTGTGTGTGTGTGTGTATTTGTGAGGGACAACAGTACAGCATGGGTCAATGTTGATGTAATGTGTGTGTGTATATGTTAGCCCTAGGTGTTTGGTTTATGTGTGTGTGTCTGCATGCACACAGTTCCACCATGTGGCTGCCATATACGGGAGGTTGTGGGACAGCCACAGACTGTACCTGCCAGGCTGTACAGATCACCGTCTCTGGCCATGGACACAGTACCTGTGTCTGGCAGGGGTACCACGGACAGTATCGGGTACTAAGCCAGACTGGGTACTATCATCAGAGGCAGAGGGATGTTGACTGGACCCATGTCCCTGCTGGGACTGGCCAGAGCCACATCCAGGTGGTCTTCTATGACAGTCAATTGACAGCCCAGCCCCAACATTGCTGGGGCTGGTACTGCCACTACGGGAGCGGCTGTAACTTGTGTGTCATCTGTGACGACTGCCAGCCAATGATGTTGCTGGCATATGTCCACGTTGATGTCTCAGCCATCCTGCACTGTCCTGGCACATGGACATGACATTGCAGAGGACATCTAATGTCTCCCCCCAATGTCTATCAATGACCTCGGTGTAATTATGGTCGGCACCGGCAAGGTCACGGATACTGTCATTGATAGCGGTGTTATAAGCCCTCTGCGCCCTTAGTCCCTGTCTGGTGTACCATTCCATACATGCCTGTGCCTGCATTACAGCCTGGAACATACCTGAGGTTGTAAGACCTGTGGAGGCATGTCTGCCAGGGAAATTAGGACCAGCAGTGCTCCCATGAGAACCCCTGAACATCTGCCTATGTGGTACCATTCCAGGAATCTGGGTATGGCTGCTGTGAGGGGATGCATGTGCCATAGATACCACACTATCCTGGTTAATGCCTACAGTATGCTGTCCCTCAACTAAGGCCATTGGTGATGAGGGATGTATTGGCAGTATGAATGTGCACATAGATGGGGTGGAAAGCTGTGTACTGTCGATTGGTGGCCCAGCAGACTCTTTCAAACCTGCCTGTGGCACAACACATATATCATCATTTCCACTATTTGTGGCAGTGTCTTCAGGTTTCCTGCTGCACTCAACCAACACAACTTCAGCACCTGTGAGAGGAAGACAGGAAACACACTTTACAATCTGTACATGATGTTAGCACACATGCACACATGAACACATGCACACATGCAAACATGAACACATAAACACATGAACACATGAACACATGCACACATGAACACATGAACACATGAACACAAATACACTACTCATTAAAGTAGACACACACACACACCAACAGCAATCCAGAGCATACTCATTAGTGGTTGATGGTGGAGTACAATATCACAAGCCAAAGAGTCCTAACACACTTGTCAGCAAGCAGGATGTGTGTTGCTCAACAGCATGCATTGCGAGTGTAGAGAGTCCTTGTTAATAACAGTATACATGTCTTTGATGCATGTGTGTTGTTCAATGATTGGCCTCACCCTGGAACACAATGTGTAGATGGACACAACATTACTGTGCAAGTATTAAATGCTTTTCAATGTCCTGTGCAACATCACTCATAGGTATACATACCATGGCTGGATGCACACAACTGTCAGATGTATAGCAATGAATGGTATATGTAGTACTGTAGTTACTGTAACTGGATGTAGTGTAGTACCATGAGCCATCATCAGGCAGCATCATGTGCTCACTCAAGGCCACTAATTTGTGCCACACTGGCAACTATCTTGCTGTACATGAACTGCAGCACTGTGGCTACATTAACCATCTTTCAGGCAGTTGTTACATGAGTATGTAAGGTGTTCAATAGGGAACATTGCCAAACATGAATATATTGTGTATTGAAGAGTGTCGCACTGCCCCATGATAGGCCTCTACCCCTCAGGTATAGTATGTGTGCTGTGTGGATGACATTTGGGATACTGGAGTCTGACCTTACAGCAGGTGTCTAAATACGCCATGTGTATCATATTAACACGTACTGCATATGACAAAGTGGTGTATGTTGTGTGCATGTGTAGTGACTCTGCCTATACAATGTCCACTACAGTGTACCACAATTGTTTGGGATGCTCAGTGTATTGCATGTGTTTGAGGCAGCTACTCATGTTACTGGGATGTGCATAGTCCCACAGAAAACATGCACAGCATGTATTATGTGTAGGTGTTATACATGTGTATATGGCCTACAACTCACCTATGACATGCACATGTTATTTAGCGAAAACCACCGCTAATGCAAAAGCCAAGAACTCAACTCAGGCCAGTCCAAAAAGTAAAAAACATGAAAAACAACACATTTTATTAAGCCACTGTAAAAGCTTTTTGTTAGTACCTTGCACTAACTTCCTCAGACAAGCAAAACATTCCCACCATTACAAGTGAGTTTAAATACCAGCATTGAAACCCTTAACCATGCCCCTTGCTCTCCCTTTAGCTCCTTAAAGGTACAGATCACAGCTAACTAAGGTGCATTTGCAATTCTCTATAAACATAATAAAAAATAAAAAATTCATACACCAAGACTGTAATAATAGCAGGCTTTGAAACTTTAAGAAAAAAGCCCAATATTTTGATTATTAAACTGTATAAAGTAGATAAATATGTAAAATATATAATAACATAAAAATAACGATGTTCAACCTACAGCATAAATACTAATAATGGAAGTGCAACGCTTCCTAATCAAAAATTACCTATGCATACATTGTATCTTGCCTGCTTTCAAGTAAAATAACTAATGTAATGATTATAATAAATATAATGAAATTAATACATACTGTCCTAAGTATCTAAATAACTAGAACAGCTACCCAAGAAGAATAATATAATATTAATCATATCTCACCGAATAATAAAAATAATAATATGGAAATATAAAATATGACATGTAACATATAACATAACATAAATTTAGGCTACTCAGTGTAGGTTTAATACGGTCATTAAATAAAACAGGTCTAAAAGTTAGTGTATCTAGACCAATTATTAAGGAATTCCCAATATTATTCTAGCATGTCCAAAGGTCAGTTGTCAATCTCTTCTCCGGTCCAGCTGGTGAATCTGGGAATCTTGAGGCAATGTTACAACTGCCTCATGTACACAGACAACCCTCTCCTCCTCCCAACAAATTCCAACACATTTGAGAGATGCAACCATATAGCAAAATTGGAGGCTAAGCTCTCTCAACTCAGTACTGGCATAACCAGTCAGGAGGAGAAGGAAACCACACTCACTACAATTCCAGTCTCACATAGACCTACCACAACAGCAAACCAAACACATAATCACACAAAAACATACTCGGAGGCTCTAAATAAAGATCTGCCTAAGCAACAGAGACCTCCAAAGCAGACACCCAAGCAACCGCTACCCCAAAACAAAACACGTGCAACACATATCTCACAAAGCCAGTGTGCCGAACAGTCACAGCCCTTAAGACTAAACAACACACCTGATACACTTATAATAGGTGACTCTATCGTCAGGCACACTGACGTCCCGCTCACCAGGCTGAACAAGGAGAGGGTCATGGTGAGCAGCCTGTCGGGTGCTAGGATCCGCCACATTACACAAGCACTCAGGTCACTCCAAGGCAAGTACAAATATGACTCAGTCATTGTCCATGCTGGTGTGAATGACCTGAGACGTACCTCCCTGGACTACATGAAAAGAGACATAAAGGAGCTCTCTGAGCATGTAGCCCAGACTGGTATGACCCTGACCTTGAGTAGCATTTTACCCTCACCAAGAATGTTGCCACAATATGAAGACAAGATGATCAATTTCAACAATTGGCTTAAGTACTGGTGTCATTCAAAGGGGATCCAATGCCTGTCAGCTTGGGATGATATGCTCGACAAGCCACGATGCTTCGCTAGGGACGGCTTGCACCTGTCACCCCTGGGCTTTTGGATATTGGCGAAGGCTCTTGCTACCCCCATAGTGCCTTTTTTAGGCAAGGCTCAAAAGACAAACCCACCTCCATAGGTATCACAAGGGATAAGAAACTAAGAGTAATGCTACTCAATGCCAGAAGTCTAAACCTCAAGATGCACTCGAAACTCTCCTTAGCATGGAGAACATCGATATCTGTGCAGTAACAGAAACCTGGTTCAGGGCTCTTGAGAGCACCCCAGCACTACCAGGTTATACCTCATACCATGCTTTTTGGCCCCAAAACTTGGACCGAACCACAAATGGAGGGGGAGTATCGATATTCATCAAAGATACCCATACCTCCAGGTTGGTGGCAAAGCACAAAGCATCAGAGACTATCCATGTGCAACTAACAGTGGGTAAAACTGCCTTCCAGTTTATAGCCTGCTACAGACCACCCTCCCAAACCCAGGAAACCCACTCGGCCTTCCTGAGAACACTGGAAAATATGAAGGTCTCTCCAAACACCATTATATTGGGCGACTTCAACTACCCAAACATAGACTGGGAGCATTACTCTAGCTCCAACACCCTAGCCCAAAGGTTCCTAGAATTTATAAACTCAAATGCTATGGAACAACTTGTTACCACTCCCACAAGAGGAGAAAACATACTGGACCTCATCATCACCAACATGGGGACTCTATGCTCCAGACCAGAAGTGTATCCCTCACTGGTAAGATCAGACCATAAACTAATCTCACTGGATATTCACATCCCGACCCCACCCTCTGCCCAGAAAACTACAGTGAAAAACTTCTCTAAAGCAAATTTCACACTCCTCAAAATGGAGGTGGAATCCTTCAAAGCCCCCGGGCCTGTGGAAAATATGGCCCAGACTGCAGAATCCTTTATAAACGCATTCTATAAACACCTTCAGGAATGCATGGATCATGCGATCCCAAATAAAACCAAGACCCAATCCTCCAATGGCAGATGTCCTGTCTGGTGGACCCCAGCCATAAACAAACTATACAATAGAAGGAGGAAGCTACTAAATGATGGGAAGGCATCACTGATCAGTATTAGCAAAAAACTACGGGCACTCATAAAATTGTCTAAGGCCAGCTTCGGGAGAAAAATTGCACAGGACACTAAGGATAATCTCAAGGCGTTCTTTAGTTATGTTAGGAACCTGGGTGGTAATTCCCAGATATGCTCAGAATTAGTCCAAAATGACAAAAAATACACTGATCCCACAGACATTGTCAACATCCTAGCTGACAGGTTCAGCGCAAACTTGCCCCCCCCTCCCCACCAAAATGGCAAATGTCTATCCCAGCAGAGAGCTGCCCCCCTGACATCTCAGATGCTCAGGTAAGAGTCGCCCTCTCCAAAGCAAAAAACACAGCATCAATGGGACCAGACGGTGTCCCGGGCTGCATTCTACATGAACTCCAAGAAGAGCTAAACCCAAACATAAAATTACTTTTCAATCTCAGCCTTACTACAGGATATGTGCCCAAAGAGTGGCGTTCAGCAACAGTGGTCCCTCTCCATAAAGGTTGTGCCTCAACGGATCCTGAAAACTATCGCCCCATAAGCCTGACTAGCTTGGTCTGCAAAGCTATGGAAAGGATCATCATGGACCTCATAAATAAAGATATTGGGGACTTACAGACACTGGATCCTACCCAGTTCGGCTTTGTTAAGGGCAGATCCTGCCTCTTAAACCTGGTTGATTTCTTTGAAACTGTCACCAAGGCCATTGACGAGAGGAAGGTGGTCCACACAGCCTAGCTGGACCTTGCAAAAGCCTTCGATACAATACCCCACTCGGGCATTATAGATAAGCTCACCAGCTTAAATATAAACCCCTATGTCACTAGATGGATTGCAAACTGGCTCAAGGACAGAACCCACATGGTTAGAATTGCTGGAGCCATGTCAGACTCCAAACCAGTTACAAGTGGTGTCTCACAAGGTTCAGTCCTGGGACCTCTCTTGTTCGGTATATATTTCTCGGAGGTACAGGCCAACACGGAAGGACTGTGGCTGACCAAGTTCACAGATGACTGCAAACTGGGTGCCATAATCAACTCTCCAGCCAACACAAGCATCCTCCAAAAGGGCCTCATAGAAACAGACAACTGGTGCCAGAGCCATGGCCTCAAGATAAATGCCAAAAAGTGTATAGACTTCCCCTTTGGCAAAAACAAAGTGCCCACAAATTACCACATAGGTGGTAATCCATTAAGTACAGAAGAAGTAATTAGGGACCTGGGGACCCAAGTTGATAGCAATCTCTCATTTGACAACCACATAGCCAAAGTGGTTAGAAAAACATTTTATATAGCCCACCTAATCATGAAGGGATTCACATCTAGATCAGGGGAGGTCATCATGAATCTTTACTCATCCCTCATCAGGCCCATAATTGAGTACAATGCCCCTTTTGGGATGTACCTTACCAGACACCTGCAGCAACTGGAAAGACCCCAAAAGTACCTCACCAAGATGATCAAAGGGCTCAAGCAGATGCCATATGCTGCCCGGTTAAAGAAACTCCAGCTCTACTCAGTGGCTGTTCAGAGGTGATCTGTGCCTGATGTATAAAGCCATGTCCAACCCGGAATTAATGGACATGCTGCACCTCAGAAAATCCAAATCCCATCGAGCCACGCTGAGAGACTTGAACCTCAGCACTGAAATAAATAGGACATGCTGGAGGGACAGATTCATAACCCAGAGGCTCCCTTCACTCTGGAATAAAATCCCAGTCCAGGTTAGGCAGAGTCCCTCATTGACTCTCTTCAAGAGGAATCTTGATGAGGGGATGGAAGATCGTAGGTTTACCCCAGGTATCACTTCTGAGTCACTGTTAGAAAGAGGCACAGTATACTAACCTCGAAAAAGGGCATAGCAAAATAAATTTAAAATGGGTGGTGAAAGCCAAACACATTCTGGCTATTCTTATAAATGCCCTAGGGCAGATAGCCTAGTATGAACCTATGAACCTATGAACCTATAAAATTACTAAATAATAAAATATGAATCAATAATATATATTGTAAAATACTGTATAATCATAATCATAACAATAACTGATAACTATTAACCCTCCACCACTGTTGACTAATAAAGAGTTATAAAACCGTTAATTTGTCGACTCTCAGTTTTTCATTTTTTGACTCTCATTTAAAAAAAAAAAAAAAAAAAACTGTGAGAATAAACAGCTCGTCACCTCTTCAGACTTTTAAGTTTTAAAAAACAACTAATGGATAACGAGCTGTTAAGACCAGGGGGGCGATATGCTTCCAATCTTAATTTCCAAAAAAGCTCTTTACATTCTAATCTATATGTCTCAGGTCCATAAGAATTGGTATTATACAGTTGATCTATAACCATAAATGTAAACTCATGGTTTGGGTTGTTCTGAATGTGCATAGCCAAAACATTGTCCATTTTCATTCTTCTTAAGGCATACAAATGCTCGTACATTCTTTCCTGGAGTTTCCTCTCAGTCTTGCAATGTAAAAACTAGGGCATGATGAACATTGAGCAAGGTATACCACTTGGTTACTGGAACAAGTGAAACATCCCCTGATGAGGAATTTCCTGGTCTTAACTGTAAAGGCTGTACCTGCCTGGACAAATCTGCAATACTTGCACATATTACATTTATACATCCCTGATCTTGGTGTTACTAAATTTTGCGTAGATTCCGGAATATTTTTGATGTTAGGGCCCCTTCTGTATGTTATCAATTGGGCTTTATCAAAAATTGGACCTCCAAGTAACTCAGGGGATAGTAATCACCAGGTCCTCTTAATTATAGTAACTATGTCATTGGCATCTGTATGAAAAGTTAAAATAAAATTGGACCTGGACATGTTTCCCTGAGAATCAGGGCATACAGGTGATGGTGAATGACTCAATTCAGGAACAGCATGACTCAAGATAGAAGAAAAATAGCCATTAGCTCTCTTGGTCTTAACTTCAAAACACAACTCATCAATCAAGGTTTCTGGATAACCTCGATCCAGAAATAAATTGGCTATGAAATCACACTCTTCCAAAAATTCACTATCCCTTGACACCATCCAAGCTGCTCTTACAAGTTGTCCTTTGACTATAGCCTATTTCTGGTGAAGTGGATGGTCACTATCATAATGTAGATAAGAATTAGAGAAAGTTGATTTTCGATGGATCCTGGCTTCAAACTGACCTAGATTTCCTGTCTTTATAAAGTTCCACATCCAAATAGGATATTTTCTCCATGTCTATTGTACAAGTAAATTTCAAAAAGTCAGACGAATTATTGAAGCCGATCACTAGGTCTTGGGCTTCTTTCAGTGAGCCATTAAACAAGATAAAAATGTTGTCCAAGAATCTTATGTACAGAACGGCTTTCTCTTGAATAATATTATTGGGAAAGGCAAACGTTCTTTCCCAATGAGTCATGACCAAATTAGCTACACTGGCGTCACACGGAGACCCCATAGGCACACCAATCAACTGATGGAACCATCTGTTATTGAATGTGAAATAGTTACATGTCAAAATAATATTCAACAATTCGCTCACCATAGATATCTCTTTGGGTGGAGCTTGGTAATAAATCATCTCCGATTGAATCCATTCAAGTGCTACCTCATGGGGAATTGAAGAATATAAATCAATGACGTCAATGGTCAGAAAATAGGCATTTCCTTCAAAGGTAGCTAGTCCAACTTTTTCCAAAAAGGACCAAGAATCTCTGGCTATGTGTGGTACCTGCGATACATATTGTTTGACGATGGTGTCTACTACTTTCGCTGCTGCATAGGTAATACTACCCCTCACGTTCACTAATTGGTGCATAGGGGGACCACCAATACTTTTATGAATCTTGGGATTCCCAAATAATGCTCGAATGCATGGTGAGGGTACTGAAATACAATTGTAAATGTCCATATCCAGAGACCCACTAAAGAACATATCTTCAAAGTATGACCGCACACGGTTCATACTAATATTCAATTCATTCTTAGATACTTCTCTATAAGTCTCTGTAGAAAGTATCGCTAAAAGTCTATCTATATATTCGTCCTGTTCCATAGCTACTAATCCACCTCCTTTGTCAGGTTTCATTATTCTAATAGAAGAAGAACTGAGAGCTTCCAATGAGTCCAATTCAATCTTGGAAATGTTGAAGTGGGTCTGTTGTTTACACTTAAGCAAATTCCTAATGTCCTAATGAACACTCACAAGCAAGGGGCCAAAGGTGGATTATATGTACTTGGAATGTGATATAATGGCCTTGGTTGAACCGTCTCTCCCAATAAAAGGGCCAAGTTCAACTTTCTCACAAAAAGTTTGAGGTCTAAAATTGATTTATCAACACTAGCATGTCTAGAGGGTATAAAAGTTAAGTCCTTGGCTAAAATGTCAACAAGGGGTTGGGAGAAAACAAAATTTGAATAATTATATATTTTGAAGTCCTTCCCTGTGTTATATATCACTTCAAAGGGTTTACTTGATCAGGTATTAGAAAATCTAACATCTTCCATCAGTTCTTCCTCGATTTGTATTTGTTTCTCGTCATTCTGCTCGATGTTTGTTGAGGAGACGAGACTTGTGTTTGAAAATTTACCCCGACAAATCCTGTATCGAATTGACTTGGATTATCAATATTATCTCCCTACTCCCCTCTCCTTCTAGACTCAGTCTCTCTTGAATGGCCCCCTTGTTCTGCTCCATAACTGGTGTTATATCGCCCTCTCCACAGGGCCTCACTGGATGTTTCGGTAGGTTAGGGTTAATTTTCAAAAAATTACCCTGAGACTTAGGGGGTTTTGGATATGCTACACCATCATTATAAGCCTTAATGTCTCTTTGTAATTTTTTGACTTTAGTTGAGGTAATCTTTGTTATATAGTGGTCAATAGTAGTCAATACTAGTATATGACCTCTCATATTCAAATCTATACCTTGGGAAACAAACATAAGTTTTTATCTCTTCATCTAACATGGATAATTCCTTATTCAACTCATTAATAGTCTCTTGATAATGTACACTAATTAGGTTTAACAACTCATTCCCATGTCTATCAAACAGGACTATCAAATCCTGGTGGAATTTAGAACCTTCCTCTAGCCCTGTTGGGTATTGCCAGGTTTGGAGGCCTTTAGGGACTATGTATGCTTGCCTACATTCATTGAAATATGCCACCTCAAGTTGTAATTTTCTACTTTTAAGTAGTTTTTGATCAAATACATGTAATTTAGTAGTCAGACTCACATTCTCGTGTTCAATAACTACATTACTAGCTCGGTCGTTTTCGAATCCAAAACGGAATGACCTATTAATCCATTCATTTAAATTAAAATTCACATACATTCCCTTTTGGCCATCTGAGATGTTGTTCTGTTGTTGTGCTAAACCAAGTGCACCTGGGGGGCTCTTACAGCCACTTACTAAATTTTTCATATTCCCTTCTCGTTCTTGCGTCAACAAATGAGTTGTAAGGTTAGGTAAAACCTCCGATTCATTCATAATTCCATTAGGTGAAGTCAAACCCAAAGATCCAGTTAAAGGCATCCGCAAGGAGTGTGTTTGTGAAGTATTAAGTCCATTTAATAATGAAGCACTCTGCGAAAGACATTCCACATGTTGCGTTAAGTTTTCCACTTTCTCAGTGAGAAGGTTGATTAAAATAGTTAAATCTCCTGGCTCTGGCATAGTTCCTGCTGGCGATGAAGTGGTGGACATAAAAACACCAAAGAAATAAACTTTCAAAACCGGAAAAACAAACTAGTGAAAACCACCGCTAATTCAAAAGCCAAGAACTCGACTCAGGCCAGTCCAAAACGTAAAAAAACATGAAAAACAACAAATTTTATTAAGCCACTGTAAAAGCTTTTCGTTAGTACCTTGCACTAACTTCTTCAGACAAGCAAAACATTCCCACCATTACAAGTGAGTTTAAATACCAGCATTGAAACACTTAACCATGCCCCTTGCTCTCCCTTTAGCTCCTTAAAGGTACAGATCACAGCTATGGTGCGTTTGCAATTCTCTATTAACATAATAAAAAATAAAAAATTCATACACCGAGACTGTAATAATAGCAGGCTTTGAAACTGAAAGAAAAAAGCCCAATATTTTGATTATTAAACTGTATAAAGTAGATAAATATGTAAAATATATAATAACATAAAAATAATGATGTTCAACCTACAGCATAAATACTAATAATGGAAGCGCGACACTTCCTAATCAAAAATTACCTATGCATACATTGTATCTTGCCTGCTTTCAAGTGAAATAACTAATGCAATGATTATAATAAATATAATGAAATTAATACATACTGTCTTAAGTATCTAAATAACTAGAACAGCTACCCAAGAAGAATAATATAATATTAATCATATCTCACTGAATAATAAAAATAATAATATGGAAATATAAAATATGACATGTAACACAATCATTACATTAGTTATTTTACTTGAAAGCAGGCAAGATACAATGTATACATAGGTAATTTTTAATTAGGAAGTGTCGCGCTTCCATTATTAGTATTTATGCTGTAGGTTGAACATCGTTATTTTTATGTTATTATATATTTTACATATTTATCTACTTTATACAGTTTAATAATCAAAATATTGGGCTTTTTTCTTTCAGTTTTAAAGCCTGCTAGTATTACAGTCTCGGTGTATGATTTTTTTATTTTTTTATTATGTTAATAGAGAATTGCAAATGCACCTTAGTCAGCTGTGATCTGTACCTTTAAGGAGCTAAAGGGAGAGCAAGGGGCGTGGTTAAGTGTTTCACTGCTGGTATTTAAACTCACTTGTAATGGTGGGAATGTTTTGCTTGTCTGAAGAAGTTAGTGCAAGGTACTAATGAAAAGCTTTTACAGTGGCTTAATAAAATTTGTTGTTTTTCATGTTTTTTACGTTTTGGACTGGCCTGAGTCGAGTTCTTGGCTTTTGAATTAGCGGTGGTTTTCGCTAGTTTGTTTTTCCGGTTTTGAAAGTTTATGCACATGTTATTTGCTATATCAAATGTAGAACACTCACCAGCATGGGTCTGCTGTCTTGCTGTCACACCAGAGGGACCTACAAGGATTTGAGACAGTTTGTCAGTGTCAACAACTATGGCATTGCTGTTGTGAGTTTGCAATTTTACAGTAGTACAATGGTTGACAGTCACAGGCATACAGATTATGTTTCAAATTATCAGTATTACACAACACCAGGCTCCACATCTTCTAAATACACAGTACACATCTGACATATGCATGTTCTAACAATCAAGCTAACAGTAGTCTACAGATATGCCATGTCACCTGCACATTCCGAGTCAACTTGCTGGGTGACTCCGGCCTCCATGATGACACATGTCTGTTGTAGTGGTTGGCCAGGAGCCACCATGCTGAGGAGCAGCTCTTCCACTCTGGTGAGGTCCGGATGTAATGCTACACCACCACCTGTGGCAAGCTGTTGTCTGCGGACATCAGAGGCATGCTGCCGGACATGTCTAATTAAATCACTGCAGTGATGGCGTACCTGCTCATAAGTCTGGTTATGCATGCCTTCATCATTAACCCGACGGGCAACATCTTGCCACAGTGCAGTGCACTCATGCTGGTCCTGGCTGGTTCTGGAGAACAGCAGGGTGTGATGTACTAGGGTGGATATAATGATTTCGTCCTCTTCATGGGAATACGCAGGGTTGCGGTGGTGAGACATGTCCCTGGAAGACAAAAAAACAATAATTGTGAGCAAGTCATGTGGCACACTTAACATTCTAAAGTACAGATATCAATGAAATGCCATATATAACAACATATTGGCTGTCAGTAGATACACACTTTTAATACCACATATCAGTGCTCAGCCCACAATTGCCTGACAGCGCCTGGCACGTGCTGTATATTAAACCATGTTCTGCACAGCAACAAAGTGAAACCAGTATGTAAGACTATACAACAGTACATGGCACACAGTATGTGACACAATGCACCACCTAGAAATATGTCATCCATTGAAATGATTGTAAAGTACAGTTACAGTACTACCAGTACACCACACTATTGTTGATAGCAAACCCCTAAGTAACATATGAGCACTTTCATCAATATAGGTGGCATAATGCTGTACTACTCTATACATGTTGCTAGATATGCACTTATATCCTGTAACACACATATGACCGAGGCCATGTTACAGGCATACCCACACACACATCAGACATACCTGCAAGACACAAAGGTATGGCAACCCTGATGAGCTTTACCTGTGTACCATACAGTACTGTGTGTCAGCACTTACAAAACCTTATGCCTGAGTTATGTAATATGTGAGGAGTACAGGTAACAAACAAAACAGTGTTTCCAAGCAATGTGGATATACACCATACTGTGCTGTTTAGGCCTACAGCTTCAGGCAGTACTACAGTTCATACGGGATTTGTATTCACTAGTGTTAACAATCAATAAGCATACATGTACTGCTTTAGCCTACAATGGCACACTACAGTTAACACCATGGGACTATGTCACACGGTATGCCATACTGCTTTTCCTGCCTAGCAATGGCATACATATCTTCTGCAGGAATCATAGCTAGAACACTACATACCATGATATAAACAGTTTCCCACTAGGCTATCACACATATACACAACGTTGACACATTCATCTATACATTCACCATCACACTCAGTCAACCTCACATAGCAATTAATGCAACATGTACATGTGTGTGTATCAGGTCCTAGGTAGCTAATGGGCTATTAGCCGTAGGGCCTATAGAAGCCTAGCCATACAGTAC
Source organism: Protopterus annectens (assembly GCF_019279795.1). Lineage (NCBI taxonomy): Eukaryota > Metazoa > Chordata > Ceratodontiformes > Protopteridae > Protopterus > Protopterus annectens. The sequence goes on along the minus strand of NC_056726.1, from coordinate 1,143,053,806 downwards.
CCTGCCCTTCAACACCCGTGTCATTTAAGTTCATGTGCAGAGCCACAGAGGTGATTCCCGGGTTGTATTTCCTATCTCACATCCATTCATCATGATTATTCATAACGACTGCTAATGAGGACCTTTCTTTGCTATTGATAGGTAGTTAGTTCCAGAGTATGTTATGTGTCTGAGATGAGAATGTACCACTCCAGCGTGTTCTGCTTTTTGACGTTACAAGGTTTAGATCAGTACAGTGTGTAGCTTGTAGGGATTTTGATCTGTTTACATGGAGCATGTCCAACACCTGCGGGTTTGGCATAGCTTTGTATGTTAGGCAGAGGTTGCCTCTGGGTAGGTGGTATGCAACACAGTGTAGCCATGGTTTTGTAAGACAGTCTGCATAGGGCATCTGTTTGAGTCTGGTAATACTCTTTGTGAGGTATGTGCCTGGTGTCTACAGTTGTTGTAAATGTCTTCTGAGGTACATACCACAAGGGCCATTGTACTCTATGATGGGTTTTATGACTGATGAGTAGAGTGGAACATTGACCTCTTTTTCCATGGATGACACACCTTTTCTGATGGCATGTGAACCGTACACAGTTTACATGACTAGTGTGGCACTGTGCTTATCAAAAGGGACACTATTGCCCACCTGTATCCCATGGTCACATGGTGGGAGGTTGGCATAATGGCTAAGGTGTTTACCTTACAGAGACAAGGTGCAGGGTTTGATTCTCACATGGGGTAACTGGCTAAGCTTAAAATGGCCTGAAAGGGCAGTTAGCCTAGTATTAACCTATGAACCTATGAACCTATGTCACTTATCACACGTTCAGTGTGGAGTAGACTACCACCTATATACAGGGTTTTTAACAAAAGGAATGGCAATACATGTACAACATTGAGCTTGAGTGTACATGTAAACATCCATTGGTGTACATATAGATTTACATATAGGCATATATACAATCCACCTTTCATGGTGGGAATATCAATTATGCAAAGGTTGAGAAGGATACAGTTATGTAATAATATTGCACAGTCTTGTGCAGAATGCATTGAGGGTATTCTCAGCCCATGCATCGTTAGCAGGACTCTTTATCTGGAAGACTGAATACTTAACAAATCATACCCACAGCATTTAAGCACCACATGTCATATACCAGCACTGTATGCTGTCTTGTTTGCCACACACTACAACCTACATAACAATATGCACATAACAACCTTCACCAACATATATATGTCCACCCTTCACAAACAGTTGTAGTATGTCCCTTGCTCTGTGCAAGTGTACAGATGCTAATATATCTGACACATAAATATCTCTCCATATGTGTGTGCCATACACACACATGGTCCACACTGTTGTAAGTCCGTACACCTCACAGATGAGCTGTTGGGCCTTGCTACAACATGAACAGTTGGCACATGTGTGCACACAGTAATATTACAAGAAGTATATATAGCTGCAAATTCTACCTTACTATACTAGCCTGGTACAGCAGTTGACAATGCTAAGCTACACATTATATTACTATCCTGCATGTCTTACTCTGTCACATCCAGGTTTATATAGCTGTTTGCACTACTCCCCCAAACAGCCATTATACACAGTACTGTACAGAACATAGATAACATGATCAGATGTTTGGCATTTAATGCTGAGCTACATTTGTCACAGTTATGTCCCACTGCACACAGCTGCACGCTAGTTTGTCCATGGCAGTAGTTATGCATGGCATCAGTGCATACATACCAACTGCTGCCACATATGCATGTTTCGAAGTATGTACAGTACTCTTCATAAACATCTACTACTTGCCAGTAACTACATGTCTGTTACATACCTGTTTGTCAGTTGCAGGTCCGTCTGTGTATGTTTTGACAAAACTATTTTCTTGGTTTACTGTATTTTTTGGTATCAATTAAGTAATGTGTGTTTTTATTTATCTTTTTTTCTTTGGTTATTAATTAAGTTTTTTTTTTACTTAATATTTTAGGTTGGTAATTAAGTAACTTTATTGTTTTACTTATTTATTCTTTTTTAAGTAATATTCTTTTTGTTGATCTCCTGGATCTATCAACACTCCAAATCATGCAATGTAATGATTGCATTTGGGGATAGCAAGTACAGTCTGCTTTTATAGGTATCTGTGCATGTGCATGTGATGCCCTCTGCTCCAATTGGTGCCCAGCATTTGGTAAATGCATACAGCCTGCTGTGTGGTAATTGCAGTACTCACTGTCATAGCAACCCACTGTAATAAATTGCTAAGTTATGTAGGTGTAGCCCTTTCATATTTCTAGAGTGGGGCCCATGCTTATTTGCTGTGGACACTGTTGTTCCATTCAGAAAGTTGGTATACTTCTTATATCTGAAGTTAGGTTTGTAGCCAGTGATGTACATGTTGTACTCAGACCTGACTGTTGCCACTTCCAGTACAGAGATATCAGTGTAGAGTTTAGCTCACCCCTACAAATGCTTACACAAGATATATGTGAGTATGTAGTTTCTTTTCTGCTTATATGAATAACTGCCATACAGACGTAGTTATTACAATGTATTCTTTTGGCACATGAACTGTTTGTGAACTGTTATACTGTGAATATTAATGTATTCACTTCTGCAGGGTTTGTGCTTTTTATTGTTGACATTAGCACAGGATTCTCAAGAAAACTGGACAATTCCAGTACTGAGTATGCCTACCTACATCCTTGGTAGACCCTGAACACACAAGTATATTGTAAATTTGGGGGGGAGGATGCAGACATACAGAGAGCATTATGTATTATTGTGTGAATGTTATCTTTCTGGACTTAAAGGGTTGGTGTGTACCTGTTAGTTTACCAAGGCAGGTGGTCTGTCTGCATAGTTCCCAACTGTGAACTGATCCAGATGGTAGCCAGATGTTAGCCTGTTATTCTTTGTCTGTGCAACCCACGGATGTTTACAGCACTGGTACAATGACATTGTTACAGTCAGTTGCTACCAGTACATGGCTACATCCTTTGGTATTTCTGTGTTGTACTCCTACAGAAGGGTATCCTTGTGGAAATCCTCCCAAAGCTATTTGCAGAGTGTAACAGCAGTAAAGCTGATATGCCTGTGTGTTTGTGCCTCTGCCAGGCCTATGAAACACTCAGATACATACTTGCATGGAGTCAGGGATAGGTAGTCGAAAGTGTGGTACACCTTCCAAATAATAGAGATAGTAAGTGTAACCTTGAGTGAGGCAGTGCATATGGATTAGTACACCTTTTATGAAGTACAAGCAGTGTTATTATTGTCATTATTCACTGTGTAATACCCCACTTTTCTGCCTAACATCAGTACTTTTCAGAGGGATTCAGAGGGACACAGCTAATATATGTTTCACAATCAGGGACATCCCTGAAAAGTAGTCACAGTTGGGAAGTATGGCTTCTGCCCTAATCAGATATGCCAGTGTTTGTCCTGCTATGATACTGTGTGGGGGTTGTAAAGTGCTTCTGTAACATTATTTGCTGCTAGAATGGCTGCTTCTCTCATCACAGTCATGTAATGCAATTCCACAACAATTGCTGGTAAAGATCCACAGAACAAGCTTTGTGTTATGGCCTTCCTATTTTTCCTTTACATTCACTCATTGTAATGCATGATATATTTATTTCAGCACCAAATTATTGTATATCTGCTGTAGTTTAGTGGTTCTTCATGCAGTCTAGTGTGTCCAAGGTCTGGGGTTTGAGACTGACAGAGTTGTTTTATTTTGCTACTGAGCAGAACAAGGGCCCTGACATACAGAGTGACTAAGGCACTTTTAAGCAGTTTTAAGAGGGGTTTGCATGGGTTTGCGCGACACTTAGCTACGCTTAGCTAAGAACACACAAGGGCACCCCCGCTAACTACTGCTTAAAAGTGCTTACTCTCGCTAACCCCCATGCTAATTTCTTTGAAAGAAAAGAAAATGGGGAGATAGGAAAGTGGTGAAAAAGGGGGCACAAGGAGGGAAAGACAGTAGGGAAACCAGCTCGGGATGTGCAGGACGGGTGTAGGGAAAGTCCATAGCTGCCCATTTCTTTACCAGCAACAGCTGTGCATATTGCAGAAATTTGGAGTGAAATTTGAAACCTTCCACCCCTAAGAGAGGGGTGAGGACAACAACGTATGTTGTACTGCCAATTATAATTATCAGTTTACATGTCCAGCGGACATGTGTGCGAAATGAGCAGCTATGTATGGGGCGTAATTTTTTTGTGGGAACAGCTTGCCCTGTTTGTGGGAGGTAGGTTGGGGAGGTAAACAGACAAGACAAACAAGATGCATACAGGGGCGGAATATGACACATGGGGTGGTTGAACACAATTGATGGGGAAGGATGTTTGGAAATTGCAAGCCTATGAGCCCACAGATGGTAACAGTGGAACTGAGATCCCCACCCATGGGCAGTCACCACTGCACCTTCACAGACCCGAGGGTGGCTGTACTGGGGGCTGCATAGGAGGGGCAGGCTCACCCATGAGTCACGCCACTCTTGCCTCGAGCTGGCATAGAGGATCAGTGACTGAATGCTCGATCTCCCTACGCACCACAGCCCGGACCATTTGGAGGGTGATGGGTGGCCCTCCTCTGGCCACGTTTGCAGGGGGGGAAGAGCCCCATCCCCTGCAGTGCTTCCACCTGAAGGTGGCACAGGGCCACCGGAGGAGGAGGTCCCGGGCTGGGCACCGGACATGCTGGTGCCAGATGCCATCGCCAGCTGAGGTGGGAAAGGAGGGTCCGTTGGGACCAGCCTTCCCATACATTCTATGTTTAGCAGGATTTAATGACAATATGGGTTAGTAACAGACAACAGCATTTCAAATTAGTTGTAACAGCATGCAGTAGTATTCCTGTTAACCCAACACACAGGTATTCCAGCAGTTGAACAGCAAGCATAACACATGCATATTTAGAACACCAATGGACATTCCAACAGCATGCAGGATTGATTGGTGGCAACAGGCCTCCAAGATTTTGGTATGTAAACAGGGCACATGCATCAAAGTACATGCAGATATTTATAAATCAACAGGACATATGTCCCAACAAAGTTTTTGAGATTACACATACCCATTAAGTTGTGGAATGGCATTATTTATGACCATAAAGTAGGGTTGAAAAAAATCCATTAACAACTTGTATATACTTATAACTGTACTCTACATTCATCCTGACTGCAGGTATATATCCCCTACATGTATTATTACACCAGGGAGTGTCCATGAAATTGTAAAATGGGTTTTGATAGTTGTCTATATACCTGACCTGTATCTGACATACAAACTGTTCCAGATGCAGATGTTACTGCTACATATTTATATATTTCATTTATATTCATATATCTACATATCTGGCTGTCTTCAGGTGATATTATCAGCTACATTTAAACAGACCCCTACATTTCTAGCAGCACAATGACATTTCTGGGGATCACATTCACAAGCAACTCATGTGCCAGATTAACCTGTCCATACTAACCATGAACCAACAGTTGAGGACTGTATATACGCTTAAGGGTTTCTGGCATTCCCTTCATCCACTTTATATGGACCTACCAAATTGCGGATTGACAGCATTTAATACAACTGTACTATCTCCATAATGCAGGGTATAACAACATATCAAAGAAAGTGACAAGACACAGTCCAGGCATTCTACTTTATTAATTACATTACACACTTTTGTAGTGGCTCTCTCATTCATTTCATATTTTGGTGCATGCAGAACACTTTTATTCCAAACCTATTATACCTTTATTAATGGGTTCCAACACTTTTTCACACTCTCTCACTTAATTTATATTACAATACATGCAGAGACTTTATTCATGGCTTATTAGGCCTTTATTGATGGGTTATAACACTTTTTTTCAGGCTCTCTCATTTCTTTTATTTAATAATACATGCAGAAGAATTACTAACCTGCCTGGTGGTGCAGCCTTAGCAGCCTGTCTGCATAGGCTTGCTGATTCGTGGCATGGACACCTGCAGCTGTAATGTAAATGAAGGGATATTGAGACATACCTATCCATAATATAGACTACAATAGCATTCCTTACATACTTCATTCCATAGCTACCTACTCAGTAGTGGGGCATTTTCCATTTGACGGGCCTCCTGGATCCATCGGGTCAGTTGGTCCTGCTTCTGTCTCTTCAGGTCTGCATCGTCATGACGGACCTGCTCACCAGTCCTTGGGATGCCTGTGGCACTGGTGAGATCATGAGCAAACCTGTTTCAAGCCTCCGCTTTAAACTCTGTACCTTGAAACTGGCCCTGCAGGAGTCTAGACTCATGATGATGGGCAAGGAGCCAAACCATGTATTTTGACTCCTCAATGCTCCACCTATGCACTCTAAAGTGATTACCCTATCCAGCTCCAGCCATTCTGACTGCAAATGGGAACTACAATCAGTTATGGTGAGTATTCTCACCTATGAGGCTTAAATATGCCTTATTTCCCGCACTTATTTGTGATTGGCCATTTTGTAAAATTCGCAGCTAACAGCAAACCTGCTTAGCAATGATTAAACTTCCATTCATAAGTATATGTATGTTAACAGTGCATGTTTCTGCAAAGCTGTCATGGCGTAGTGGTTCAGTCCTTTGACTATGGTGCACAGTGTCTTGGGTTCAAGCCTTGTTATTGCTTTTTATTTTTCTACTGTCCACAAAGGCTAGGGGGTGTGGCTTTGTGTAGGTGACTTTGTTCCACTTTGCTCTACTTTGCTCTACATTGCCCGACGTTGCCCAACATTGCCCGATGGTGCGCTAGTTGGCGCGGTGCGCAGCTCCGCACAAAACTATTGTGCTACGTAAAGCACTGCTTAGCTATGGGAAACTATATTGGCTAGGTAAAGCGCTGCTTAACTATGGGCAACTATATTGCGCTGGGTAAAACTCTGCTAAGCTATGGGCAATTATATGTCAAGTTCCTTCTTATATTTATATATGTATACATTTTGTTCACTGATACATAGGCCATTTCCATGCTTTTTACTAAAAGTTTATTCATATATGTCAGGTATTATTTCATATACTAATTTAAAATAGAAAGCGGTATGTGGGGACTAGAACTGTAAATGCCTCTTCTTTGCGCGAAGGGTCTACTACTACACTATTGCTATTTGGTGTAATTTGCATATACATTTCTTATTATGCTCTTCGATGTTGAAATTGCTAACTGTAGCTAAGCAATGGGCACACCCGCGCAAACATGCGCAAATAGGGGCAGCTATATCGGGAATTATAAGAAATAAGTTGAAGGTTTTACATTTTATAACTGTACTGGGGGTTTACAATGTGAGGGAGTGTAGTGTTGGGGATGTAGACATTTGACCGGACTCGCTCATGTGTGTTTACATTGCACAGTTCAGACACTTGCAGGGGCATGGACCTTTGGACTGCTCGGCAGTCAGACATGCCCCCTGCCTTCCTGCATGGTCCATGTTAGACTTGGATTGGAGTCAGCGTGCCCTCATGAATATGCATGGCACGCTGACATCATATCGTTCAACTGCAGTTTCCGAGTAAGACTTATTTAATCTTACACGGAGGATTCGTGAATCTGGGGGATAGTTTCTACTAGAATACAAATGAAGCAAAAGACAAACTATATACAATATGTACATATGGCCTATATGAAAAAAAATGAGTATAACATAGAGTTTGAGAGAGGTAGTTACACATAACAAAAAAAAAAGTCAGTGTAGTTTCTCCAAGTACTAAGAAGATGTGGAGATCTTTAAAGTCTCAATGAGAGAAAGAACTTTCTACCAAGGATTGTTGATCCATTTATTAAGGAAGATTCTTGTTTCTTTTACCTTTGTTTCCATGTGTATTGTTTATTCTAGTACAGTCATAAGTTCTTGAAAGTTGGGTTCAGATGAAGTTTTCCATTTTCGTGTAATACATTTTCTAGCAATTGCTAGTATAGTCAATAGTAGATACAAATTATTTTTGCTCATAACATTTCTTTCAGTTACATTCAGAAAAATCATGGATTTAGTTAGTATGAAGGAATCCGAAAAAATAGCTTGAAGGAAATTTCCAATCTCCTCCCAGAATTTTTTAATTTTGATACACTCAAAAAATATATGAATCCAGTCAGCATTACAATTCTGAGAACATCTCCAACAAAACATTTGTTTAGAAGAGTCCATTTTAGCTGTCCTATTGGGGGTGTAAAACACCCTGTGTAAGAATTTCCATGAAAAAAATCTTCCAAGCTTGTAGATTGGAAGTTAATTTAATAGAATACACTAAATTAATTTTGTTTTCAGTGGAAAGGTTAATCTGATGACCTTTAGTAATAAAGTTTCAGAAGTTTTGTTTTGCATTAACTTTGTAGATTATTAAGTTTCTTATAGAGCATTGAGGTTAAATTAGACTAATTATGATTATTATAGATCATTTTTTGGATAATGAAAATTAATTTTGGTTCAGAACTAAAGGAAGAATTATTGATTATTCTGTATAACTCTTGAGCATGAAATAAAATGCTTTGAAGTATAAGTCAATCTCAATTTGGAATATCAAAGGTGTTTATTATTTGTTTTATGTTTAAGACTGATGAGTTCCTAATACAATCTTGCCAAAAGGTAAAATTTTTTAGTTCCCAATTATTTATAATGTTCTTTATATTTTGATGGACAGTTCTGTATCTAAATGTGTCCTAAAATGCTGAGTGAGAGCATCACTTAACCAGGCGGTGCTCCTTCATCACCCTTGAAAAATAACACTTGTGTCTAGCAGACTTAGCTAGTAAATAACCAACAAAAAATAACTAAGCATCAGCCAAATAAATAATAATAAACAAATGTAAAATTCAAAATAAAATAACACATATATTTAACAGTTGGCAATCAAAAATACCAGAACATTATCCTACTTACAGTGGTATGTTACTGTCTTCTTCAAGCACTACTAAACTTTATAAATTATTACATTTAACTATGATTAAATTTTAATCTGAAAAGTCCTGATCGTGTAGATTAGAGAAAGCTTGTATCAGAGACTTAGCAAGGGTGGGTCAAAGTAGTAAGGTGTTAAGTGGCACATGCAGCAGATGCTGATTGGTCAGTAGTGCAGTACCAGCATTCCATAATGCCATTACAGAAATTAATTTGGATACTGCTTTCCTTTTACTTATTTTGCTTTTGAAGTGCTTGCTTCAGTGTCTTGTGCTTGGTGTAAGTTATAGCAAGTGAACTGCTATGTGTTTTAAAAGTTCAAAGTTCCAGACCTTTTTTTTTCTTCTCAGCATAGAGCTGATGGGCACCAGATCAGGGAGCAACAGTGGGTACTGTATTAGCCAGCTATGACCCTGGCTCCTATATAACAAACAATGGGATACCTTGTGTAAGATAAAAAAATGATCTCTGTACAAAACCAAAATGTCAAATCCAAACTCCCCAAATACTAAAAAGGCAAAATCTCTAACTATAACCATTTTTCAAGGGAACAACCCCTTCACAGACTTCCCAACCTATATATATATATATATATATATATATATATATATATATATATATATATATATATAAATTCTATGGTCGCCCAAGCATGAGAAGGAAGAAATCTCCCACAACAAAGGAATTGCTGCCTGCATATACTTATAAAACACAATGGCACCGATTTCCTTTGCAAAAAACAATCATAGTTTTGTTTTTTGGTGACTTGTGATTCAGACATTTGACCCTCAAAGAAATTGATCCCAGTAACTTAAGAAAAAGATAGCCTTAGCAACCTCATAAATAGATGAAGGCACTAAAGTTGTATATGCATCCATAGTCTTAAAACAATTTATCACCGCCAAGCTCATAGGCAAGATAATGACCTGGATCATTTTGTATTTAATAAACAATGACATAGGTTACCTAGAAACTCTCAAATCAATCCAGTTTAGAATTATTGAGGGCAAATCCTGTCAACTTAACCCAGTAAAATTCTTTCACAAGGTGCCACAGTGATGCAGCGGTTAGCATTGTGACCTCACAGCCAGAGGTTCTCCCATTCGATTCTCGGCTGGGGCACCTTCATTGTGGAGTCTGCATGTCTTCCCCATGGTCGAGTGACATTTGAAAGACATGCAGGTAGGTGCGTGTGTGAATGGGTGTGCATTCTTTGAAGGTTAGGTGTCAGATTGGCAACTTGGCACTGTAAAAACCCACTGCCAATCATTAGCGGACCGGAGTTCCACTGTGGCGACCCCTAACTGATTAAAGCCGAAAGACCATTATTACTGAAGTAGAGTTGATGAGGGCAAATCAGAGCACACCATATACCTGGACCATGTAGAGGTATCATAGATGAACTCTCCCAATTAAATGTAAATTCCTATGTAATTTATTGAATAACAAATTGGTTCATAAGTAAAATTCAGGAAATTAGGGTGGGTGTCTCTACCACCTCCTCTGAATGACCACTAGTGGTGTACTCCAGAGTTTAGTCCTTGTGTCACTTCTCCTTGGCATTTACTTCTCAAATGTCAAAGCAAATGTTTAGTATTTCTGTCTTACCAAGACTGCAGATGACAGTAAACTTGATTCCATCATAAACTCCCCAGAAGACACCAAAATCCTCCAAGATTGTCGTTCCCAAACCAATAGCTTGTGTCAAAACCATGGACTAAACTAAACGCCTAGAAATGTATAATCATATTCTTTGGCAAGCATGATTTCCATTGTAACTATCACATCTACAATACACCCCTGAAAGATAACCCAGTAATCAGGGATCTGGAAATCTGTGTCAACAATGAAATGTCCTTTGATCATCACATATTCAGTATTGCTAGCAAATCTTTTTTCATCAAGTGTATTATACCTAAAGGTATGGCCTTGGATGGGTCCTAGGATGTAACCATTCCACTCTATGTTGTACTAATCAGGCCATACATTGAATATGATGCCCTATTCAGTATGCACCTGTCCAAACATCTGCCAAACTGGAGCAACCACAATGCTATCTCACTAAAAAAAAAATCAAAGAACTAAGCAAACCATTTTAGACTCTTATCCATCTATTTGGCATCATACATGCTACTAAGATGTAATGTCTGCCTTGTGTATAGTGCTTCAACAAACCCTATCCTGTCAGACCTATTACACATTCTCAAGTTCAATGGTAGCACCAACATCTGTTCAGGAGATCTTAATCTCTTTTTACAAACATAAATAGAACATGTTGTAGGACACAATGTGTGACATATCACAGTGAATACCTCTTCTATGGAACCATCTTACACTCCACATAAAATGAATTACATCTCTTACTCTATTCAAGCATAACTTAGATGAGTGCGTTCTGTGACCTGCCCAGAAGCCTGAAACCATTGCTGAGAATGCTCATCCTTTCTCAGTTCAGTCAGACTGCTACCACATATAGAGTCCTGGATTGGGCTCATCTGGAGAAGGCAGTGGTTGCCCAATTGGCATCTATTTCTGTATGCATGGAGCTGTTATAAACCATCTGCCATGATCTTGATAGGGGTTATTTGACTAATGGAGCAGCAGAAGAGTGATGGCTGTGCCCATGCCTGTGGTGGACACTTACTGTGGTGGTGTTGGGTCAAGACTGAGGATGCTCTGTTGAGGGAGAGTGGCTCATAGAGCATAATGGGTGGTGGGCATGCCTGGGTGGGGTGATACATTGCAGACCCACATTGCAAGCCTGCCTTCAAGCATCACTACTGTGGCCTCATTGGTAGGGGATGCGGGAGGTGTGGTTTAACATAAAAAAAAAATCCCTGGCTGGATGGTAAAAGCTGAGAACCCAAAAATGTCCTTAGGATCCATGTCCAGCCCCAGCTAGCACTGAAGAAAGTCCATGGGAATTCGAAGCAGCTGGCAAACCAAGTGTGCATGTGGGACACTGGGAAGGAAGGCTGTAAGATGTTACAGGGAAAAAATAAATACACTGCTGACGCTATTCGTTTTCATCTCTAGCCTCCACATCTGGCCATGGGATCTCTCACAGATGAGACCAATGCTCTTCTTATTCTGTTATGTGCACAGCCAGCCATACAAGCTACTCAGGGTCACACAGTTCAATGCTAACTCACTTCCCCTTTACATTATCTAATGTAACACCTACTCATGCTCAAATACAGTATGGTGGATGCCATTATTCTGCTGGAACACAACAACAAGGGCCACAGTGGCATTCCAACACACATGACTTGTGTACATGCAGTCCTGATACTGCAGCACTACATGGTACGCCCATCCAGCATTCCATCCCTGGATGCTCCACCAAATCATTGGAGGAAGTGACCCATGAAACCCCTAACCCCCCCAGTTGTGTACATGTTTACTACAGACATCACTTATGAGGCATCCGCCTATGTTGGTATTACTGCCCCATGTCATTGTTTCCCTCAACTTGTGCAAATGAGAATGTCTGCACCCACCTCATGTCTCTTACTTACATGGCTGTTGTAACGTCTGGTGAACAGTGTGGACAGTCCATTTATTGGAATGTGTAACTTGAGTGTGTTAATGCATGCATTAGTTTTATTCTGTGTGATTTTGTCAAGATGCCTCTTTGCCAATGCCATGATATACTCCTCCCAAATCTGCATCATATGACTTATCACTTCAGTCAGTTCATCCAGCAAATCCACACCTAGTTTATTTTTCATTGCTGCTGCCCTCAGGTTATCCACCAGTGTTATGGCCTCCCTTTGCTGTAACCATTTTAATATCGCTATGTTATGTAGTATGGTGCAAACAGTAAGAGGTCTGGTAGATCATTGCAGGATACTGCAGTTTGCCATCAGATGTATCAAGGTAATGGAAGTAGACCTTCAGCAGAACAGACACATGTTCAACAATATTGTGTATCTGTGGCAGTGTGTTGTTGTCTGCTATCTCTGCCACAATCCTGGAGGCACATCTGAAACATAGGAGCATAGCAATAACATTTCACAAGTGGCCATGAGGACCACAAGAGGTATAGCCAGATGCACCTTTAAGCAGAGACAATTAAAAGCTTGTTCATCCCATTTCAAGCATGTAACAGTGCTCACCTCTCAAACTGGACAGTGCCATACATAATAACCCTGATGTAAATTTGTGTCACCCACCCAATTATCAAAACTTACTACCTACAGTATACTTGGCCATTCGTTATTCAAATGATGAGTGTTATTACCTGCCAATCATGTTCCCTATGAGGTGTTAGACAGTAGTGAAGCTGTCATCTTGCTGGCTATGAGGGAAGTTTTATGACTGTGTTCTAACCTCATCCTGAGTGGTGATGTGAGCTGTACATTACCAAAGAAGAATCACCTATATTCTTGACTTTAAGATATACCTTCTCCCTGCCACACCTTCACAAGGGCTACCTCAACAATTTAGGCAGATGCACCCACTTCCCTTCTCCCAAAAGCCTATTCTTTGGGTTGTGGCCTACTCCAGTCCCCCTCAAGAGAGAGTAGCCATTACAGCCTTTCCTCCCAGGTGAGCACATCAACAAAAGCTGTACATTTCTCACCAATCCTTCCCTAGCTTGCCCATCTTACTGAACCACTAATTAGTCTCAGGTTGTCTGGGTCACAATCAGGTCTTACCCCTCTGTGTCACAGAGCTTAGGGTAGTACTTTATTTGTGCTGCATAGTCAACTTATTCCAAGTTAAGAATGCATGGCGTTAGGAAGCTATCTTTCATGCAAGTGTTGTATATTTGTTGGTGTAGATTTAGTTTCCTAGTGTGGGTATCTGTAGAGCCACTGTTTTTTTTTAAAGAAATAGGGGATGGAATATGGATGGGTCTTTCATATCTACAAAAGTGAGACAGACACAGCACACCTCAGAGTAGCCTGTGGATTACAGAATATTAGGAGAGTTGTGGCAATCGGTCAGGATTGTTGAAGGATTCAAGATCTTTAATGCACTTTGTTAGGTATTATTTGGACCTTTCCACTGGAGTGATTTGTTTGGATTTATACACATAAAAAGGGGCATTATATTCAAAAACAGGTCTGATAAGGGAAGAGTGCAGGCGTAAGATGACTTCTTTGAATCTATTCTCTTCTCTTGGAATTCAACTGGGCCAAATAGAAGGATTTCTAGACTGTGGTGGAAACATGATGATCGAAAGAGAAATAGTTGTACACATAAGTACCTGGGTCTATTATGATAGTATCTGTCTGAAGAGGAGTACCATTTATAACAAATGAGATGGGAACAACATTATTAAATTGTCTGTGTTAAGGCTCATTTGTAAACTTGTCATTGTATTTGTATTATATTGGAAGAGATGCCTCAATACAGGAGGTGGGATGTGAGCAGAATTTGTTATTACATGCATTGGTGTTAGATATGGGGTCTTGAAGGGGTAGGGGCTTTAAAAATGTCTATGATTATCAGCTAGTGCTTGGAAGTTAGCCTTTGAGAAATCTTTAAAGACTATTTGGTTTTGTGAACGTTCAGGCTGGGACTTCATGGCAAATACTACAGAACTGTGATCAGATTTGGCTATTGATGCAGTAAATTATAGTTATGCAGCAAATCAACAATATATTTGTGAGGATCGAGTCAAGTAGATTTGAGTTCCTAAAGGAGGTGAATTCATTTTTTCTTCTAAAAGTTAACATGATGAGGAAGAGTTCTATATGATTATATTGTTACATTAGGCTTGAGGGGATGGAAATTTGAATGAAGATTAACACAGGTGTTACCTACACTGTTGATTCAACTATTCTCTGTAAAATATCTGAATGCATGAAATATATTGAAATATTTTAGAGAATGAGTGTAGTTTTTGCACTAGAGCCAAATTTCAGTGATAGTGCAAGTATCTAAATTTTCCAGCACAAAGAAGGTTGTGGAGAGGAATTTCATATGTAGACGTTTAGAGCGGAACAACTCTATGCTGGTAACAACCTAATTGGAGATTGCTAAATCTGCAGCTAAAGGAAAGTGGCATTGGATAAAAGCAACAGTATGATTATAGAAAATGTCTTAGCCAATACTGAAAAGCCTGGTGAGTGAAGTACAGTCATACCTCTCAATCTCTTAGCACAATAAATCTGGACAAAGCCAAAATA